>NW_020884875.1:28508798-28878286 GCF_003945725.1 Corapipo altera | reverse complement strand
TCACCCCGTCCCCCCCCTTCCCTTCACCCCGTCCCCCCCCTTCCCTTCACCCTGTCCCCGTCTCTCCCTCTGCCCAGCGTTGCCCTCACGCAGCCGGAGGAGATCCCGGCCGATCCCGCGGCGCCGGGGCGGGCCTGTCCCGCCCATCCCGGCGGGCGGCGGTGATCCCGGAGCGTGGAGCCTGCGGTTGCTGGGGCGGCTGCGGGAAGAGACATTCCCCCATGGATGTGTGCATGTGCCAGGGGTTCCTGCCGGTCCACGCCGACCCCCGCGGGGAGCTGAGCGCCGGGCAGCTGCTCCGCTGGATGGACGCCGCCGCCTGCCTCGCAGGTACTGGGAACACCCCGCCCGGAATACCGGGAACCTCGTCCTGCTGTTCGCCCAGGAGGCGGCGAGATCACCCGCCGCCTTGGGGGCCGAGGGAGGCTTGAGGGAAGGTTTCAGACGGTGGAAGGGGAAAGTGTTCTAGATTTCCCATTTACGGGGGGGGTGTGGAAGGGTCCGCACAGCGTCACGTGGTCTTGCCTCGGTGTCGTCCCAGAGCACGTGGCAGACCACTGTGTCCAGGCACAGCTTTGTGTCCGGGCACTTCTGGCAGCCTTGGGACCGTGACCGCTTCCCTAGGGAGCCTGTTCAGTGCCCAGCCACCCTCCGGGGGAAGACCCTTTTCCTGAGATCCAACCTGAACCTTCTCTGACAACAGCTTCATATTCAGGTTGTTGTGTGGTGCTATTCTCCAGGTTTCCCGCTACTCCTCTCCTTTGCCTCTGTCACTCAGGAAACTTTATGAAGCAGAGGTTCCCTATGTTTATGCAGCTCCTAGTTCAGTGGAGATTTAACTCTGACTGGAAGCTCTAGGTGCTATGGTCAAATACATAATATGTCACAATAAGTTGTGATAAAAGCTATCAGGCTATTAAGTATTAACAGTAAAGAAAATATTTACCTATTTCAGGTTAACTTTCATAATTAATCCAGAAAGACTGCATTCTTTTTCACAACCAAATGCATCCCAGGGAGATGAAGAACACAGTTCAAATTTTGGTAAAAATATTTTACAGTAAGTAAGTAAGTAAGTACTGGTTTTGATTTTTTAAAATCTTGTTTGCATTTGCTTTTATTTAATCCATGCAGTTTTGGTACACGGCTGAAGACATGTACTTGCCTGCTTTCCACTGCTATGACCATACCAATAAGGCAGCAGATTTTTCTTCTGTATCTGAAAATCCTCAACTGTCATAAAACTTACATCTTGGTTTACCCGAGCTGATATTAATGACACACTGTTTTGAGGGAGATTTCTGTAAGCTGTTTAAGACTTTTTGACTTTTTCTATCCTGCAACATGCTTGTTACTGCTCTCTTACCAGAACATTCATTGTTAGAGAACAACATTAAATAGAGATTTTCAAACTGAGTAGTATCATTGTCATCATCTAGTCTCATCTCCTGATGTTACCTTTCAATATGAATACCCTTTACCATGAAATCATGATAAATACTAACTTTATTCTTATTTAGCTTCTCTTTTTTTCTAAGGGGCCCACTGCAGACTTGCATTTTGGTGTTCACAGGAAGAGCTGGGATCTGCCGTGTGTGATCTCTGTTTCAAATCTACAGGTGAATAGCTCACTGCATGTGCCTTGTGGTAACTGTGTGCCCCCGTGTCTCTTTTGAAGGTGAGAAACATGCTGGTGTGTCCTGCATGACAGTGTCCATGGATGACATACAGTTTGAGGAGGCTGCCAGGTACAGAACCAGCTGAATGAAAACCAGGTGTTTTCATTCCAGAGATCCTTACTTGGCAGAGATCAAATTACAGAATCAGCGAGAGCAGACTGATGAACTCACCAGAGTTACAGGGCTAAGTCCTAAAATTGCTCATTTCTACCTGTGATAACCTGTCCCACCTAGAAAACAGATTGATTTCATAGGTCAGAAATAAATTGTTGTTACTTTGACTTGGCAGCCGAGATGAAAAACTTATGGCATGGTGTCTTTGGCTCTAGTGAAAGTGAATGATGCAGGTCACTAGGTATCTCTGTTAAATGAGGAATGTATACCTATAAAAGTTACTGTATTAATGTTTGTATTGTTGCAAGTGCTCTTTTGGTTTATTTCTTATCATCTCTTTCTTTCAGCTCTTGTAGAAAAACCAGAAATGTTTTTCATTCCTTAATCACCGAATTGGCTGACTCTTACAAGATAACACAGGACTTAACCTGTTTTAACCATTTTTCATGATTTTCAGAGGGATAAAAGACACTATAAGAGGAAATAGCACCTTTATTCCTAAATCATGTCTTTACATTAACTTAAAGCCATTACTTTGTATTTTTTGTGTGTGTTTTACACCTTGTAATCTGGGAATTAAGGAGAGCTTAGATGGGATAGACCTGGTTGCATAGACCAATGCACGTGCAGTTGTCTTGGCTGTAAACAAAAGCAACACTGCCTGTCAGAGGTACAGCTGGTGTCAATTTAAAACAGTTTGCTGTCCAAGTGTAAAATCAGCATCCACTCACACTTATGATTTTTAGAGCAGTGGCCATTAGGATGAGAACTAGAACCAGTGACAGAGAAGAGAACATAATCATATCAAATCCAGAACCCAAAAGAGCATTTCTTTGTCTGTTTTGCAATATTGAAGTGTTTGTCCTGCCTGCTGTTGCTCTGTGTTTTTCATTTCGCCCTTAGGAAAAAAATCTTGTCTGTGAAAACTAATCAGAATTTCTCTTTTAGGCATAGTACATCATAGTTAGTAGCTTCAGAGCAATTTCCTGTCTTGCTCCTGAGAGCAGAACAGAGCTTCTGAAATATAATGAAAATACTTTTCCTTCCATATTTGTTTCCAAATGCATCTCTAGTTCTTCTTCCACTTGTGACATCAATATTTCATTTTTAGAAGAATTTAGAATCTAGTAACTGTGGAGTAGCTAAAGAAATTATTTTTCAGTGTCAGGTCATCCCTAGCATCCTGCAAATTCCTAAATTATGCCTGATCCAGTTGATTATACAAACATCTTACTAAGTAACAGAGCTGTTTCTGCTCCCTCTAGTAAATGAATAAGATGTTTTGTAAGTGACTTACTGTAAGGTTTCATTTACCTAGCTCAAGTTACTAAATGTTCTGTAAGGATTAAGTCTTCTGTGCTTCCTTCTTTCCAGTTGACTTGGAAACAGAAATTTCCAGAACTCTCTATAGTTCTAAACTCAGTTTTATGCCATGATAACAAGTAAATCCCTCTTCCTTGTCTTTTAATATGCAGTAGTTCAATGGTACTGATTTCCAATTACATCTAATTTTAAATTACACTTATTTAAATTTCATTAGTGTTCCATGTGCAAATCATAGTCCGTTCATTCTATTAAGTTTCTGGCAGTTTTAGGTGTAAGTGTGGTGTTCTGTGACTTCTGCCCCTGTGTATCTATTGTTACTGTTCTGAACATTCTCCTTTCTGAAAATGAGCTGTGCAGCTGAGAACCATTACATTAATGATTGTGCTTTTTCTTTGCAATGAATAATGGAAAAACTGCTTCTAAATACCTTCTTCAAAAGCTAATAAGGGCTGTGTACCTGCAGATGATCTTGATTCTTTCCACTGACCATTTTTCTCCTCTGTCTACTCAAAAGCTTCCACTTGTGCTCTTAAATGTGAACAAAAAATTTCCTGTGTAGTTTATTGCTTCCTGTAGAGGAAGAGGTTTCCTATTTCTCATTCTAGTGTTTGTCAACAATTCTTTTGTAGTTCTGTTATTGGAAGAAAAAAATGTTAAAACGCTATTTATTAAATTAGGAAGAATTTTTTTTTTTTATATGAACCAGGGTCATAACTGTGCCAAATCCTTATCTGTGAGTGGCTGTTTCACAGGTACTCAGGTGCTCTGAGATATATTTTACATCAGTCTTGGATGTAGTTAGCAGCACTTCGCCTGCCCCAGGGCTGATCTTTAGCAGTCTAAGTCAGTTTAAATTCCGTGGAGGCAGTGGCCTGATGCCCAGCTACTTTGGCTGTGGCTCTGACTTACCAGGCACAATGTGTCCTTTCACTACTCTGCTCAATGGGACAACTTGAGGGGAAACTGCCTTCCTTCCACCTTCCCAGCTTTGCCTTATGTTAGGGTTTTAGGGGTTTGGAAACAAGATTTATTCCTGGTATCAACACTTAACAAGTACTTTAGAAATTCCAGAAGGAAAAAAAATATTTCCTCATTAAATTTGATTTGATGATATAAGAACGGGAAGAAAAAATAGAATAAATAATAAATTAAGTAATACAATAAAACATCAATAAATAATATAATAAATATAAAAGAAAAAATTGTAATTCTGTTTAAGTATTTTAAGTAGGTAGATGGAGAAGAGTGGTTTTCAGAGGTATGCTGCCAGGACAGAGGGGACAAGATGCAGCCCTGTTCTTGTCCAAGACTTGGAATGTGAATTCTTTCTCCATCCTTTGAAGATGTCAAAGAGCACTTTTTGACCTGGGATTATTTCCTCATATACATGTATCTGGATGCCAGAGATGTATGTGGAGTGTATCTGTGTGCTTTGCAGCCAGATGTACTCAGTGATTTGGTGTAACTCACAGTAAGATTTTGAGCAAAAGCAGAATCTAAGCCAAAATTTCTTGGTGTATCTGGGGCCTGGAGCCTACCTAGGTCATACAGACATCAGCAAGGAAAAGCAATTTTAGCATAGAGGTTATACAGTTCTCTGAGTAACTATAATTTTATTGAGCATGAGCAAAGTCTGACTGGTGAATAACAGTGCTAAACTGAAAACAGTGAAAAATTAACTTTTTCAGTGAATTTTCAGGGTGACGTGGAAGACACCAAGTGATTAATGAGATTTTCTTCACTATTAGGAATAGATAGGGAGGCACATTCAAGCCCTTACATAGCTACATGTTTGCATTCTCTAAGGTGTTATTCTTCTTAACAGGGTGGGACAAATTATTACCATCAAAGCAAAGGTGAACAGAGCATTCAGAACCAGCATGGAGGTAAGAGATCACCACTCTTATTCCCAATGATATTGAAGGAATAGAACAAAGGTGGGAGCAGATGTGCGTGCAGATTTGATACAGATACCTGTGCAGGTATTTAAACAATAACACTGTGTAATGAAACTCTGGTTTTGAAGTATTATAATTACATGTTTCCTGGAGAATAATCAATGTCAAAGTAGAAACTGGACCCTGAAGAACTGAAGTCTTTGGGAGCTGTATTGGGATAGGTGGTGTTGGTCCAGTCCAAAGATGTTGACCTCCAAGCAGCCTTTAGATGAGATGCACTGAATAGGTGGAGTTCTAAGTATTTTTGAAACTTCTGGTACAAAAATAGGTAAATCAGATGTAAATATGTTCTTACTCTTCATATTGTAACAAATATGCAGTGCATTGCCAAGTGACTTAAAGTCAGAACTGAGAATCAGAAAATTGGAAATAAGAATCGAAAATCAGAATTGAAACCAGAACCTTAGGGGTACTTTTTCTGCACTGTGCCTGAGTCCAATTCCATTAATATTAACAGGAGTGATGCATCTCACAGAGAACATGTTCAAAAAGGCTCTAAAAATTAGAAAAAAATCAGAAGCTTCAATGCACGTCAGGCATGGGAACAAATACAGTGTTTCACCTTCAAGTGTTTCAGTGTGTTTTGTACATTTAGACAGACCTCTTAGCCCATACAGACCTTAGAAAGATTCAAATGGGGATTCCAAATGGCAAACAAGTAAATGGAAAGAAGTATCCATAAAACTACACCTCAGTGTCTTTCCTGTGTTTTATTTTGCTAAACAGTGGTTGTACTAAAAAAACCTTCAGAGCTCAGCGAACGGTGTGATATTCTCAGGTGTTCAAAGATGCATCTGTGATAGCAAAGCAGTTTTTTACCTTTTCCTTTTTACATGGAGAGATGGACATGATAAATTTGATAAAAGCTGCACCATTTTGTCTCAGCTGACAAAGATATAAAAACCCTTATTTTCTCCTTCCTTTTAGATTGGCATCAAGGTTAGAGTAGAGGATGTTTTGACTAATGTTGAAAAAACTGAGTGTGGCATATGGAACGTATGTAGCCAAACCAGTTGGTGCTGGAAAGGTATTCTTTCAGTTTCCTTCTAAGCTTGAAGTGACTGAGTTTCTGTGAAATAAACCAACTGTCTTGATTGTGAAACCCAGTGAAGATGGTCATACTGTTTTAATCTGATCAGTAATAGGAAAAGAGCACAAAGTCCAGACTTTATATAGATGAGGTTGTTTCATTTTGTTTTGTTTTGAATTCTCTGCTCTGAAATTGTTAGGCTATTACTATTATTATTGCTACTACTATTATTATTTTTTCCACTTTCTTTTGCACATTTGTTTTTCACAGAACTGTAGTAAGGGGTGCAATATTGAGAGAGGCAAGCACTGGAAGAGACTCCACAGTCTCTCTCCTTTTCAGAGGCTGATCTAAATAAACCCTGAAACCTGCAAGGATGGGAGGGTGGGGTTTCTTTATCCTTTGCTTCCCCTTATGAGGAGGTTGTTCAGACATCACTGTTCAGATAGAAGGCGTTATTTTAAAGCTAGCTTCCAAGCCAGATTAATTCTTTGCCATTTTTATTAATTAGTTTTCATACCAATGCTGTTTCTTCTCCCCAGTGTTTGGCTCCCTGGAGGTATTTAGAAATCAGTCACAGTACTGTTGGCCTTCACATTGCTGTACCAGACAGGCACAGTCCCTTTAAAGTTTTCTTGTAAGAAAGGCCAAATATTCCTCAGATTCTCTTAACAAAATCCCTTTTTATGTAGCATTCTACTTTCTTGAATGTGACCAGAATCATGTATCTGACTTTCCTGTCTCATTGAACATGTTATGACAGTGCATCTGCTTTCTTAACATCCACTGGAGGCTGGCAGAGTCATCCCATGAGCCATTAATATATCCATTTCTACTTTCTCTTCTGTGATGGTATATTACCATTTACAGAAGAAACAGACTGGAACAGTTTTACCAAAACTAAAGCCCAGCTTGTCTCTGAAAGGCTAATGGCCAAATTGCTTCCCTGAAAGCACTGAAAGAATTGTTTATTATTGGTTCGATATCATATCCATGGAATCAATCCGTTTACCTTTTGCCCAAATTTCCAGGGAGATTAATTCAGGATTAAATTGGTGATGATTAACTAAGGTTAGACTTAAAGCAGGAATGTCCCAGAGGGAGTTTGAGAACTCAGTTCAAATTCCTTCACAAAGTCTTGGAGAAATTAAAGAATTTTTTTTTTTTTTTTCCAAATCCACTTTTCTGAACAACTGTTTCTGAAATTGTGGAGGGAGAACCACTGTGCACCCACCATCTTAATCTGTTAGTTGGACCATCTGGAAGAAGATGGGAAGTTCTTGAGGAGAACCAGAAAGGAAGCAAGGAAATGGCAAGAGGGTTTGAGGGAAGAGTCAAAAGCTGAGTCAAAAGCTTGCCTTAGCAGCACCAAGGCAAGACACAAAATGTTTAATTTCTGTGTGTGTTGCAGTGCTTGGTGCATTATTTTTGAGCCTAGACCTTGTAGACAAATGACACAAGTGACTATTCAGTGACACCTGTGCTGTAATTATCCAAATGTAATAATTTTCTTAAGCCAGTACATATTTGTTATCAGTTTGTCATTGAACTGACATACATGGGAATTTTCACTTACGTCACTGGTTAACTTTGTAATTCAAAAATTCAATACTCAAACCTTCATATTAATTTTTCTTTTCCTTTTTTTTTTTTTTAAGTGTCTTAAACTCTGTGTACTCTCATGGATGTTTGCATTTAAAAGCTAAAAGCACTTTGTCATTAGGTTTTAATGAATGATCCAGAAAGGATAATGCAGAATCTCTCAAACTTTAAATTCTGTGCTTGTTTGTATTATTGTGTTTGTCATCTTGAACAAGCAAGAGGTTGTAGAAAATGCTGATGCCATTCTAAGTTCAAAGTGCGCTTTGTTATGATTGTGAAATTAACAACTGTTGGGTCTTTTTCTTTTTCATTTGCATAGGTTGAGTTAGAACCTGTAAAGCTTCTGTCCGCAGAAGACCACCTGGAGCACAGCCTGGCTATTGAGAGGAGAAGAATTAGACTGGGCTGTTTCCAGATCTTTCAAAACCTAATGCAGGAGAGTAATAAGGAAGGTGATTGCATAAAAAAAGGAACAAAAGACTTGTGGGCAGCTAGCAGGGAGTAAAAAAGCAGACAAAACATGTCGATTTCCTTGGGGTTGTGTTGTCATGTGGAAAAGAATGTGCCAGATTTGTGAAGGCATTTCTTTGTCTTTCAGAAATTCCAAATTTAAAATTGCAGGATTGAAGGCCATTCATGCACTAAATAGATGTGAAATACAGATCTTCACCTAGATTCCATTTGTGAGGTTTAACCCTTCACATAGAACTTTGCAATGCAGTGATAAAGTCCTGTGACACTCACTGTAGTGTAGATAGAGGGATAAAATTCACTCAGGTTTATGGCCATGTATTTGAAGAAAGCACTAAGAACTATGCTTATGCCCTGAGATCATTCCCAACAAGCAGGAAAAATTTCATAACATGGGTGTCAAAACAGGTAAAAAAAATCTTTTAAACACTTAGTGATCAAATTAGAAAAGCTGAGCCAAGAAACAGGTTCATCTTTTATTCTGACAGTAATTTCTGTTCTTGAAGAGACTTGTGCTCAAAAGTTGCTATGTTTCCCTGGAAAAGAAATTATTTCCAGCAGTTAAGCAAATATGCTGGTATTTTGAAAATGTACTCCATGTATAAAATACAGGCTTTTACTGAGATTTTACTGAGGAGAGATTAAACCTGTTGTAAACATAGATTCTAGTCTTAACTTTGTAGAACTGAAGAGTCTTGTTTGCTATAAGCAAAGAAGCTATTTGTCTTAATGGTAATTGTCTCACAGGGTACAGTTGAATACCCTGACAGACAAATCAGAGGTTGATGGGTTTTATCTCCACTGCATTTCCTGGAAACTTCCTTCAAGGATATTTATTGTAGCACTAATTCACCTTCTTACAGGCAAAATAGAGGAGAGGAGAAAACATTTCATGGAAAGGCTGCTAGGTAGCAAAATAGGTACAAATCATACCCAGAAAGTGATCCTTGTCTGCTGAGTGGATCTTAGGCAACAACTCAAGTAGGTCCAAAGTACAAGTTAGTCACGTGTTTCTGCACATTTATATAATCACAAAGATAGTTAATTATGGTGAAAGTCAGAAGTACCATTCAGGTCAAGCAGCCTTAGCACTTTTAAAATAACTGACATAATCTCATGCCTAAATCTGTTCCTACAAAACACCACTGAGAAGAACAAAGATCAGAGTGAGGATGTATGGCTAAACATTTGAAAGTGGTACTGGAAATGCTCAGACAATGGAAGGTGATCCAGATCCTCCTTCTCTCTTTTGTCTGTTATATGTTGTCTCAGGTAATCACGAGAGTTGTAACAAGTTTGACATAATCATGTCATACTCTAACCTTAATTAGACACATTTGCACAGGTGCCAATCACACACAGTGGCAAAGTCTTTGAAAGACATTCGAATAAGTGATGAACAGGGCTCTGGTTCTTCTGTGTCTTCCTGTTTTTCTTCTTTTTGCAATGCCTGAAGCAAATGCACACTTCAGTAATAGGGTGCATTTTCTTCTGAAAAAATTCATTGATGCATTGCTGCCATATTTCAGATACTTTTGAAGAGGAAGATGCAATTTCAGTTGAACTTACTCATGTACAGAGTATTGAGCTTGTCCTGCCTCCTCATGCAAACCATCATGGAAACACTTTTGGTGACCAGATCATGGCTTGGATGGAGACAGTGGCGAGTATTTCAGCAAGGTATTTCCTACACCACAATCTCTACATATGGTTCTAAATAGATGTGCTTTAGATATTAAGACTTTCACAGGGATTTATTTCATGAAGAATAGAGACCCAGACCTTTTTAACTTTTCTTCCTCCTCACATTGCAGGAGACCCTTGAACTATTTATATGGTACAGCTCCCACAGCCACTGTGAGAGTCAAGTATTGCACATACAGACCCTAAGGGCAAGGAGACTGTGTTATCCTCCTGGGAATCTCTGCAGAAAGTCAGAACTGGATGCAGGAACTGAAACTTGCCCTCCTTTTGGTTGGTGCAGTGTTTAAAAGCAAAATCAATTGTTAAATCAGGATGAAGCCAGGTACAAAGTATTTTTTGTGACGCTGCTACTCAGTGTGGCCTAGTCATAAAATCATTTAATTCCTCCTCTCCTGGAGTCAAACCATTGTTTTTCTCCCTTCCTGTTCTTGGACACTGCACAAAGCTTTTTTGTGAGCACCACTGAAGTTTCAGTTCGAATTCTCCTTGCATGGCAAGTGACCTAATTCACTGCAGGGATGTTAGATATGTTTTCGCTTTTTAACTTTAATAATTAAATGGCTTTGCCATTCATTATTCATGTGGTTTTGGTTTATAGTCAGTATTTGTACTGATAACAACAGATTTTCTGTAGTGGTTGGATAAACAACTTGTTTTAGTAACATCAGTGCACTGGCCTTACCCCAGTGTGCAGCTCCATTGGCTTGAAGGGATTGTTGCAGGTTTTTGCCGTAATATGACCCAAAATATTTACCTGTTTTTATCGGATAAATTTTACCTAGTGAGAGTCACATTTAGATTTAAAAAGGGAAGGAAAATAGCAGCAAACTGAGTATTGAACGAATTTCCATTGAGCTAATGAATGTCAAATATGATTTATCATGCTGAAAAATTCAGGAATAATAGCTAGTGCCAGAGGCTGGTTGAAAACAGAGATTTTGTAGTTTTTTGCTTGAGGGATAACTGGTCTCACTGTGAATCTTTTTTGAGGCCACTCAGAGCAAGACCTGACCTTTGAAGGTGTGAGGTAAGAGTTGGCATGGCTGCAAACTCTGATGGAAGAATGGAAAAGGAGGGATAATCCTTGACAAAGAAATTCTAAGGGAATTTTAAAGTTTAATCACCTTCCTTCTGCCCTTTCCCCTCCCCAGCACCTTTATTCTGACTGACAATACATGAAAATCTTGAAGATAGAAATAAAACAGTTGAATATTATTAATATTAGTTAGAACTTGATATGTATTCTTATTTCTTACCCTTGCAGTAAAAGCATTCAGAGCAAACTTTGCCATGAAAAATTGAATATTTAGGCCAGATTTCTGTATTGTTCCTCTCTTATTTTCAATAATAGGGTGTTTGCATTTTTAACATTGTAAATAAAATCAATGTTTAACATTTTAAATTAGAAGAGCAAGTTATTTTTAATTTCATTACAAAGTCATTTGAATGTATTAGGCTATTAAATAGATGTACCAGTCAGTTAATTAGCTACAGATAATTATGTGCATTTAACAATACTGGTACATTAGTTTTCAAAGTGCAGTTCAGTTAAAGGCTAGGAGCGCTGCAAAACTGTGTTTTCAGATTTAAAAGATGCACAATGAAAAATCTATTCTCAGATGTGGACATGGGCTTCTCACTGAGAACAGCATGTTTTTTCAGAGTCTAAAAATAAATGGTGTTATTGTGTATTGTTCCCAATTTGTGTGATGCACAGAGATCCCAGTAGGAAGTGAAGGGCTTTGACTGCATTTAGAACTGATAAAGAAGCCTAATTTTTGCCCACTCCAGAGAGCTTGCAAGCTAGATCCCATTTACACAAACTGCACTTGGCAACAACAAGTAGTTTTTTATTCTTATTTCTTATCACACCAGCAGAAAGTGTCTAGCAAACAAGCAAAAAGAAAGTACAAATATTAAAAAGAATAGATAGGCTGACATTGCTTTGCGTGAACACTTTCTGGTACTCAACCTTTCTGCTTAGGTTTCTTTTAATTGTTCAAAGGCTTTATGATCTGGCAATTTTATGTACTCCCTATGCATACAGAGGTTAATGAAACTCTGTGAAATAACTGGTTACTCTGTAGGTAAGAGATTCATGGTCTGGCTCTGAAAGAAGGTAGTATCAAGCAGTGAGAATTAATTGGTGTTTGTAAAATGTGTTGAAAAGGAAACAGCTTGACATAAGTGGCATTATTATGTTTGAAGCTCAAATTATGTGCTCTTGGAGGTGAACATGGTCAGTGTTTTCCAGTGGGTTATGGAGTAAATTAGTGTAATGTAGTGACCTTCTGAGTCGTGCAAACCTTGTTGCTATAATCCCTTCCGACTCCAGACCTAACAAAGGAAGTTCCTCAGCATGACTGTGTTTTGCTCTCTCTCTTGCTTTCTTTCCCAGCCGCCTTTGTCATTCATACCCTGTCCTGAAATCAGTGAACATGTTTAAGTTCTAGGGACCCTCCTTTGTGGGCGACTGCCTCGTCTTCAACACCATTGTGAACAACACCTTCCAGAACAGGTGAAGCTCCTCATCTGTTTGTCTTCATTGACTTCTCTAGCACCAGCCTAAACTGTGTGTTTCAAGTTTCAGCCTGAAATCCAGGAGGATTGTGTTCCTGAATGAATTATTTTTTCAGCTGGAACTTTGTAGGATGTATCTATATCTAAAACTGTCTATCTATATGTGGGGGTTTTTTGCTTTTCTCACTGGAAGTTTTAAAACAATGCATTCTCTGGCTTTCATTTTAAAGATAATTTGTAACCAAATCTCACTCCTGCAAATGCAGTCCCTAAATATTCCTCTGAAACTCACGGATTTCCAAGGGTTCATTTGGTCCCAGAGCAGTGATTCTTCAGAATATTCCAGTTTACCCATCTTGACATCTCTTGGCAGATCTGGCTTCTATTTTATCACTTATTTTTGCTAATGCTACTTAGCTACTCCCATATTTTATTTTATTTCTGAAACATGTCTGTCCAGATTGAGTAATTTATTTGGTTTGCTACAGAAGGTATTTCAGTCACACACACCTTGGTGCACAGCAGTCCTTTTTAGCATGTCTCAGGGCTCCTTCTGCACCACTTGAAGTAGTTCAATAATTAATATAAACTTTTCTTTCAGTGTGGAGGTTGGTGTCTGTGTTGAGGTTTATGACTGTGAGGGGTGGATCAAGGACCAGCCACGGCACATTAACAGTGCATTCCTCATCTTTAGTGCTGTGAATGACAAAGGACAGCTGCTCCCCTTCCCCAAAGTCAAACCCACAACAGAGGTGAGCTCTCATCCACAGGGGCAGCAGGGATGCATGTTTGAGGTGCTGTGGTCCAGCCCAGCACACTCTGTGTGCAACAGATCATCACTACAACCAGGACATGGAAGAAAAATCTGCTTTTTGGAGATTTTTCCACCTGTCTGTATGTTTATGCAATTTTCACTGACTGTAGATGAAACTCTACAGTATTAGTAGTTATTTTTAGAAATCCTTCACAAAGATGAGAAATAGAGTTAATAAAAAAGGGTGGAGGAATCAAACAAATCCCATGATGTGTGTGGGCTTTCCAGTCTTTTGGACATGAAGATCTCAGCATGTGTTGCCCTGAAAGTGGTTCATGAAGCACTTGAAGCAGTTTGAATACTTTGTTAAATTGTTTGCTGTGATGTCACCAGTCATGAACCTTCCTGCTCCAATTAGAAGAATTTTAGAGAGCCAGCATTAGCAGAAATGAAATGATTGTTTAACATCAGAGATCTTATCTTTTATAGAATGGCAACTAGACAAATAAGTCAAGGTGTCCCAAGTACTAACTGAAGCAGTAAAGTTCACCATGCACTTTGCAGGCTGTTCCAAGAGGAAAAACTGACTTTTCAAAAATAAAATAAAATTTTTCCATGCTTTCTTCGTGCTTTGGACATCTGATGATGAGGAACTAAATTGATAGTTTATTTGGTGGTGGCACATTTAGAAAGAATAAAATGTGTGTGGTTCACTGCCCAGCTGCCACTGGTTTACCACCAAAAAGCACTAAGAGGGAGCAGCTGTGATACAACTCTTTTATCACATTGTTTTTTCAAATTTAAGGGAATATTTCCAAGCCAAAAATAAACCACTGACTAGGGTTAATCTGGGGAAAGGTGAGGTACAAAATACAGTTTTTTACTTGCCTGTATTATTTCTCTGGCATTTGTTAATCTGTAAAAAATTATTTTTAGTGGTCTTTTTTTAGACTTTATTCTAAAATAATCAGATCTGTGACTGTCTGGTTTACTTTTGATGAAGGATGGTATGAGAGGATACCATGGAGCTATTGCCCGAAGGAGAATGTGTCTAACCAGGTATAGCTGGGCTACAAGGAGGACTTGGTTTTGAAAACTTAATTTTATAATCCATCCTATAAAAAACCTGATCATTCATTAAGTAATCAAAATCTCCTTAATATATATATGATGTTATATTATTAAATTTCCAAATAATTTTGCTTCAGATGCACTCAAATTATTAGAGGCTACTTGTCTGAAAATTACTTTGCTCTGCAGGTTATTTGGTTTCTCCATCTTCCTTGAAAAGAAAAAGGGAGTTATTGCATGTGTGTATTGCATCCAAAAATTGATACAATATCTGTATTTAGAAGACACTTAAGCCTATAGAAAATGATAGTTTCTAGTGTACATAGAAGTGTAAAGAACCAATTCATGCTATTATTTCTCTCTTTAATTGTTTTAGAAAATGCATACTGTCTGCTAAAGGAGACAAACCTTCTGAACCCTGGGAGAGAAGCAACCAGGTAATCTGTAGGTGCATAAAAAGGTGGGGTTTTAGACTTTTTGAGTGTGTAAAACTGAGCCTGTGTTACGCAGTGAAAAGTGATGAACTTGAATTTAGGTGGACTTACAGACAACTTTTCAGTGTCCAGTTTTTGTGGCTAAATTTTTATTGCATTTAAGATCTCAGTGTCTCACAGAAATTTTCATTCATCTACTCCCATTACATGAAAAAATAAGTAGTTGAGAATTATAATGCAGGAAGGGATTTGCTGTTAACAGAGGCATCACCACTGTTTGAAGCAGCCTTTTTCTTTTTCTGAAAAACAATGATTGTAAACATGCACACACTGATAAAAATGGCTTACTTAAGATTTATTTACTATGAAATTAAAACCTACCATGAAATACTCTAAGGGTGTATTCTCTTTATATGGTGGTTAAATGAGAACTCCATCCACTGTAGCCAAGCATAAATAATGGATATATTTGCACTTTCTCTGCTCTGAGCCTGCTGTGTAAAGCAATTGCCAAGATGGACCACAGCTTGATAGCAAAGAAGAGGTTAATTTTCTAGTAGATTCTAATTACTTAGGAAGAAGATGGACAAAGCCATTAATTTAGTGGTCTGAGAGGTTGCCTGTGTTATCTCCCTGGTGGTAACAGTTTTTCTGCACTGCTTTATAACTGCAGAAGCTGAAAGTAGTTTTTTGTTGTTCTTTAATTAAGGTTGCTTTGCCAGCAGCCATGTGAGCACATAATCTACCCATTAGAAGTTTAATCTAGAAACTACTAGGCTGTGTTTTCACTTGTAAGGAAAATAAACATTTGCTTGCGGTTGAGGGGTAACGATAGAAAAAAAGAGCATCTCATTTCTGCAATGTTTAGTGAAATGTGCTTTTACCCCTTCATTTTCAGACATGTGTCTTACGTTTCAGGCACTGACACACCTGGCAGCAAAACCAGGATGGGAAATAACCAGGACGCTGGATGATGTAAGTGCATCATTGTAGAGTCACTGCACAGCCACTTGAGCTGTGCTCCACCACAAGAGCTGGGCGAGGAAAAGCAGTGTTTTACTGTGTGTATGTCTGTAATACACTGCCTTCACCAGCTCTGCAGAGGTTTCTAAGCAGCAGGGCATTATCTTGTGATAGTTCCAAGTGGACACTGCCAGTCACACAGCAATTTATGTACCATATTTTTCATATATACCATATTATCTGTCTTCTCAAAAGGCCACTTGAGGCTGTTCCTATTCATGATTTTCCTTTCAGATATTCTTCCTCCAGCCCTTTTTCTATTCAAAGATTACAGAAATCTGAAAGCAAAGCATCTCTCTGTTCACCTACTATTGTTATAAACTCAAAATCAGCAAGGAAACTTGTGTAAGCCTGTTCTAATAGAGGAACATCCTGCTAAGAAAACCAGCAGCAAGATCATGTAGCTGAGAAAACTTGGTGTTAACCCAGTTGCAGGGCATGTTTCCCAAACCACTGAGAGGCATCAGATATCTGTTAAGGCTGGATTTCTGAAATGGGGTTAGCGACTGGCAGATCACTTTAAAATCATGTAAATCCAGAGATGTTTGGGGGCAAGAAGAGGTGGTTGCAGTACTTTAGTCTGACCTCCTGCACATCACAGGCTATGAAACTTTGCTGAGATGTGCTTGCATCTGATCAATAAGCTGCTTGAGTAAGAGCAGACACAAACAATAAGGAATTCTAGTGATTTGGGAATAACGCCTACTGACTCTTAAGTACTCTCTTTTACCCATCTTGTTTCATTATACAGGGTTTATGGAATGTGCCCAACCCTTCTTTTGTGTGTGCATTGTTATGTACAAGTTGTTCCTTTTGAATTCTTAATATTAGGGTTTAGGCCTATGACTAGAAATAGACCCAAAATAATCAAGACAAGATACTACAAGTGTGAGGCAAGAGAGGCAAAACCATGTGTTGAAATAGTTTTCCCATATATCATTGATTCTGGATGCTCTGCTTCACAGAAAAGAGAAAAAAGGGTATTTTGGAAAGAGAAATGCTGAGTCACTTTAGGGGAAGGGGACATAGGCCAAGGTGTGGCTGATTTGTATGGACAAAGGCATCTGGTATTTCATGGGTACTCCTGAGAAAATCTGCTGAAGTCCTAAATCTGTAACATTTATAAATCTTAAAATATTCATGCAGTCATTCTTTGTTTTCAGTACGTGCTCACTTTTTCTTTCAGATAAAAATATGGACTCCTGAGGAGGGTGATGCGTTATCTTTCAAGGTTGAAATGCAGGTGAAGATCCCATCTGACCTGACTTTTTACCTTCTGTCCGACTTCACGTTGCGCCAGCAATGGGACAGACATTTCCTGTAAGAACCTGCCTTTCTTCAGGGCCTTGAATCCACTGACAACTAACCCTTTCTGATACAAATATTTCCTGAGATGTTGGCACTTTTCTACCCAGTTAAGAAGAAATTGTTGTAAGAAGCTGACATCAAAGATTTGTTAGTCATAGTGTGGATTTTGTTTTTTACATTAAAATTTGGTTTATACTCAATCTGATTCCAAATTATAGGTGCCCTGGACTGTCAAAAGAGAGGGATGGGACAGAGGTGACCCGTTTCTTAAATGAACACAATTCCATGCCTAGACATGTGTATGTTAAAAGTGACAAAAACCAAAAGTTGCTAGTAAGAACTTCAAGTTGCGTACAACTTGAGGTGGATATATTGTGCATGCTGTCTGTGAAAATTAAGGAAGACTCTGGATTCCTTCATGTTTGTGTTGTTTGGGACACAGATGCTCAGATTCATTCTACAGTGAAAGTGAGAAATCAAGAAATGGGGTTCTTCAAAATGTGTATTTTCAGAAAAAAAAAATGTTTTAAAGTGTATCTGAAAAGGAGTAGGTTTTGGAATTGCTGTAAAAGGTGTTTGAGGGTTTTTATTTACCTTATGTGGTGTAAAATAATGATTAGAGTTGAATTAATATGATGCCAATTGGTTTTGGTGAATATTCCCTTAAAGGAGAAGCACTTTCAGGTAATTATTCCATCCTGAAAAGTTTTTACCAGGTGAAAGTGGAAACTTAGGGATATTTGAAAAAATACAATCTCTACTGAATTGATGGCTTGTAACAAGTGAAATCTGAAGAAATACCATATTAATGAGGTGTTGCAGAAAACCTCATTTTTTCACTCTCTATTCCTCTCTCCCCCTTGCTGCCTGAATGTGAAAATCAAAGGTTTAATGTTAGGATGGAACACATTTGCACTGTGGTTTTTTAAAGGAGGTGCTGTTGCATACATTAGGGCTTGTGTGTGTGTGCTACATGTATTTGCAGGACTTGTGAGGTCCTGCAGGCTGTGAGTGAAGAGGAGAAAATATATTATGTGACGTCTCCCCCCACAAGGGGCTACGAACCCAGAGACTTTGTGATTCTCATGTCTCAAAGGCAACCCTGAAAGCCAGAGTGAGTAGGGCCTTTGCATTTCACTGTGAGCACTTTGGGGCCACAGTTTTGGGTTCTGTTGACCTCCTGTCATTGGGGGACAAAGATTTTATTTTTTAAGAAGCTAGATTAGTATGTTGGTGCCTGCGTTTGTACAACCGAATTTGTTTTGCAGCATGAAGGTGCAGTGAAGTAAATCCAGATCATCACAAATTTACAGCATAGTCCAGTATTGCTTCTCTAATGGCGACTCTTTGGGAGTGGTCTGTCTAGAGGGAAAATAGGCCAGAATTCCAAACGGGAAAAAATATCATGTCCCAGAAGGCCTGTCAGTGAGCTGAGGCACCGAACTGGGAATTTGTCTTGTTATTTGTTTTAACTGATGTTGTAGTACCATTCAACGTATTTCTGGAGATCTTCTTATTCAAGGCAGTGCTTGAAACCTCACACAATTATTTTACCTGTAAATTTTGCCAAGTCTCTTGATCAGTTTAACATCCACTGCTTTTTATTTTATTTTTTATTGGATTTCCTTTTGTTCTTGCATAATGAAACACAGGTAAATGGGACCATTTGGTTTTACTTATCCTTCT
Organism: Corapipo altera; assembly: GCF_003945725.1. Classification (NCBI taxonomy): domain Eukaryota; kingdom Metazoa; phylum Chordata; class Aves; order Passeriformes; family Pipridae; genus Corapipo; species Corapipo altera. Next base: position 28,859,606 of record NW_020884875.1, on the reverse strand, counting down.
TTAGTCTCAATTTCTTTTCTTATATTCAGTAATTCTTCAAGGTAACAGTAAAAGGCAGTGTTCTGTACTGTGCTTGCTTTCTACCCTCACATCAGGGGATTCAATGAGTTTGAATACCTTTGCTGGGGCTGCTTCTTAGTAAGAGCTGTTCTGTAAACATGGGTTGTGGAGAGCAGGATAAATTTTAAAAAGGACATGTTGTATGTGAGTGGTTGTTCTTTGGCTTTCCACAGAGGTCTGATAAAGCCTCAGTGAGACCCAGGAGAGCCCAGCCCTTCAACAAGTACAGGTGAACACACAGGAGCTTATTTACCTCCATATGAAAGGGACACCTTTGGTACAGCTGTGTATGTTGTCACTTCTGTGTATCTTTTTGGACAAGAGAAGTGTTTGATGGTTCCCCTTGCCCACAGTGAACCTTACACCGTGGCTGTGAGGTCGGTGACCCTCAGGGCAATGCCCCCATCCCCAGAGTTCTCCAGGAGTGAAGTCCTTTGTGCCGGGTTCCAGATACACACCAGCACGAGCAGCTCCTGTACCGTGAGTGGCTCTGAGGCCTCATCTCTGCCTTCCTTCAGGGAGCATCACCTGTGCATGTCACTGACAATCGGTGAAGGCAACAGCAAAATACAAACCAAAAAATGGGTCTGTTCCCCCAGTCTGGTTGTGTGGAACCTGCCCTGCCCAACTTTGGCCAATCTGTCTGTCAGGAATGAGGTCTATACTAGGCATTGGAGGTTGCTGTGCACCTCCAAAGTCATTCATTCACTCCTAAAACACACTTCTAGAAGGTGTGCATTAAACTGGTCTCTGTGGGTGTCCATCTCTTTTCACTGACTACAGAGGAAGTCCATGGAAAATAGTTCAGACCAAATTCTTAACTTTAACTTTCATATGCCAGAAATCACACAATCTGAATCGCATCTCTGGATGAGTGACAGTGTTCTTCTCTTGTTCTTTTCCATGGGAAGGCCCAAACTTTTCCATTTAAGAAACACATTTCTGAAAATATTCAGTAGCTCTCAGTGGCTGCAATTATTTTTTTCAGGCAACAGCTTTATTCACAAAGCACGTATATTTAACAGGGTATACATAACGTTTCTTGCTGCACTGCTCTGTACATCTACCTGCAGATGCTTGAGGATCTGAGAGCAGTGAGGACACTGAGATCACTGAAGTGCTGTGAAAAGACATGCTTTTTGCAAATTATTGCCTTCGGCTTCAGAAGCAGTGAATGTTTCTATTCACATCCATAAAAACTTTGATGCTCATCTAGGCTCTGCAAAAAATGGCTAACTCTTGCAATCCACAGGCTTTTTTTGTCTCATTTTTTGTTCAAACAGGTGTGTTACTTCAATGAAGTGACATCAGGAGTGATGCCTTACTTAGCTGCAAATCTCGACGGCTCATCAAAATCCATTGAAGACAGCTTTGGAATGTATAAAGTTCTTGGAGATGAAAGGCTGCATGTACTGAAGTTAAAAACAGATTTCTGAAGGGACATCTGAAGATTATCCAGCAATTCTGGTTTAAATTCCTGCAAGTGTGTTGATCATTTTTCTACAGGTTACTTAAGTTGGATCATGTAGCCAGTATTTGGCTTGAACCTGAGAATACCTTGTACAAGCATCTGCTATCAAGTTGAGCTTAGGCTTTAGGATCCAAATTCAATTTTTAATTTAAAAAAGATTAAGGGACAGATTCTGCTTTTGATTGCATTAATGAATTTTGTATAAATGGAGGCAGAACTTGGCTCAGTGGAGCTGTAGCTCATGAGACTGTTTCCCTGTTTTAATGTTATATTGTATGAAAAGGCATCCAGGCAGTTTTAAATCTGTAAATACCACCCCTTGTAACCTGCAAACCAGTGCTACCAAGTAGCTTTCCCTGTGCTCTGACCTGGCTGTCCAAGTCTTTGCACCCCCATTATTTATAAACTGATTACAGCCCATGTAAATTAGAGTTTGCTGCTTTTAATACTTGTCTGTTTATGTGTGACTTCCAATAAAGTATTGTTTCTGAGGTTACAAATTCATCAAAAATTTAATTACAGCATATCTGGGGTGCAGAAGGGCTGCTTTGTAGCGGTGATGGGGACTGCTGGCAACCTCAGTGCCTGGCTGTGGAGCAGAACAGTAACTCTTGGATCCACTCCCTTGCAGATGAAAAGGGGGGATGTTTTCAGAGGTTTTATTGTGGTGTGTGTGCTTTGTTTTCTGCTCTTATTTTTGCTTAAAAGAGCCTTGTTGAAAGGAATGAGTGTGCTCATCAGCAGTTAGATCCTGGCATGGACAGGGCTATGAGTGGGATCAAAGCATGAGCTGCAGCAGGGCGACTTGATCTCACTGCAGAATCACAACTGGTACAGGGAGAGCTCTCAGGGTCTAGCAGAGTTCCCACTTAAAGACATCCTCAGTTCACCCTACAGCCAAACCAGAGCTCTCTTCAGGGATTCATAGGATGCAGGACATTTTGCATATGGGAAGTGCAGCACGAGAGACACCAAGGGACGCCCTGGAAGCCCTCAGGGTGCCCTGGAAGCCCTCAGGGTGTCACCCTCAGGGTGACCTGAGTCACCTGGGCTCTCCACAGGTCTGGTTTAGCTGGGGTACAAAGCCTTAGTGAAACCAGCTCTGTCTGCAGGGGCTGGCTGCTCTGTGCCACGCACAGCTGTTCCTTCCACTTGGAATAGAGGTGGGGAGGCAGGTCCTGGGCTCTGGCTCTGGAGGACCATCCACAGACCCAGATCCTGATTTTGGATCAGCATGGTCATCACGAGGGTGAAGTGCAGCTCCTCATTCTGGGGAGCAGGGACAGCCCCCCCAGGACATGGGAGCCACTGAGGCCCTGCTTGTCACCTCCTGGCTCAGCTGGCCCTGGGAAGGCCCAGATCCCTGCAGGACCAGCTCAGCTCCCCAAGTCCTGCAGGGTGCAGGTAAGGGCAGACAGGCCCTGGGCTGGGCAGAGAAGCCTCCAAGATCCCAATTTTTGGTTAAGAGAGACACCTAATGTTGGCTCTGAACACAGGCAGTGGGGACAGAGCCTGGATGCTGCCTGCACCAAGCAAGCACTGTACATTTATTTACACCTTTACATGCAGCACCTTTTACAGCTGCTTTTCAAACAGCTTTCTTCAGCTACACCCACCTCTGTGAAATCATCAGTGGGTGCATTTAAGGTGTAGTATTGTCCAACAATTACTGAGGATTGCTCTGAGTGAGTTGAAGATTGACCCACAGCTCACCCCTGCTGCCTACACCAGCCCTCACTCAGATGTACAATGGCAATGCTAGGACACTGAAAGTCTGTGGCTCCAGGTTCCTATGCATAAAAGAACAGGTTACAAAGCCAAAGAGTTGAGAAATTATCTAAAAAGACGCTTTTTGGACAATATATTTAATTCATAGAATAGAAAGGGTAACATTGGGATGCCCATTGCAAAATGTCACATAGAAGTGACCCTGCTTTGAGCTTTAATCTAATAGTTAATTAAAACTCTGTAATTAATTCTTGATTTCATTCACATCCCCTCTTCTTCCCCATTTAAATGTGTGCTCTGATGAATACAAACTGAATATACACCCCCCAATCTCAGTCAACTTAGTGCACCCTTGTCTCCACAGCAAAACCAGGAAACCTAAAATATAAGCTCTAACCATTATATTTTCTTTAGCAGCATTTTTATTAAAAATAATTAACATGTACAAATATAAAATATATCCACACAATTTAACTCCCCATATTTGTTTTTTGCTTCAAGAAAAGCACATGAGAGGAGCTCAGGGTGCTCTTTTCCAGTAGCACAACATGCTGCGGGAACTCTCTTTTGAGTTGTTTTCCTAACTTTTCTTTAATATGCCTCAGTTTTTCTAAGGCTGCAGTCTCCATTTAAAAACAGTAGGTCTGCCAGCTAGCAGGAGGTGTAGTACACATTCCCAACTTGCCAAGGGATAGAAAGAATGAAGATTTTTGAGCATTTTCCTTGCAAAAAAAGTAAAGAAACTAAGCAAACTTCTCACTTGTTCTCCAGCTCTTTTCAGGTGTTTTTCACCACAGGTATCAAAGGCAGGACATGATTCTGTTTGTTACTGAACAAACAAACAATCCAACATGCACTAACAATCAAGTTAATGATTGTTAATTACAACCACGAGTAGCAGGAACTGCACCCCCAAGCTAGACAGGCCGTAGGGTTTACCTGTAACTTCACCACAAGAAGTTACATATGTGCCAAGCTGGCACATATAGAGGAAAAAATCAGTTATTCTTAAAAGGAGAAGGCAAAACCAAGCCAGAACCCAACAAGAACCTTTAAAAAATACCCAGAATCCCTTTAGTAAAATACCCACTTGGTGTATTTCTGTTGTTCCTAGCTTTTCAGGGAGCTAGGGGAGTCTGGGAGGCAAACTGGAAAAATGAAGGGAGAAAAAAAAATAACAATTCAGCAGCACTCTGTTTGATTTTTTGGAACCAGCTCTCTGTAGTCACTCTTCTGCAGCAAAGCAGCAGTGAAGGGCCAAGAGACCTTCAAAAAGTCACAACTTTGGGTACTTTGGCTTTTGGCTTCTGCAGCTTTGGTGCTTCAGTGACTTCCTCATGGTCTGCACTCATTCCAGAGACCCATCGCCCAACTGTCAGCTGCTCTGCAGGGGGACACAGAGGGTGGGGAAAGGCTCAGCACTGCCAGCATCAAACCTTCACACCTGGGCAAGGCTGGGCCCACAAGGGCAACAAATCAAATCATACCAAGAGTATCACACAGATAAACTCAAGTTTATATTAAAGCAGGCCCAATAAACCCACCTGAAAAAATTAAAGGCTGCAGTGCCTAAACCTCTTTGCCAGCTGTAATTATTCCTGTAGTCTAAAAGTACTCTGCATGATGCAAACTGATTTCACAGAATATCACAGTTCTTACCAACGGTGCCACAGTTCCAATTAATTCAACCGTTTTTAACCAGCAGTACCAGTTTTGAAACACCAATGTAAGGACAAAGATCTCCCTTGACAAACTGAACAGCACTAGTGAGTCTTCATTGTGGATGTAAAACTTAAGCAGAAAGAGGTAGAAAACAATTTCTTACAGGCTTTCAACGCAGCAGTCACCTGAGTGGGCACTGCCCAACTATCTGCTGATGAGTTTGGGGAAATTTTAAGAGTCTTTTTGCATTAGAAACTTCTCTTCAGACTCAATCCCGCCCACTCTAAACTGGCTAAGCAGCATGCATCTAGAATGCTACATTTCATGTAACAGATCTAACAATATCATATATGTAAGATTAGATACAGAAAATGCCTCTACTGCATAAATATTTCTTACATAAATTTCACCAAAGTGGCTTACTATTAACCCTGACGTTCTAAGCACCATAAAAACTAAGTAGAAAAAAACACAGATGTTGTCACCACTTCAAGTGGTAACAGAATCATTCTTCAAACCCTTTTTTGATGCTTTTGCCTCCCTGAGCACAGTGGGGTTTTGGGGTACTTTATATAGTTTTTTCCACCCACATTGGAAAACTGAAGAACATGTAAGAAAGCAGCTCATTAGCTGTGGATCCAACTGGACAAAGATCCTGTCCCCTTCTTCTCCCCCATCCCTGACACACCTGCCTGCACACACCACCACCTTGCACCTGACACTGTGCTTACTTCCACCACCTCACATTGGAATCATCAAAAACCAGCAGCCAGTCTAGTTACACAGCTGCCAAGCTATGAACAACAGCACAAACACTGGACAAAAAAATACAGATTATCTCATTTCACCTTTGGCAGCACACAAGATAACTTTCTGTTAAACAAGAACTATCTTAGTTTTGCACTGCAGTTCACTGCCTTCCTCCACACACCTCTGAATATCAGCACTCATTCCCAAAGAAAGGTCACCTTTGCTGTTCCAAGTTCTCCCAAACCCTTTTTCCTGGCCGAGGTCAGGCAAACCAGTAAATGGACACTGCTGGCCTCAAACGCCACCCCACAGTCTCCTGCAGCTCACCTGCGTTCTGTTTCTCTGGGCAGTCCTTTTTGAAGTGCTCCACAGAGCCACAAAGTTTGCAGCCCCCACCTGTTCACAGAGAAAGTTGTTATTCACAAGGAAAACAAAACTCAGCAAACCACCCAACAAAAGGCCTCCCTCCATGTCTCTGAGGGGCAGAGCTGCTTGTGATCTGCTTGTGTACTGCTCTGTACATAACCACATACCATTTCTGATTTGTTGGAAGCTCTCTTTTTGAGAAACCAGCTGCATTCTCCCAAAATTCATACTCAAAGGAACTTTTGAAGTTGACAGGAGCCCCTGAGTGGTAGGTAATCCAATGGCAGGAACTGAGATAGGAAATTTAAATTCTACTCTAATCCAAACATTTGAAAGCAAAGTGATTCTTCTCCCACTTTCGCTGTGCTGCAAGATCACCCTTTGGAATTTGCCCACGTTTGTATTGGGGAAACAGGTTGCTGGTTGTTGGTGTCAACGGGGAAGTCAGAAAGAGCAGAATCTGAGTGAAACCTTCAAACTTAGATCCTATTTCTCATTAAAGTAACTTAAACTGAAGATATCCTTCTTCTAGTGAGAGCCTGTGATTTGCCACCTCCCAAAATCTTAACAGGGTGACAGTACATTTTTACCACCTAATTTGGTGCATGTACATGTAAATATACACTGACTACAACATGATTTTGTTTCCTTGTGTATCTCTTGATATTGAAGCACAAGCAAATTCTCACATTTTGCACCTCATCTCGTTGTTTAACGCTAAGCTTACAATTAAAAGAGAAATCCCCAAGTAATTAATTGACAATGAATTCCCTAGAATTACTCTGCTTTCACCAAAAAAGACAAAGAAATTCCATTTAGTCAAGTCTTCATTCACTTGCAATGTTACTTTGCTCTGTATCAAGTAAGAACGACACAGAAATTAGATTTCACTTTATTTAGTAAATCAGCGCACTCACCTTCAGCATACAGTCCTTTGGGATTATCTGGACATGACCTTGACAGGTGCCCCATCTCACCACAGATGAAACATTTTGCATACGGAAATGGCCCTGCAAAATCCCACAGGGTTTATGATGCACTTCATAACCTTTGTGAAGCCGCAGACTGAACACAGTGTGATGACAATATCTTACCTTATGTACAAAACACATGTCAGGTTTCTCATTATCATATTGCAAGAGTTAAATTACTAACACAAAAAGCTGCTGTTTCTGTAGTCAGACAACTCAGACCAAAGTTCCTCAAAACACCACAAATTTCTGAGACCCACCAATGGCTGGATCCACTTTGGCTCTGCATTTGCTGATGTCATGTTCCGTGGATCCACACCGGTAGCAGATGCCCGTCCCCATGTCTTGGCTTTCCAGGACTGCAGGACAGTCAGCCACACCGTGCCCAGGTTCTCTGCAGTGGAAACACACCTTTGAAGAGAGAAGTTCAGTGATTCTGTGAGTGGCAACCAAAGACCTGCAAATCCCAGCATTACAGGGCCTAAAAGGCAAACACACCAAGGGATTTTCTCCTCAGGGAAAGGCAGCCATCAAAGAAGACTTTTTGTGCTCTGCCACAAAACAACTGTGAGTGCTCTGTGCCATCAAACCACATTATCATGGGCATTTTTCTCCCTTTAGTAGCAACACACTGTTTAGGGCATTCACTCACTGACAACTGCATACCATGGAATCATGGAATGCTTTGGGTTGGAAGGGACCTTAAGGCCCATGTCATAACACCCCCCACCATGGGCAGGGACACCTGCCCGCTTGTTCCAAGCCCCATCCAACCTGACCTTGGACACTTCCAGGGACTTCACTTTATTCACCTGAAGCCTCACCTGACATGTTGTGTCCCCTTGGGAGGTGAGGGCTGAGCTCCTCACTGAGCCCCTCTGGCAGCACCGGCACAGGGAGAGGGATCTGCACCTCCCACACAGGGGTTTTCCTGGGGGTTTAACAACGTTGGGGGAAAATGACTGAAGGTAATAAGATAATGGTATCGAAATTATAGGGGAAAATAGGGTTGCCGCTCCCTGGACTGACCCCTCCCCCAACACACACAATCCAAGGTGGACTAAAGGGAGGGTGGAGACCCCATGGCTGCCGTGGAGCCCTTGGAAAGGAGGGAACTTGATGGCACCTTTTAGTTGATAAGCCACACAGCAGCTGAAAACCAAGTGAGATAAAGGACCATGTCCTGCTGTTCAATCAGCAGCCCTGGTGAAATCCCTCTCCTTCGTCTGATTGTGTTCCCACTCCAAAGCCACCTCAGGTACTGGACTGAGATACACACTCTCAAGGTATGACTACCCCTCACTGATTAAGCTGTCTGAGTAAAGTCACTCAGCTCCCCCTAAACATAAAGAAGTAGTATAAAAGTAAATAAAGAACGGGAAGAAGTTTGGGAAGAATCCAGTCTAACTTTTGGGATCAGTCGATGGACTGAACCTCTCTCTGCCCCATAGGGATTCCCTGGGTAAGAACTGTGCTCTGTGTGTGCAGAATCACTACCTCCAGCCAGCTCCTATTAGTGATTAGAATTTGCTTTGAATTCGTATTTCGTTTTGAATTAGTAAACTGCTTTGAATACATCTCTGCAGCCAGACACTATCACCGGCAATCCCTGAACTTGTCACAACGATATTAACAAAGGGTGTTGTTCTGCACAGTGTTGTTGTGAGCCCTCCAAGGGCTCTGGCAGACTGATCAAACATAAGAATTTAAGGGAACGTCCCTCTTCTGCGTGGCACAGAACTCACCATGGCGTTCTTCCTTCTCTCCTGCCTCTTCACCCTCCTGTTCTTCCGCCGCCGGTCCTTCCTCAGCGCCTCCTCCTCCTCCTCCTCCTTCTGCTGCTGCTGCTGCTTCCGGTGCGCCAAGAACCCGTTCACGTCCTCGCTCACATACTCCTTCTTCTTCCTCCTCTTCCTCCTCTCCTTCTCCTCCTCCTCATCCTTTCCCGGCCCCCCCATCTCTTCCCAGGGGGTCGCGTCCAGCGCCCTCGCACCGGGCGGGATGTTCCGCCGCGCCCAGCGGGTCATGGATGGAGGAGGTGGAAATGGGGAATGGAAATGAAATGGGGGGTCACGCGGAGTCCCGCAGGGTCCCAGGAGCAGGACTCGCCGCTGAGCAGAACCCGGCGGCGCCGGGTGATGACGATGCGGAAGAGGGAGGAGGAAGAGGAGGAGGGGGACTGGTGTGGGGGAGGAGGCGGAGCCCCTGGGAGCGGGGGGAGGTGGGGAATGGTGGTGGGGAAGGAGGAGGAGGAGAACTGGGAGCGGGACCGAGACCGAGACCAAAGAGGAGGGGGAGCCCCCTGGGACCGAGATGGAGGTAGAGATGAAGAAGCAGGACCAGGACCGTGGGGAGAAGGAGATGGGGACCCCGGACCGAGGGGAACGCGCCGTGTCAGGGGGCCGGGGGCTGCGAGCGGCTCATCCCATCTCACCCCCTGCCATAGGCAGGGACACTTTCCACTAGCTCAGGTTGCTCCAAGCCCCATCCATCCTGGCCTTGGACACTTCCAGGGATGGGGCAGCCACAGCTTCTCTGGGAAATCCATTCCAGCCCCTCACCACCCTCACAGGGAAGGATTTCTTCCTAGTACTCCATCTAACCCTGCCCTCTGGCAATGGGAAGCCAGTCCCCCTTTTCCTGTCCCTCCATCCCGTGTCCCGAGTCCCTCTCCAGGTCGTCTGGAGCGCCATTAGGCACTGGAAGGGACTCTAAGGTTTCCCTGGAGCCTTCTCTTCTCCAGGTAAACACCCCCAGTTCTCCCAGCCTGGCTCCAGAGCAGAGGGGCTCCAGCCTTGGGACCATCTCCGTGGCCTCCTCTGGACTCGCTCTAGCAACTCCATGACCGTCTGCTGTTGGACCCCAGAGCTGGAGGCAGCTCTGCAGGTGGGGTCTTACCTGAGGACTTGGAAGGGGTCCCAGGAGCTGCTGCCCCTGTGCAGGTGTGATGAGGGAAGGCAAACTGCTCGCTGGAGGCTCACAGAGCACATGTCCAGGACTGTGTTGTTGGAGGATGCTACTCAGCAGTTTAAATAAATGTTTGTAAACCCAAAAGACATTCTTTTTCCCTCTCAAGTCAGTCTTCTGTTTCTTGTATTTTTAGCATTGCACTAGATCTCCGTGACATATCCTGGTGGTCTTGAGTTGATCTTATAAGGATATCTATGTTATATATATTATATAAAAGATATTATATATTCTTCAGTAATTATCCTTAATACTTTTCTCTCCCTGGGTCAATGGCCGTATTTTGTCGGTTTTCCGTGGTTTTGAGCCCACTAGAGGGAGATGTGCACAAAGTGTCTTTTAAACTGGATCGCTGCCACTTAAAACGAGCACGGATTTAAGAACAATTAGTTTGACTGCAGGTAAAAATAATTGATGAACGCCATTTAAGAGCCACTACTCGGGAAACAAAACTGGGGGGAAAATCAGTATTACTTTTAATTTTAAAATGAATCTCGTTTGCTGATATAGTAACAGGTCAACCACAGCATGAGGTCCCAGTTGTTCTGCAACTTGCTCTGCTGAAATGCTAAATGTGTTGTCTGTTCTTTTTCAGCCTGGAATTTTATGTGTTTGTGTCTAGGCAGGATCAGCTGCCCTTAAGATCCCCAACTAGGTTTGCAGGCAGTGGAAAAGGGTGTTTAATACATTTCAGCCAAATAAATAAGGCAGTATTTCCCCCACAAAATCACTTAAATTTGACAGTGGCCACACCTGTTTAAATTTTCACTGGTTTAGGTTTGTTCCAGTTTGACATTCCAGTTTGACATTGGGAGCTCACCTGTACCTGGGCACCAGGTGAGAAATGAGCAAGACAGCAGCCATGCAAATAATTGTAACATTTTGTGCCATTTTTTTTCATATTTTCCTAAGCAAATTACCTGTCCACAGCACGGTGTTCATATCTTTGTAATCCCCAAAGCCCAAAAATGGAGGTTTTGTCTGCTGAAGAGGTACCAGAAGCTTTGGTTGTGCACACACAATGTTCACTGGTTTTTGCCTGTGTGGTTTGGATATTTAATGCTACTTGCCAGCGTACCAGGATGACATTTTTGTGGTTGCTTTAATTTTGATTTGAGGGAGAGAAAGTAAACATAAAGCCTGTTTCCTCTTAAATTTTTTTATGTCTGCAGTATTTAAGGACATCAAGGCACTGGATCAGTTAGTTAATGGAACAGGACCACAGGCGATGTTTGCCTCAGTTCTTGCAGTAGCAGGGATGAATGAGGAGAGGAGTAGGAAAACCCATCTTATCAATAGGTGGCTAAAGGATTGGTGCCATGAGCAGAATTTTGGTTTTTTTGATCATAGGGCAAATTCTATGGTACAAAGCCTGCTAGAGTCAGGTGGGCTTCATCTGTCTAGCAAGGACAAAAGGACTCCAGCCCATAAGTTGGCAGGGCTGATCAGGAGGGTTTTAAACTAGGTTTGAAGGGGGAAGAGGTTGAAACCAGGCTCTCCACAGATGAGCCTGAGGGTGAAAAGCCAGAGTTAGAAGTGAAATCAGCAGCCCAGCTGAAGTGCGTGTACACCAATGCACACAGTGTGGGTAACAAACAAGAGGAGCTGGAAGCCATCGTGCAGCAGGAAAGCTGTGCTGTAGTCACCATCACGGAAACGTGGTGGGATGACTCACCTGACTGGAGTGCTGCCATGGGTAGCTACAAGCTCTTCAGAAGGGATAGACAAGGTAGGAGAGGTGGAGGGGTGACTGTATGTTAGAGAGTCTCTTGACCCTGTAGAACTTGAAGTCAGTAACAATAAGGTTGAGTGCCTGTGGATCAAAGTCAGGGGGAAGGCCAACAAGGCTGACATGCTGGTGGGAGTCTGTTATAGACCACACAACCAGGATGAAGAATTATTCTACAAGCAGCTGGCAGAGGTCTCAAAATCACCAGCCCTTGTCCTTGTGAGTGACTTTAACCCGTCGGATGTCTGCTGGAAACTCAACACAGTGGAGAAGAGGCACTCTAGGAGATTCCTAGAGTGTATAGAGGATAATTTCCTGCTCCAGCTGGTAAACAAACCTACCAGGAGTGGGGCCCCACTAGACCTACTGCTTACAGAGAGGGGCTGGTGGGAGATGTGGTGGTCAGAGGTTGTCTGGGGCACAGTGACCATGAAGTAATCCAGGGAAGCAAAGAAGGTCATCAATAAAACTTCTACCCTGGACTTCTGGAGGGCAGATTTCAGCCTACTCAGAAGGCTGATTCAGAGGTTACCTTGGGAAACAGCCCTTGAAAACAAAGGGGTCCAGGAGAGATGGACATGCTTCAAGAAACAAGTCTTGATAGCACAGAACCAGGCTGTCCTAGTGTGCCAAAAGGCGAGCTGGTGGGGAAGACAGCCAGCTTGGCTGAACAGGGAGATTTTGAAGGAAATTAGGGAAAAAAGAGAGCTTACTGATTGTGGAAAAAAGGGCTGGCTACTCATGAAGAGTTTAGGAATATAGTTAGTTCATGTAGAAAGAAAATTAGAGAGACAAAGATTGAACTCAATCTAGCCACTCCTGTTAGGGATAACAAAAAGTGCTTCTACAAATACATCAGTAGCAAAAGAAGGGGCAAGGAAAACTTCCATTCTTTGTTGGACATAGGGAGGAACATAGTCACCAAAGATGAGGTAAAGGCTGAGGTACTTAACACCTTCTTTGCCTCAGTTTTCAACAGTAAGACAGGTTGTCCTCAGGACAACTGTCCTCCGGAGCTGGTAGACAGAGACAGGAAGCCAAATAGCCCCCTTGTAATCCAGGAGGGAACAGTTAGCAACCTGCTGAGCTACTTGGATCCTCACAAGTCTATGGGACCAGATGGGATCCATCCTAGGGTGATGAGGGAGCTGGCGGAAGAGCTCGCCAAGCCACTCTCCATCATCTACCAACAGTCCTGGCTCACTAGGGAGGTCCCAGATGACTGGAAGTTGGCGAATGTCACACCAATCCACAAAAAGGGCTGCAAGGAGAACCTGGGAAACTACAGGCCTGTTAGCCTGACCACAGTGCCTGGCAAGGTTATGGATAATCATATGTGCAATCACATAAAACCTGCAGGATGAACAAGGGATCAGACCCAGCCAGGATGGGTTTAGGATGAGCAGGTCCTGTCTGACCAACCTGATCTCCTTTTAAGATCAGGTGACCCACCTGGTGGATGAGGGGAAGGCTGTGGATCTGTCTACCTGGACTTCAGCAAAGCCTTTGACACCGTCTCCCACAGCACACTCTTGAAAAAGCTGGCAGCCCATGGCTTGGACAGGGGCACTCTGTGCTGGGTTAGGAACTGGCTGGAGGGCCGGGCCCAGAGAGTGCTGATGAACGGTGCTGCATCCAGTTGGTAGCCGGTCACTAGTGGTGTCCCCCAGGGATCAGTGTTGGGCCCAGTTTTGTTTAATATCTTTATTGATGATTTAGATGAGGGTACCATTAGCAAATCTGCAGATGACACTAAGTTGAGGGGGAGTGTTGATCTGCTGGAAGGCAAGAGGGCTCTGCAGAGGGACCTGGACAAGCTGGAGAGATGGTCTGATTCCAACAGGATGAGGTTCAATAAGGCCAAGTGCCAGGTCCTGCACTTTGGCCACAACAACCCCATGCAGCACTACAGGCTGGGAACAGAGTGTCTGGAGAGCAGCCAGGCAGAAAGGGACCTGGGAGTTTGGATTGACAGGAAGCTGAACATGAGCCAGCAGTGTGCCCAGGTGGCCAAGAAGGCCAATGGCATCCTGGCCTGGATCAGGAACAGTGAAGGACCAGGGAAGTGATTCTTGCCCTGTACTCAGCACTGCTGAGGCCACACCTGGAGTGCTGTGTCCAGTTCTAGGCCTCTCAGTTCAGGAAGGATATTGAGGTGCTGGAGCAGGTCCAGAGAAGAGCAACAAGGCTGGTGAAGGGACTGGAGCACAAGTCCTATGAGGAGAGTCTGAGGGAGCTGGGGTTGTTCAGCCTGGAGAAGAGGAGCCCTAGGGGAGACCTCATCACTCTCTACAACTCCCTGAAAGGAGGTTGTAGCCAGGTGGGTGTCAGTCTCTTCTCCCAGGCACCAGCAGTAGGACACGGGGGCACAGTCTTAAGCTGTGCCAGAGGAGGTTTAGCTTGGATATTAGGAAGAAGTATTTTACAGAGAGAGTAATCAGACATTGGAATTGGCTGCCCAGAGAGGTGGTAGATTCTCTGTCCCTGGAGGTTTTTAAGATGAGATCGGATGTGGCACTTAGTGCCATGGTCTAGTAACCATGGCAGTGTTGGATCAAGGGTTGGACTTGATCTTGGATGTCTTTTCCAACCCAGTTGATTCTATGATTCTATGATTCTATTCTGAGGATTCATTTTGGTTTATTCACAATAAGATGAACAGATTACTTAGCCTTTATTTCTTTGCTTTCTTGCCAGTGTTAAATGATTACCTAGGCTGTATTTAATCTTAAAAATTTATGGGTTTTAATTGCTACAACTAAGACAACATCCCCTTCAGAAAACCTGCTCAGCTGAGCATAACTGGATGTTATTTCCACCAGGCTGTGTTGCTCTGGTGACACAGGGTATTTAACAAGTCCTTCAGGGTATTTACCAAGTCCTTAAATATGTTCCTCAATCAACTTTTGTTGCTGGATCAACTCATATGTTTAAAGGTTTATATTTAGGCAAGTCTTTAATTGCCAGGATGAGCTGAAGTCTTTAGTGGTTAAAGCCTGTGGTCAGTTATTTTATTTGGTAGTTTTACACTGCAAAGACGCTGTTTGCTGTTTCTGTATCAAAATTAGAATCTGAGAAACATGGCTTAAGTAGGAATTTTAGACACACACTGTTGGGATATCATAAGAATTTTCTGTAGTGTTAGTTTTTATGGCTGACTATCAAGAAAATGTTTTGTCGTAGGATAACCTAATTTTTGATTTTTCAGAAACACACCGTATAAGTCTTTAAACTTAAATTACACAGCACTACACTTAAACTAGTATCTTCATGTCACAAAGTTTTAATTTCTAGGGCTGAAGATATGAAAGAATGAAGAAAGGAAGAATAGGCCATTCTCATATATTTGGATACAATGGCCTCTTCTGCAGTAGTGGTTGTACTTTGAATAAAGCTGCTGGATTCCATGGAGAAAATGGAAAACAACAGGCTGAAGCTATAGGCAAAAGCAAACAGAGAGGTAGTGATTCCATGGGCAAAGTAAAGAGCAAGGGCGGGTGCTCCAGTCTTTTCAGTCTTACTAATTTCTCATATTCAAGAAAAGTACCAATCCCTACAGAGAGAAAAAAAGTAAAAATGCCAGTAGTCCATGCAGTTATTGCCAAGTACCAGCCTAATGACCAGTAGTTTTTAAGCCCAAATTCTGCTTCAGGAAGAGGCACAAAACTGGAACAAGACACTTATATAAAAGCATAGACAGAAAACTTACAGACAGCATTTTCAGACAAGAATAGCATAAAATGAGCTAAAATCAATTGACATAGTACATAGATGTTTTTCCCCTTTTGTTGTTCCACCTGAGTTCCATGAAAAATGGGTAAATGAACAAAATACTTTCATGACTTTCATGACTTTACTGATAGGCTTAATATTGTGATATAATTGATATTTTCTCATTAGGAGCCCAATCATCTTCTCTAATAATTTACTGAGTGAATTCTTCTATAATAATTCACTGAGTGAATTAAGAATGTTATTTCAGTCACAGCAGTACCCTGTGCAGTAGGTGTTTTTGCCCTCTTGGAAAACTGGACTTGGTAGGACTTCTGTACCACAGGCAGTGCATTTCGGTGTGTGCCGTATGCACTTCTGCAGGCAAAAGTAATGACTGTTTAAGTCAATCTTTTAATTAAGCCTTAAGCTGAAAGTACACTGTAAGAGGCATTGAATGAATGTTCAGAGTCTGTCCAGTCAGTTTTTGCTAGGACAGCAAATGATTTCAGAAATGAAGTGTCACAAGTGAAATCAATTACAACTGTTATATCTACAGACTTCACAGAGTAGTTGGGAAACTGGACTTGCTTATCCCATTCCACCTGCTGTCATGGGCAGGGACACCTTCCACTATCCCAGGTTGCTCCAAGCCCTGTCCAACCTGGCCTTGGACACTTCCAGGGATGGGGCAGCCACAGCTTCTCTGGACAACCTGTGCTGGGACCACACCACCCTCACAGGGAAGAATTTCTTCCAATTCCTTCTTTGCTTCTGTCAAACTCCCCAGAATTTCCGCCAGCCCATTTCTGCAGTAAAATGCCCTCTGAAGAGCAGCCTTACTCTCCAGCGTGCAGCTGCTCCCTTTTGTTGAGCACCAGCGGTGAACTGGCTGACTGTGAGATGCACCTCATCATCCAGGTTGTTAGTAAAGGCATTACGACAGAATCATCAGCTCCAATAACAACTTCTCAGGAATGCTGGTAGCAAGTGGCTGCCAGCTGGATGTTCTGCTGCTGCCCATCAGCAATTTGCAAGTCAGCAGAGGTAAAGCAAGTAGAGGCTGAAAACAGCACTTTTGGCTCACAGACAGATTTTGTGTTGAGATGAGGGTTTTGGAGAGCTAACACTGAAATCTTCCCAGTTTTACTTATTTATGTTCTATGTAAAATGAGCAGAAGTCTCTTTCCTTCCCCCAGAATTACTATTATTAACCACCATTTGGAAAGCCAGTAGCAAAATGTAAGGGAATGTGCCCAGCATAGATGAGGAAGAACCAGCAGTCACATGGAAGCTCCAGCCTGCTTTACATTGAACAGCTTTCACCATGCTGCTGATTATCAAGAGCTGCTGATTCACCATCCAGCTCTCAATTAGCTCCCAGTTGTGATTTTTAAAGTTTGCAACCAGTTATGACCCAGCTATTCAGCCACAACTCTGCAGCTATGACTCACTGAGAGACCTTCCTGTGAACTACTGTTCTGAATGTGGTGGCTGTGAAACACTGAGTATATTTCAATACGCAAAAAAGAAACAATCAAAGGGACTGTCGGCATCTGCTGCTTTTCCCTTTCCATGGAGCTGCTTCACACATGAAATCGTGGTGAGCATGGAGATGTGTCAGCAAATCCTCAAGCACGTTGAGGAGTGACAGCTGAGCTAGGTCCCTGTTACCTGGAATAGTCCATGCTGGGCAGGGTTATGTGGGTTGCAGGATATTAACAAACTGATTTGCCTCCTGGTTTTTGGACTGCAGCCCAAGGCCATGGGGCATTAATAGGGTGCTTACAGGAGCTATCGTAAATATGGCCATAAGTGCAAGTGCAGCGTAGAACTAGAGTAGTACTACTGGAGTAGTACTTTTCTTATCACCAACCAAGAAAGAAAGGGAAGCAGTGCCCCAAAGAGAGGATAGGGAGGTGGTTGTATGGGTGCAGCCCAGTGAAGCTGTACAAAGACCAGTTTCTGCCAGTACAGCCAGGCATTGAGGAGACCTTGGGTATCAGGTAGTGTTTTATTACACAACATATTTATACAGACATATACAGAGGTGCCTTCCCATCAAAATGGCAGCCACCAGTTTACCATCAGTTGCTACAATCGGCAGCAACATCATTTCCTGACAAACTGAGGCAGCGGAGGTGGCACCTTGATGTCTTGACCTCTTTCCAGTTTCTTCTCACAGTCAACGAGGTAATTGACCCCATCAATGACAATCTGGACTAGCTCCACCTACAAAAACAAGAAGAAAATAATAGTAATAGAAGCTTGAGCTCATCTATTAATAGAGGAATAGGAAGTTGGCTTGTACTGCAACGACAGCAGGTAAAGCTGTGAGGTAAAGTGACCCCTGAGAAACGTCACAGCATAGAGATCACACACCCTCTGGCACAGGGAGAATGGGTCGTGCAAAGCCACAGTAATTCCCTTCTCCTGTTTGCCTCAAGTTTGGAACCCCAGAAAAAGAAATTTTCAATTAGGTCCCTAAAGTTATTTCCACCAAACTCTGTTCACATTGGAACAAATCTGACAAAAGGCCTTATATAAAATGTTTAGGCATGAGCTGAGACCTGTTTCAGAGGTGATTCCATGAGGGTCCTCCCCAGATGTGTGCTGGGGAGGGATGCCTGGCACAGCTTGTTCCCCACACTCCATATAAGAGGATGAGAACATAACCATGCTGTGTGTACTCAGCATCACCAGGCAGGTCTTGCTGAAGCACTGAAGTCCCTTGCTGGGTCTTTCCAGCTCCAGGCCCGGAACACCCTGTGCTTGCACGAACATTCATGTGAGCACAGAGACATGGAAGTGAATTAGGAGGGATGTTGGTGCAAGGAGAGGAAGGCAGAGGCTCATTGCTCTGGTTCCCACTGGCCCTGAGTGCTGCTGGGTGTCCTTCACGTGGCTGGAACTGAGAGGATGTCCCCACTACCACGGGCTTTTAGGATGCCTGAGAAAGCTCATCAACTCAGAGCCACGTCCTTCCCCACAGATGTCTTTCCCAATGGATGTCCTTCTTCACAGATATCCTTCCCACAGATGTCCTTCCCCTGTCCTTCCCCTGGAGATGACCCTCGCCCTGGTGGGATGAATGTCCTCCCCATTCTGCCAGCCTCAGCACCCACATCTCTGGAGCATAGCACTCATCCTGAACTCAGGCTGGCTCTGCATCATCTAGCACTCCTTGTTTTTAGCTCCTGATTTACACTGGCAGGAGTGGGATCAGCTCCAGGCAGGAGCAGCACCAAAATTTGTAATTCTATGTGTGGGGGGGAGGGGAAGGGTAGGAAGAGTGGTGCCTTTGTAACCTGTTTCAGAATCGCTGAAGAATACCAGGAGCTTGTCCCCAGCAGACTTTCTGCACAGGCTGTGACATGTGAGGACTACAGGCCCTGTGGCATTGTGAGCCAGCAAACTATAGCACTGCTATGTCTTAATCTTCATGAAATGGTTCATTAGCAACCTTTAATGACTGGCTTGTTAAAACCGAGTGCAAAGACTAAATCCCATTGTCTCTTTATTGTGACAGTTGCTGATTTTCAAGGGATTTTTACTATAAAGCATTTCAGTGACTTAACACTTCATTTTATTGTCTTTTACAGACCAGCTGTTTGGAGAAATCAGAGGTCTGAATTTGCAGCCTCGAGGAGAAAACAAATTTCCTATTAAGTTTGCATTGACCAGTAAATGAAATATAACAAAAATACAAACAATTTTATCTTACAGCTTTGGGAACATAATCCAATTCTGCAAAAGCGTTTACCACATAATGGAATTTATTTTATTATGTACTAAAAAAATTATATCTTATAATAAAACATTTCTATTGCTTTGAGTATGTCTTGTCTGATTTAGATTTCAGATTCTTCAAGGTAGGGATTGTGTCTTATCTGTTGGCTTAATCCTTTGGATCCTTGCTGTAGGAGGCATCACTGACTTCAGTGGAAATCTTCAGATAAGCAAGAATTTGTAGGCTTAGGCTGTCAGTCAGTAGGACTCAATTAATCATGCTGTGTAATCCTTTTGTGTCACTGATGTTATTTAATATAAAGCACAAATGATGATGTTTCAGGTATTAATAGATGTCTTTGTCACAGACTGTTTTTGCAAATAGTACAGCAGAATTGTGTTTCACTCTTATTTATTTTGTTCACTGTCATTTGTTTTGTTCTAGATCCAAAGGAACATAGATGCCTACATCAAACTTCAAAATTTAAAATCTCCAAACTTCTCCTCGTGGTTGTGGAGACATTCAAGGGCACCTCTGAATAAGAAAGCACAGGATACCTGCCTTGGCTCTGTCCCAGTGCCAAGTGAAGGGAAATCACCTGGCTGGCTGTGGACTGGGCTGAGTTTAGTTGTGACTGGGTGCTTTATCCCTGGGTTATATTTCTGCTATGAAAACCCACCCAGAATCAGGTTGGGTGTTGGTCTGCAACACCAGGACCAAACTGCATCCCAGCTGCCACAGCCTCTCAGGGAGGGTTTGGCTCAGAGCTGGTGGGAGGAGGCTGCAGCTCTTTGACACGGCTCTTTCTGGCCTATCCTCATTAGCTTTACTCTCGGGAGCTGTTCTGCTTTATAGAACACTTGAACATGAATCTGGAATGAGGTGTGGGACCCAAGCCTCCCAGGAGGGCAGCAGCAGCACCAGGCTGCAGGGTCATTTCCATACTCTGGCACAACAAATGCTCCTTCTGACTGAAATGTCTTAGAAGCAAATGTCTGAGACAAACCCATTTCATCATGGTCTGCAGCCCAACAGGGAGGGTTCACGGGTGGCAATTAACTCTTTCCCCTGATTTAAACTTAGCTGTCATTTAAACCTAGCTCTCCTCTGTCCTCTGCTTGGAACCACACAGGACATGTTAAGAAGGCACCAGCTCCTCAGTTATTGTGGAGTGAAAGCCTTGTCCTGCTGTGTAACTATGGAGGAAGCGTGTGACAATAGTGAAAGGAACACAACACCCTAATCCAAGCCTTGCTTTAGTGCCTGATTCCCTGGGTGGATTAGGACTCCATCCCTATTCCTTTCCAGCACCTGCATACTCTCACAGAGGTCTTCAGCGCATGGTGCAAATCACATTTGTGCAGCTTGGTCAGGGTTGATTTTTTTCATTGCCATAACTGGAGTATTTGTCAAGCCCTTCATGCACATTAATAATTTTTTCTTTCAATAAGGATTTCCACTGGACCAGATTCATCAGGAGTAAAAAGTGCCAGTGGAGGCAAGGGGAAAAATCAGGAAAAAAACCACAAAACAAAGACAGGTTACCTCTGAGCGGCCAAGGCGGTCCAGATTAGAGATATCATACACATCAGCCACGGCTGCTGTGTCTACTCCACCAGTGCCGCGTTTCTGCAGGCGCAGGTTCTCCAGGATTTTGGGAAACCTGGGGTCCTGTCACAAGAAACAGGTTTGAGTTTATTGCCTGTCAGTGTGTGTGTCATACCATGTCCTTGCCATGCTGTGATCCATGGATTAACAGCATTGCCAGAGAGACAGGCAGCGGTGGAGAGTTTTCTCATCCTTGGATTACTGCCCATACTGGCAGCTTCCTGCTGAGCACATTAATTTCAATAACAAAGACAATAATTTGCAGAATTAAAGCGTGCTCAATTAAACATACATTACATGCATCCTGCTAACTTGCAGTTGCCATGAGCTGTCATTTTTCATCTGTTCCTTTATAAATCAGAAGAGGTGAATTATGTCACTAGCTTTTTAAAGGATTCACGTACCTTGCTCAGCCTGGGCAGCTTCACATGGACTCCAGCTCTCAGACCAGTGCCCAGGTTGGAAGGACAGGTCAGGACATACCCGAGACGCTCGTTCCACATAAACTCCCAGCCACGTTCCTTAATTAATCTCTCCACCTATGGTAGCAAGACAGAAAGAAAGCAAAAAGGGCAACATGCAAATGTCTCATTTCAAGATGTCTGCTGGTAGCTGAGATTCTTCTTGCCATGTGTTTGTGTTGATGAACTTAACTAACACCAGTGGAGTGGCAGGAATTCACACCTGGGTCCAGTCTGGTTTAGGTGTGACAAAAATGTTTGTACTCACCAGATACCTCTGGATATCTGTCGTTTTCTCATGACCACCACTTTGCAGACTGTTTGCCACTTCATCACAAAGCTCCCTATCCTGGTGTTTTTGTGAAGCCTTAGCTCATGAAGCCATGTGAACCTAAGAATTGTGGCTTTTGCCATTTGTTTCTAACTTGGTAATTTTGGAGCTAGTTTGCAACACACAATCCCAAAGGACTCAAACACTATGAAGCAAATAAGGAGCTGAATCTGAGTTTTGTGTAATTTTCAAGATGATGCCCTGACTCCTGGGGGAGGACACCTGGCCTCTAAATGTCCAGTATTAACAGCCACACTTCCTTTATAAGGAGACACAGCTTGTACATAATGGTTTTCATTAGTAAGCCTGACCAGATTAGACAGGAGAGTAAAATAATTATCTGCAGGAAAATCACAAGGGTCTATTGACCTTTGAGTAGGCTGGTACTTTGTTCACCCATCTGCTCTTCCCAGGTTTACTTGTGCAATCCAAATACAATTTCAGTTCAGTTCTCTTCTCCTGAGGAGAACTGGATGCATAAACCAGCTCATGCTCACAAGACTTCTGCAAATATAGCTGAATACTTCTGTTCTGCAGAAGGATACAGACTAAATGGCCTTCTAAAATCATTTCTGTATTGTGTGAGCACAACAGAACAGATGGTGAGAAACTAGGCCTGATTTCCTACCCCAGACACCTGTTCTAGTGATAGCTCCCAAAGCTGCCTGACCACTTTGCCTGGTGTAGTGGGTTTCTGTGGCTGGGTTTTGGTAGTGGGGGGGTGCTATGGAGGTGGCAGCTGTCAGAAGCTGCTGGAAGCTTCCCCAGTCCCATGGAGCCAATGCCAGCCGGCTCCAGGATGGACTTCCTGCCACTGGCCAAGGCCAAGCCAATCAGGAGTAATAGTAACGCCTCTGTGATAACATATTTAAGAACAGAAGATTGTTGCAGAGAAAAAATTCCAGCCAGGGAAGAGCTAAGTGAGAACATGGGAATAACAATGTAGACACCAAGGTCAGTGCAGAGGGGCAGGAGGTGCTCCAGGCACCAGAGCTGAGGCCCCTGCAGCCCGTGGTGCAGACCATGGTGGAGCAGCTGTGCCCCTGTAGCCCATGGAGGACCATCGGGGTGCAGAGACCCACCTGCAGCCCATGGCGGAGCCCATGCTGGAGCAGGGGGATGCATGAAGGAGGCTGTGACCCTGTGGGAGGCCCAAGATGGAGCAGTGTCCTGCTGGAGACCTGCAGCCCGTGGAGAGGAAAGCCCATGCTGGAGCAGATTTTTCCTGGGTAGGACTTGTGGCTGCTATGGGGGACCCACAGTGGAGCAGCTCATTTATGAAGGACTGCACCCCATGGAGGAGTGACCCACAGGACAGCAGTTTGGGAAGAACTGTTGCCCATGGGATGGACTCACACTGGAGAGGACTGTCTCCCATGGAAGGGACCCCATGGGAGCAGGGGAAGGACTCCTCTCCCTGAGCAGCGGCAGAAACACAACTGACCATAACCCCCATTCCTCATCCCCCTGCACTGCTGGGGGGGAGGAGGGAGAAAATGGAAGAAAGGAGGGGTGGGGGGAAGGTGCTTTTAAGACCGTTTTATTTCTCACTCTTTGACTCTTATCCTGAAAGTAATAAATTTAAATAATATCCCCACTTTGAGTCTGTTTTGCCTATTAAGGTAATCAGTAAGTGACCTCTCCCAGCTGTTATCTCAACTCATGAATCCTTAGCTGTTTCTTTTTCTCTCTCCTCTGTCTAGTTGCAGAAGGGAGAGTGAGATAGTGGCTTTAGTGGGTACCTGACATCTGGACAGGGTCAACCCGCTACACCTGGCCAGGTCCACAGGTGCTGCTCTGCTGACATGGGCTGAGCACAGTGGTGGAGTCAGAGCTGGGAGTAACCTCAGCAAACTGTGTCACCTGTGCCACCTCCTTTGCACTGCTCAGCCCTACAGGTGTGCCCTGGGAACCAGTCAGGGCTCAGTCACCTCCCTGATGGCACAGGAGCACCTGTCCGGATGACTTTGTTTTACTGTGCCCCAAAGCCCATTCCATACTCAGACTTCCCCCTGGATGCTCCGAGGATCCTCTGCTTTCACAATGAAGACTCTGTAGTTCCTGCTGTCCCTATTTAGCCTTGCTTTTGTTGGCTGAGAGCTGTGAAGTGATAAAGAAAGGGTACACAGCTGTATTAGTCCATGGCAGGGTGTAGTGGGTTTGTGTAGTTAAATAACACTTCCCTTTCCTGGGAGGAACAGGGTATTCCATACCATGTTATGTCAGCCTGGCTATAAAAGGGAAGGAAGAGTTTGCTCAGTCCTTCTTCTTCTTCTTCCAAGATGGCCCTTTAGGCAGCTACGTCTGTCCGAAACACCGCTCCGTGGGGGAGGTAGAATTTTTACTGTTAGTTTCCTTTGCCTGTGTGTTTGTAGCGTTATTAGTCTCTTCCTTTTTTCTCCATGTAAATATAAACTTTCTTTCTTGGTAAGCCTCGTTTTTCACATTTTTTTTTTCTTTCATCTCCCATTTTTGGGGGGGGAAGTCTGCGCAGTCTCGGTGGACACCTGGCATTCAGCCAAAGTAAACAGGTACACAGGGTCTTGGAACTAGTTAGTCATTAAAGTCCCTTCCAACCCAAACCATTCAAGGGTGTCATGATATTGCCCGTAGGACAGAGTAAAGTCCACTTTCTCTGTTAAATCAACATTTTCTATCCCAGAGCAGTACACAGGGCTTGTGTCATAACTGGACTGTCTGGACAAAACTGTTTTAAGCCACCATCTCATGAAACGTTTTTTGTCACTGTGAACAGATAGACCAGAATAAAATCCAGGATTCCTGGCTATTGATTTTTAGTATTTTAATCACAAACCCATATCTCCCCAAAAGTGGTCATGCCTTGAGTTCTGTGCACAACCTCAGCAGCCTCCACTCGTCTCCCAGCATCAGAAATGAGAACCAGGAGGCTGGGCCAAATAAATTCTTCATTCAGGCAAATCAAGCAATCCAAGTAAAATGCTTGATTTATGAATTTCCACAGTCCCAAAATGGTAAAAAAAAAGGGATATTTATTTGTTTTTCCCTACAACTCAGTTACCAATTTGCCCCTGTTTCCTCCTTTAACTGCTGTGTGGACTGGTGTTACTCCATTTTGCTGCTCCCTGAGATGTCAGCTCAGTGTGAACCACAGGGAGCAGTGCTGACAGCAATAAATAAACAGGAATAATAAAATCACTGAGATACTACCTCTTTTAAACCACGGCAGAACCTCTCAAACACCCGCTTCATGTTGCCACCCTTCTCCATGGAGATCACCCTGGTATGGTCCTCTTCATTAATCCAGATGAGAAATGTCTTCTCATTGTTATGCCTGGTTGAGAGGGGGGGGGGAAAGAGTGTCTTTTAAAAGACAAGCCCTTAAAAAAAGCTCTGAATAGTCTTGGTTTTATCATAGTCTTTCAGTGCAGCAGAGATGTTAAGTGTGGAGAAATAACTTTGTTCTATATGGTGAGGGATTTGAGCAGATTTGACTGTCAGATCTCTCATGCCAGTGGCAACACACAGGTCTCTTGGGCACAGCTGAAGCAATTTCCTGATCACATCATGCTGCTGCAGTGCTGAGTGAGGGAAAATGTGTTGTCCTCTAGCATGAGCACAGCTGGGGGGTTGCAGCCAAGGGAGAAGCCAAGCCCTGCATCCTCTGTCACCAAGGATGGGGTTTATTGTTCTTGGAAAAACCCAAAGACCTACATGCTGCTAGGGGCCAAGCAATATGTCCTTACTGAATTGTGTTCTCCCCTAAATCAAATCCCAGTGCTCCCTGTGTCAATTGGCAGCACTGGATGGCTGCATCAGTCAAGTGCCATGTCCAGGGATCGCAGATGCTGCTCCCAGATGGTGCTTGTTTGTCAGTCAAGGTAGAAACACCTGAAAACCCTCTCTTGCCTTGGACTGTCATAGCCAGCTTTGTTAAGTGCTGTGTCACACCCAAGGTCACTTTTCCTGGATTCTTCTCCACTTTCCCTGTCTCCTACTACAGCCCTTCTACAGCATGTAGAAGGTGATTGATGGGATCAGACTCATTTGTGCCAACAGTGAAATATCACCAGGCTTGAGACACATGAAAGTGGAAGTTCAAGCTCACTGAGAGCCTGACATTCAGCTGGTCTTTTGCTGTGTCTCCTTTTCCTTTTTGCACTTGGAGTTTGCCAGTGCAATACTGAGGAGGTGTAAACATCCTGTGCCCTGACACTGGGTCACTCGGGGTACAGTCATCTCATCCTCAGTCATGTACAAATGCTCAGGGAAAGGTTTTACAGCCTGAGCTTGGCCTGGCTCACCTCACCCTTTAATTAATCAAGTCGCCTCATTGCTTTAACAAACATGCCATTGCTGCTGGTGATGTTGGTGAGAATAGTCCTGCAGCCCATAACAAGGACAGGATCACAATCATTAAAAGCAAAATGATTTCCAGAACCTTTATACTTTTTGACAACAATTTCTTGCAAAAGAAGGCAGGTTTTCAAAATGTTACTTACAGAAATACTTTCCAATCACACTAATATTTTTTTTCCAGTCCACATGACATTTAACATGTAAAAGAAGCCAAAACCAGGTCTGTTTTATTCAGGAGATCCCTGGATAGAAATTAAATTACTGGTCCTTCTCCTCTTTGTTTGTAGAGACAGTGAATTATGTGCCTCAAGTTTTAGTCTTTTCCTTTTCTCAGATTTAGATGGGGACCAGGGAACCTGCATCTTGTTGAATCTAATAGGAAGATTGTTGAAATAAAAAAATCCTCACAGTTTTCCAGCAGGTCATTGGGTTTCATGGCTGATCAGATTTCACAGCTAGGTGGTTCCTCAGAATCCTTTCTGCCTCATTTTTCAGCATTAAAGCCTCTAGTAATGCCTAGAAGTACAGCAGGACAGATGCAGATGCTGTGCACTGCACAGCCTCCCCCATCCTCTCCTAGTGGGTGTGTGCACTCATCTCAGAGCTGTTATCCCTTTATCTCCACAGAAAATACAGCATTTGGGCACAAAATGCATCAAATGTGTTGTGACAGTAGAAATAGACCTAGAACAAAACAGGAAATTCAACTCCCCTATCTCCTTTCTGTCCAGATTATTTGGAAAGAAAGAGTTACTTTCAGCCCTGGGAATTAAAATTCTTTTTTTCTTAAAAACCAGCTGAAAATGCAGTGAGTATGTGGGCAGAGTGGCTGCAAGGTTAGGACAAGCAAGAAAGTTTGTAACATGATCATTAAAGCACACACGAGCTCCTGCACGTCACACAACATACCAGATTCCTCTGGCATCTGGCCAGTCACGTGCCATCCCAGCACATGTTAGCAAGGGGGACACTGGCTTGTCAAAGAGAAAATGATCCTGGGCGCCAAAACGGGGCCAAAGGGAGAGAAAGAGAGAGAGGGAGAGAAAATAAAACAAAATTCAGGTTTATTCAAGGGAGCAGTGCAACACTGTCCAATACATTTTATGTGAAGGCAGTTGAAGCACAGGCAAATCAGAGAGTACAGCTTGTGAACCTGATTCCTCTGCCTGCAGCTGAAAGCACTTTACCCAGGTGATTTTCTTGAGCCTTGCAGATTCTCACCAACATGGGTACAGTGACCATGTTTTGCCAGAATTGTTTTTCAAAGGTAGGGAGGGTTGGAAGGTGGAACCTAACACCACGTGGACACACCAAAGGGTACTCTGGAGGGACCTGTCTGCCAGATCCAGAGGGGTTCTCTGCACACATACACACCTTATGGTAAGTAAGAGAAGGTAACAAGTTCTTAAAGACAGAAAAAAACCCTCACAAAAAGTGCTACTTCTGAAAAGATACTTCTCTGGCATAAAGATATTTATTCTGAGCATGAAGTCAAGATAGGAATTAAACCAGTGTTAATCTTGACCTTTTGGAATCAGAGACTCATTCTGTTCCTTAACAGAGATGCTATTTCTGATTTAATAAATCTAGCACTTGCTGTGCTACAAACTTGCCACATTCCAAATTGTTTCGATTTTTTTAAAGTAATAGTTGGATTCTTGGGGTTTTTTTTCCCCAGACCAAATAAGTATTTGATTTTCATGTGTGTCCTGAAAAATTATTAGTTCTTAATTCCTTGAATACTGCCATATCAAGTGTTGGGGGGGGGGGGGGGGAAAGGGGTTTGCTGGGGGTATTGGTTTTGGGTTTTTTTTTTAAATCTCAGGTTTAACTAAGAATAGTGAGGCAAGCTATCCAGAATACGTATGACATGGTAGACACATCGATATGCTTTACATCTTTTTGCCTTAATGGAGAATTTCAGGTTTCACTTTTGAATACCCTGTGATGGACATGGTGCAGCCAGAACTCCAACCATGCAGAAAGCAAAGGTATAGAGATCTCTCTGCTCATCACAGGGACTCAAATTCTCCTTCCTCAGCTGGCTCCACTCGATGCTTTTTCTTGAAAGAAAAATTCCCCTTTTTGCAAGAAAAGAGCTATTAGTTTCCCTTATGTGCATATGGCCAGATCTGCAAAATACTCAGCCTTCTGGGCTGAGAGCCAGTCATGTAGCACTGATTTGGTATCACTGAGATCAACTTGATCTCACTGAGATCAAATGGTGCTTATGAAAGCCTGGCACAAGGTCTGATCCAGGGTTCAAGGTCCTAAAGTACTGGAGGAGGTAAGGAGTGGTGTGAGTTAAGGGACGAATATGAGCTTATAACACTCAATGCCCTGACTTCTATAAATTTTTGTGAGCATAAAGCTAAACAAAGCAAGGTAAAATGCTGAATCTCTGAAGCCTACTCCACTTTTCAACTTCTGCTTTCTCAGCCTGTCCTCCTGAGTAAGGCAAGGAAATAAAACCTGCAATAGCTTATCAACATCTTGTCAATAAACATATTACCAAGGACATTCAATTAAAAAAGTTACTGACCTTACCTAAATTCTTAACTGCTGGTTAATCCAGACTATGACACATATTTTGAGGTTATAAATAGTTATGTTACTTCATCAGCTCCCTTTTGGTTGATGTTAGGATTAATGTGCCACAAATATAGCTAAGAAGGTACAGCCATTCCTTTGGATATTTAAAATGCACTTTCAAGCCTTGTTTGACATGTCACATGCTGTGACAAAATCCATGGTGAAAAGCCTTGTGTTTCAATCTGTGTGACAATGAAAACTCTCGTTATGGGCCTGATCCTTCAAATTCTTAAACACAATAGCAGGACTGGGAAAAGGTCATCTGGGTGCGGTAGGCTACAGCCATTTTAGGGAAATAAGAATTAGTGTAGTTTACTTTAATGAAATTACAGCCAAATTTTGGGAAATTAAAATTAGTGTAGTTTTGGCATAAAGAAATCTCAGCCAAAGCCCCTCACCATGACAGTCTAAAATACAGATACTATGTATTGTAGTGTAGTACCTTTAGTTAGAATGGTTATTAATATAGAAAATATCAATCTTTGCTCAAGGAAATGGCCAGGAAAGGTCTGAATTCATCTTG
This sequence comes from Corapipo altera, assembly GCF_003945725.1. Lineage (NCBI taxonomy): Eukaryota > Metazoa > Chordata > Aves > Passeriformes > Pipridae > Corapipo > Corapipo altera. The sequence continues at coordinate 28,830,608 of NW_020884875.1, read as the reverse complement.
TTATTTGTCCAGAGAGGTGGCAGCAGCCACGTGTGTTTGGTTTGACACAGATCTTGCTCTCTGGCGTATAAGCCCACGTTTCAGACCTACACAGCGACATACTTCACAAAAATACAGACTCTGGATGATTTACTATTCCACTGAAGATATTGGCAGGCCATTAACTGTAGGGTTGTGTGTATGGCTAGTCTTCGCAAATGAAGATTTGGGAAAGGTCTTTACCCTTCCAGCCTGTGCAGTGGATTTTTTAGGTGAGACACAGTGTGCGCTGAGCAGAGCCCACCCTTTAATTCTAAGGTTCATCTGCCGGGGCCGAGCAAGCTTGGACAGTGGCAGTGAGGTCCTGAGGACGTAGGTTTGTTTAGAGTGGCCTTACAGGGCTGATGAGCTCCATCTGCCCGGGGGAGTATCCCTGACCGGGAATTGAACCCAGGCCACAACAGTGAGAGTACTGCGTCCTAACCACTAGACCACCAGGGGTCCCCTAACTGTAGGATTAACACTGTGATTACCTTCCTTGGCCATGCAGGACAGCAAGTACCCCGGTGGAGGATGAAGATGGAGTGAAGGCGGTGTTGGCACTGGGACTGTACTTACATCGATGAGCTGCTGCTGCTCCCGCTCAGTCATGTTGGTCAGGCTGTAGTACTTGCCCGAGAGGTCCCCCCGAAGCCCAGACAGTGCAGTGACCACGACGTTCTCCACCTCCCTGCGCTCGGCCCGGGTGCAGGCGGGGGGGAGGCTGAGCCCACGGATGCTGCGCCCAGTCCGCACCCGCGAGGAGAGCACGTAGCGCTCATCGAACTGCCCGTGGGTGATCTGAGGGGGAGGATGCTCTGTTAGTTCACACACACACACACACATCTTGTAGTCCACTGTTAAAGCAATCCAAACCCCATCCCACAAAAAGAGGGGCATCTTCCTGCCCAGGCATTGTAGGCTCTCCTCCAGGTCTCAAGCACTCAAGGCACCAGGAGCCCTTCAAGAGTTTCAGGCACCAGGAGCTGTTTTTAGGAGCCATTTGGTTCTTTGGCTGGATGAACATGTTGGAGTAACCAGCTCATCCTTTGTGATCCCAAAATATGAGGGAATCTGGGTGACTTTTGGAAATAAGGATATGGGCAAAAGCAGGAAACTAGGTGGAGGAGATCATCTGGAAGAGGGAAGCCTAAAATAAGGCTGTAGTTGAACTATAAAGGAAATGTTAAGATGCAGTTCAGGTTTGCCCACATGTATGTGGATTAAAGGATTAAACTCCTTTCATTCCAGCCCTTACACAGATGATTATCCAAAGATTTCCAGCCCAAGGAATTGCATCCAAGTCAGCCAGTAAATCGACTTCATTGGAGGCCCAGCTTAAATGTCTCTGTGCAAACACACTGTGGCATAGGAAGTAAACAGGACTCAGAGGTGTGCTCATGCCTGCAGGGCTGTGATCTTAGTGGCATCAAGGGGATGTGATGGGATGGCTCCTGTGACTGGAGTGTTGGAATGAAAGGATACAGGCTCCTTGGGAAGGAAGACAGGGGAGCTGAGGAGGGGGTGTCACCCTTTGCAACAATGATCAGCTGAAGTTCAAGCTCACTACCCTGAACTTCAAGCTCACTACCCTGAACTTCAGGAGAGCAGATTTTGGCCTCTACAGGGATCTATTTGTTAGAGCACCATGGAAAAAATCCCTGGAGCGAAGAGGGGCCCAAGGAAGCTGGGTAATATGCAAGGATCAACTCCTCCAACCTCAGAAGTGATGCATTCCAACAAAGAGGAAATAAGGAAAAAACACCAGGAAGCCTGTGTGGATGAGCAAAGACCTCCTGGTCTAGCTCAGACACAAAAAGGAAGCCTACGGAGAGTGGAAGCAAGGATAGGTATCCTGGGAGGAATATAGAGAAGCTGTGGCTCCCCCATCCCTGGAACTATCCAAGGCCAGGTTGGATGGGACTTGGAGCAAACCGGGATAGCGGAAGGTGTCCCTGCCCATGGCAGGGGGGAGAACGGGATGAGCTGTAGGGTCCCTTCCAACCCAAACCATTTCATGATGATTCTGTGATCTGTAAGCTCATGAGCAGACCCACAGTGCCAAATGGTTATTTCAGCTGGGACTGAATCCCTGCTATGGACAAGAGATGCAGTTGACAGGGCTGAGTGGTATCCCACTTTCCTTAAACATAAAGCTGGTGTCTTCAGAGTTGGATCAGGAGTAAGAAAGGTACTGTTGCATACAATACCATCACTGTAATAAGCAGCTCAGATCTTTTATTGTCTCATTGTTTTATTTCAACCCTACCTTGGATGCATCCAGGTCAGTGTGATGCTTCATTGTCCGTGGATCATAGCCATTATGTCTCGATTTAATGACAGGGTCAAAAATCTCAGCAAACACCTAAGGATTCAAGAGAATCTAGAAAGAGTCTGCACCACAGAAATGCTTTGATGCACCAGCTCCAGACAGAGCAGTCCCTGCCTGTAGTTACCACAGACAGGGACTGGATGTGGTGACAACCAGATTGGGTTTTGAGGTGTATTTACCAGCCAGAACACACACCTAGAGCCCCTCCAGCCACTTGCCTCTTGGTTTTGGGTCATGCAGGAATACCCTGTGTTTTCCCTGCCATGGGATACCAGTTCTGGTCAGAGTCATTTGGCTCAGGTGTGCCAGCACCAACCACCACTTCACTTTCAGATAAGAAGCAGTGGCAGTTTACCTGGACAGGCAAACCAAACCCCAGGAGGGGACAGTCCAGAATGGCAGGTGTCCCAATCCACCCTCAGCTGCCCAGTGCTTGGGATACTGTTAAGAGACTGTGTAATAACAGGTACCATCACAGTAGACTGATGGAAGCAGAACACAGTGGTCAAAAAAAGCGCGTTTTCTTCTGTTTTCCTCTTGTCATGGCAGAGTTAAATAAACTGTCCACCCTAATGCTGTTTGTCTTCATTCTTCCTCATGGTCCAAAAGCTGTGGCTTAATGAAACAATGCCTGGCACTTCACAGATGATGTTTCTGTCTCGCTTGTGCCTCTGCTGTTCCACAGTGTGATTTCCACATTACATTAATTTTTGTGTCCTAGAATTGGATAGCTTTGCCATAAACTAACTTTAGTTGTATGAAGGAGGGCAGTTGCTGGAGGCAGGTAGCAGGTGCCATGTAGGTATATTTTGTTAGTATCAGTTGCAGCAGAGAGTGCACCTGTAGCAATACCTTATGTTCACGCTTATCCTAATGTGGAAAAGTAGGGAAAACACCATCTTTATGCACATACCCTGCCCCTTATGTACCCTCTGGGATATAATTTGTCTTTGGAACACATACCCTACTGGAAATCTGTCTTCATCTAATGGGAAAGGACACCACGAAAACTGACCCAAACATGACAGTGTTGTGGAAACCTCTTACCTCGTAGGACTCCTCATCCCCTGCCACCATTCCCACCGTCTTAATAAAAGGATGGCCAGGGTTGTCCACCCCGGTTTGGATGCACTGGTCCAGGGTGTACCCGTTGGGGGTCATCTTGTCCCGAAGCCGGGAGTAGATGCCGGGGGTGAGGCACTCAGCCATACAGTTGTTGTGCTTGCGCAGGTCAGGATAGTCCGCACTGGGGGTGAAAGAGCCTGGAGACATTAACCTGTTCCCTCTTAACAGTGACCCTGGCTGCTTTATTACAGGGAACACAACACTCAGAGTACATTAAAACTATTCTTTGTTTATATGTTGCATTGAATTTTAGGAAGGAAGGAAGATTCTGATTGCTGGAACTACCCCACAAACTGTCTTCTGCCATCAGGAAAATGAATCCCAATGAGCTCTGAAAGTGTACTAGGCTCCATTGAAGCTCTGCCAAAACACCGTTATTCAGGAATAAAAGAACTCCAGCATTGATTTGTTCAAGCAGGAAGGGAATTCAGTTTAGCTGAAGTGCTCTGTAGTTTGAAGCCCAGTTGCTCTCACTGACACCAGTGGGCCCATCTGACTGGCTGCTGAGCAGCTCTTCTTCTGCAATACCAGGGTTTGGTTTAATGGCATTGTATTTGCACAAAAGCTGCATGGTGTACTAAGCCAGGGAAAATAAAAATGTTAGGCTGGTCTTGAAGGTCATTGCTGGTGCTATCTGAAATTGGAGATATTCGTACAGGATGCTGTTTTTCAGCCCCTGGACAGACCACACGATGATCATGCCACTTCCACAGGCATCCCCTTCCTCCCAAGGGCAAGGTGTTTCTCCCACACCCATGGTCAGGGTACTGTGCCCAGCTCCCTGCCTGTCCCCCCGTCCTCACCTTGGAGGGAAGAGCTTCCTCTTCTCCTGCACAGCAGCCTTCACATTCTGCTGGTTTAGGAGGTAGCCCGTGGTCAGCACCCCTGTGCCCGCGGCTGCAAACAGCGCAGTGGAGGCACGGCCGGCCAGAAGACGGCAGAAGGTGCCAGCCATTCCTCTCTGCAAGAGAAGGCAGCCCCAAGTCAGCTCACCAGACCCTGCACAATGCCCTCAACAAATGAACCCTCACCTCACACCACAGTCCTGCAAGAGGAGAAATTTGTTTTTATTATTGGTTTGCACTTATCAAGAGTGTTCATAAAAATTGCTGATATATACAGAGCAGTCCCTGCCTGTGTATTTTCCCTATTTAATTCTACTGGGATTATGTCTGGAGTACAGGAGGTCTCTAAGTCTAGCAAAGAAAGTGGCATGTTCTGTGCACGTTTTTTCCTCCAAGAATCAGAATTTAACTACTTGTGCTGGCGATTGTGAGTTCCTTAGGAAGATGTAACTCCATTCTAAATAAAGGGTACAAATTCCACGATTCTACAAATCTAAATTTACAATTACAATTTGTATAATTGACAGAAGCTTATTCTTAAAACTGGACTCTGGTAAATCATCTTTGGGAAATGGGCACGGAAGATTTACAATTAAACACAACCTTTCCCCCAGAATATGCTGTTTCAATTGTTTTTCCAAAAGTTTTTTAAAATATGATTCTTTATGCAATCTCTTCAATGTAGTTTTGGAGGTAATAATAAACACTTCAAAGCATTTGGTTTTATTTCCAGTAAAATAAGAGTTCTAATTTCCAATAATTTTCATGTAGATCTGGGTTAGTTATATCCAAACCCCTTACTTCTTCATCTTTCCCACTCATATCTAAAGACAAACGCAATGTTGCATCTTTATCTTCTCATTTGGTAAAAATCTTCTCTTCTTGCTGGTTTTTCTATTGCAAAGCAATACCTCCTTCTCCATCAGTCACATATGTAAGATGAGAAACATGGATGTATTCTAAGTTTGGAGTCATTTGTTTCGTGTCCTCTATTGTTTTTAAGTAATGTTATATCTGAATTTTTTCATTCTCTCTCCTTCATGCCTTTGAAACACAATATACAGTTAATTTAACTTCACTTCTAGAGAAAGATGCTGAGTGAAATTGACAGATATTTTAGTATTTAGTATTTTTTCACTGAAAGAATTTCCCTAAATCTATTAATTCATTTTAGTTGAGCTGCAGGACAGGCTTTCATGACTGCAACAGGATTTCTCCCTCCCAAAATGTAGCGGGAGAATGTTTGACTGTAAATAAAAGTCAAATAAGGGGGTTCTGATGGAGATTTTCTGATTATTTCTTTTCTGTGTGTTTAGCAGGTGGTTCTTGTGCCTTTTCACAGTACAGCATCCCTATCTTACACTCTGGAAATACTTCCTTGTGACTAATCTGCACAGAACTATTGTTGTTATAACCAAGTGTCTGAGAAACATCACGTGTATTTTCACAGCAGCCCTGTGTATTTACAGCCCTGTTTCACTGATGCATCTTTATAACAAGGAACTGGCTGCCAGTCAAATTCCTGTCCTGAAAACTAGAAGCCATATAAAAATCCCATTGCAGATGATGATTTTATGACTTTAACGACCCCAGGTACTCATCAGCATCTCTACCAGCTTGGTTTTTTTTGGAGCTTCTGAATCCTGTGTGACTTTAAGGGACATTGCTGCTGCTGAATGAATAAGAGAACCCCCTCCTCACTCTGGTTTATGCCTGTCTTTGACTGGGTGTGCCTTGCTGGGCTTTAATCCCTAAAGCAAACCCTCTCAGCTTTACTGTCCGTTTAAATAATGTCCCTTATCTCAAGTATTTTTCTTGTTGGTAAAGTTATCTTGCACCGTGGTTGCATGCCTTGTTCCCTAGGACAGTCTGGCATTGCTGGACCACACAAAAGGTTTCCCTTACCCTGGGACAGGTTCTACTTTACCTGACAAACAGTTCTCTGACAGCTCTTAAAAGCCTCCAACACTGGAGATGCCACAGACCGTGCAGGTTATCTACCTAAAAGAAATAAATCAGAGTAAGACAATCTTTTTTCCCCTCTTTTTTAAAAAAGTAGTGCCTAACTACATGTCCCTTCCTGCAACTGAAGGTAGAATCTTCTGACTGGAGCATGGCATTGCCATCATTTATGACTGTCAAATGCAAAGGATCCAGGAAAGTTAGAATTCCTAATGAGAGGAAAACATCATCTCAAGTGCTGTGGAAAGGTGACTGTAATCCTTTTTACCAAAGTGATGTGACTCCTAATTCAATAAACACCTCTTGCCACAAGGGTGGGCTCTAGTCCTAAATATAAATGTATGTAGTCCTGCAGCACAAATTGTTATGCCTTGCACAGGTAGTTAGGTTCAGCAAACAGTTTCTACATAATGGGGTACAAAATTAATAAGAAACTTTACTTGATAGGAAAGCATTGGGGTTTTTTTCAATTTTTTTTTCTCTTCACAAAATATGATTTCTGAGTAATGCATGGCTTCAAAGCAAGCATTTTAAAAGTTTCGTTTTAAGAGAGTCTGAATGAAATGGTTTCAAAGTAAGAGAAAATCCTCATCAAAGCTCTTTTTCAAATCTGACCTCAAATCATTAACAGATTCAGCTGGTTTTTCCCCCACAGAAATTGTCAACTTGCCCTCTGATTAAAGGAGTATGTTTTTTCTAGGAGCAATTTACCAGAAATACCCTGCTGTAATTCAGGTTTCACCACAGACCATCTTTAAGCCTCCACTGCAAGGATTTCACTTTCACCAGGAAAATTTAACCACTGCACAGCCTAAGAAATGAAAGTGCACATTTTTCTTTTTGCTGAGTGTCTTCCCGTGTGCCCATGATAGAAAACTCATTTTCTCATGGGTGTCTGTAGTGCTGCCATGGTGCAGCTGGAAAGGGGAAAGAATATTGTCTCAAGATCAGAATAATTTTTTGAGGTATCATTTAACCCTTGGAAAGGAATCTAGTGCTTTCCTGATCTGACCAGGTGTGCTGGAAGAACACCTGCCTTAGGAAAGCATCTGTTTTGTGTTCAAAGCAATCTAGAGAGAGCATGGTCTGGAGGAGATATAGGAGTTCTGAGGATTAATCAACCCAGGTAAAAAATAAATAAAATTCTTGTTTCTGTCCTATGTATCTGTTCAGCTTGAATCTCTGGCCTTTGTTATTACTTTTAACAATTTGTTGCAGAAATTTCTATGCATTTTTTGTGCCACATGCAGCTACTTAAAAATTCATATCTCTACGTCAGGTTTTTTTAATCAAGTTTCATATTTACTAATCGTGCTTTGGCTCTTCCCTGAACTCTTTCCACTGTATTTTATCCTCAACATCCTCACAAAACCAGAACTGTCCTTTCAAACCAGTAGCATACCAGGACCCAGAGTGGGAGCAGCAGAGCATGTCTCCAATAAACATCTCAAGCATTTGGAGACCACACCAGCCCTGGGGACCACAGGTCATGGTCACTTGGGGTGTCACAGTTCCCTGAGTTCCGGGGGGTCATCACTCAGTAGGGAATTATTTCCAGTCAGGACATAAATACACTTCCAAGTAAGATTCTGTGATGGGAGTTGTCTGCAACAGCAGGAACCTGGTTAATTTAAGCCTGTATCAGTCCCATCAATTTTTATTTTTTTTTTATTAGTACTTTCATTTTCTCTTTAAACTGGAATGCTTCCCCATAAGCCAAGAAGTTTTCTCCTCTGCTGTGGGATTCTGAAGGTACCAATAAAACATTCTTAAATGTTTTATCAATTATCATTGATAGTTTTCTACTTAACTTTTATCTGTGCTAAGTGGCACATTAATTGCATCAACCTTTCAGAAATTTCAAGTTCTTTCTGTCCACCACAAGCCTTATGAGAATTTGGACTTTGTTTTAGACAGAATTAGCTGTATTTAAACATGCACTAATTTTTAGTTCTGTGAACTAAATGTGCACTGATTTTTAGTTCTCAGTTTGTCCAAATGAGGTCTAATTTCTATGGGATTAGACACAACACCTTTTTTGCGGTATAAGCTTTAATGATTTTAATTCTTTAATAGATTTTAACAAGATTCTTAGGATTCATAGCAAGACCTCAATCATGTGTCACTCAGATAATAGATATAATATATAATAATATGTTAAATGATATAATATATAGTAGTATATAATAATCTGTAGTAATAAGACCATTTTACCAAAATGTAATGCATAGGCCCATTAAGAGTTATTAATAATTTAATGAATAAGGGGTTTGGCACATTCAGAGATGTGATCTAAACTGAGTTGTTTCAGTGCAGGTCAGGGCTGAGCTGCTCTGCTGTCACTCAGCACCTGCACTGTCTGTGTCCCTCTCCTTTGCAGGTAGCACAGCCTCCACAGTGCTCACAGCTGGGCACCCTTTCATTGGTGGAAGGTCAGATGTCTTGGCTCATATCCAGCATCAGGCATATTTTCTACACGTAAATGTATGGATGGTTTGGGGGGGTTTTTCTTATTATTCAAGTATACTGCAAGCCGTTCTGAAGGCTCTAGGTATTTGAGTGTAACATCTTTATTTTTATTTATTAAAGTGTTTGGACGACTTGCCTTGTATGTTTTCCCCTTGTTATCTCAGTCTGCTCATGCTTTGAATACTTGCCGCATAATTACTCATTTGGATGCCTTTTGTGCACTCCCAGGATTACAGATGCCTCTGGCCCAAGACCAGGACATGAAGCACAGCTCAGTACCTCTGGGACTGGATTTTGTCACTGGCAGAAAGTCCTTTAAACTTTCACTTCCAAGGTCATTTGTACTTGTGATATCACTTAGAGAAAGCAAAAATACTGTTGTACAGGAGAGGAGAAATACAGAGCAATTGTCCCATAAACAGTTGCTGCGTGTCCTCCATGCACCAGGTTCCCTCCTATAGGGCACAGTTTTGGTTAATTCTGTACAAAACACTCACTCAAAGAAACAGCTACTGCAGCATGTGGCATTCAGTGCATGCAAAACCAAGGTTTTCTCATTCCACATTCCTCATTCTCACCTCATCATCACAATGAAGGGTCAACAAATTCAGAGTCAAATCAGCACTGGCTTTTCCAAGGAAATATTTCCATATGCCTCGTGAGTTATGGCCACTGAATCAGCAAAATGTGTCCAAAAGGTCACAGAGGTCACAGCCTTTATCTCCCTGCTCTGCCCCAAGACCCAAGACGTGTTCAGCGACCTGTAACCAGCCTTCAGGACACTGATACCCTGCCAGGAGTGTATTTTTGGTTTAAAACTGTACTTTAATATGTGCATCAGCCACCTTGCACTAAAAGTGGAGAGAAAAGCCAACAGCAAGGTTTAAAAGAAGTCATTACTGCAAATCTGGTGCTGGCTGAAGAACAGCCCAAAGGATTGCAGGCACCCCTTAAGGTAGAGGGGGCAACCCCAGCTCAAACCCCATGAACTCCCCAACTTCACAACTACTTTTAATATTTGAGAAAAAAAAAAGTTTTTGCCCTTAATTCTTGATTTTCTTGAACTTCTTTTAACGGAAGCTGTCTTTTTCTCTGGATGTATTTGAGCACAGGTATTGGTTACCCCAAATTTCACACTTGGCATCACATGTGATTTTAAGACAGAAGGGAGGAAGGTACAGAGGGTTACAGTGACATTTCTAGAAATAGAACTAGATGAAATATTTGAGCCATGTCCAGAGTGGTATTAATTGCCACACCATGTGATCCTGAGTGACATTTTGGAGGAATGGCAGTCATAGCTAAAGTTCACACAGGCTCAGCGCCACAGATGATGTAAATGCATGTCTTAAACCACTAAGCTATTTAGCCAAAGGTATCATTGCAGGGAGCTGGACTTCCATGTGCTGGAGGGAGAAGGAGGCTGGCCTTTTATATTTGAGAAGTAATTCCTCTAAGCCATCCTTAGCTCAAGCTAAAGCCTACAGGTGCCATTGGAAAGTTTTCTTCACCCATCCATGAAAGGTTCTGGCACCTTAGAAATATCTGCAATAAATGTCATGAGTCACTACACGCGTGACAGACCATTTTTAGATGCCCAGCAATCAGTTTACATTGCTCTTGGCTTGCTGTGTCACCTTACAGGTTCAGAGAATAAGATGAAAATTAAAACATCAGATCTCATAAAGCAATATTGGTGATTTTTTTTGTAGTTTCACTCAAACCTTTCTGACTCATGTGGGTTTCAGATACAGCCTCCAAAAGTGCAGAAACAATGCTCCAAGTGCAGACATACTTCTAACTGTGCCTTAATCACAGCATGGAATACCTCTACCCAAAAAATCAACTACATTTCGGTTTCTTTCTCCTTGCAATGCCAGAGGTCAATGAATGGTTATAAAAACATATTAATTAAGAAAAAAAAATTCTAAGCTGTGTATCTGTGACTAGATTCATATGAATAGAGAAGACATGGTAAAAGCTGCAATTCTTCATGGATCAGACAATGACCTCTTGGCAACAACATGATTTTTGATTTCTGTCAGTGGAAGATCTGGCTGGTCAGATCCCACCTGGTGAGACCCAGCAGCCCAAATTGTCCTGCCAAAGCCCAGCCAAGCTGCAGGTACTGCTCACCCTTCTGAGCCCATCTGATGCTATTTTGCAGTATAAACCTCTCATCTTCGCAGTGCAGAGAGCTACAATCAAAATCACAAAAAACTCATGTAATTGGAGATGTTTACTCTGAACTTATAACACATCCTATTTTTCCCTTACTAAAATTGTTACTTAAGAGTCAGCATTAACAGATGGACTTGATGATCTTAGAGGTCCTTTCCAGCCTTAACAACCCTCTGACTCCATAACTTGAAGCAGCTGTACAGTGGGGGGCTGACGAATATTTCCCTGCACCAAGTTGTTATACAAGTCAATAAATTATAGCCAAATTAACACCACATCCTGTGGCACTTTGAATCCGTATTTAATAACCCTTGTACTTGAAATGCTATGTTTTGAGGCTACAAAACCAATACATACATAGTTAAACTGACCTTGAAGCTGGAGGTAGGGACGTCCTGCTGCCTGCAGCGAGCCCAGAGTGTAAAAGGAATAGCGAGTTGGTGCCCTGAGAGAAGCTCAGGTAATACGAGACGGGGAAGAGGAGGTGTGGGAAACGAAAATAATTGCTGCAGGGGCCAATCCTAGTTTGCTGCTTAGTGGCATTTGCTGGCCCAGGGGTGCCCTTGAGGACACAAGGAGGATGTAGCAGCAGTGGGGTGACAGCAACATCACCCTTCAAATGCTTCTCAAGTGAAAAGTGTTCATGTCAGCAAATGGTCAGGCAGGTGGGAAACGGCAAAAGATGCTGCTCCACCCCCACGCTCCAACTTAGGAACAGCTGAGAGAGAAAGGTCAAGTCCTGCCTGCCTGAACATCTCCTGAGAAACATCCAGAGCAGGGAAATTCCAGCTGCTTGAATCCCATGTGGAAACAGGCGAGAGCAGGGAACCAGACACTGAAAGAGGTGAGATCACAGCAGGTGATTTTGGCTGTTTTCCCTCCTTTATTTCTTAATTTACAACATTAATTCTCGACTATTTGTAAGGCAGAGGAGCCCATCAAATGTAAAAGGAGGGTATCTAAAACCTCCCATTAAGAATTACTATTATTTTATTACTCTATTGCATTTAGAATTATAGCTACATAGCAGTAAAGTACTGTACGAAATAACACATAATTGTTTGGAAAGCGTGAAAGAATAATCAATGTCATTCACCTAGCTCTGCTCTAACCAAAGCTGAACATGTACCAAGGCTGACAGAGGAACACAGAGGCCAGCACTGTACAGCTTTTAAAAATCCAACATTTCAAAATCCATTTTCCTTTGTACATTTAATATTCTTTGAATTAGACATAGCAATTTCCTAAACTCCCGTCTCAGATCTTTGAAAATTTCAAAACCATAGACATCTCTCCCCCAGAATGTCATGGCTTGTTTGGATTAATGAGAGCCATGCACTCCCACTATAATTAGAAATGAACCAGTCCAGATGAGTGCATCTGGAAACACGCCCTCTTTATCACACCTGTTTTTTATCAACCCAACACTACATTCTTGATATTGAGAGAGGAAAAAAAAAAAATCCGCTGAGGATCTCCTGAGGTAACACAAGTAAGGAAATAGGAGCACAACAAAATCTGTCCCTGTGCAGGAACTGGGAAAGGAAACAGAAATCAGCTTTCTGTGTCAGCAAACAGCCCCTGCACACCAGCTCAGCACATACCTAATTTTAAATTTTTTACTAAAGGCAGCCTTCTTTGTAAAGCTCTTAAACAGACAAGGACTTTCCCCTCAAAGTAGGGGATGCAATGAAGTGCCTTGCTGGCTTAGGCAGAGGTTTAAGGTATTTGCCAGCTCAGAGCCTGGAAAAAAAGCAGATGTAAACAAGCGCCAGACTGTGAATTAACAACACAAATACCTGGAAAACACCGTTAGCAAGTTCCCTAATGATTTCTGGAGAACATATCATTAATACTTAAAAAATAGTTCAGCTTTACTACTGTTCTGTGATCTATTTTGTGAGGAACTCAGGTACCAAAACAGTTGGGATGCTAAGAACCCCCCATGAATAATGCCCCATTTTCATGTCTATCTAACATAATTATCTAACAATTAAAATGCTGCCATGGTTTCATCGTTTGTGCTAGGGAGGCAGCAGTAGCTGAGTGTTAATTCAAGTGTAATTAATATTAATGAGACCAGTCCCTGCACAGGGAATTCAACTGGAATTCAGCACTAATTTGTGTCCTACTGGAGTTTGTCATGGGAGCTGCTGACCAGTTACCTGTATGGACCAGACAAAAGTTTTATGGGAAGGCCTTTCCGATTCACACATTAATTTCAAAGAAAATTTATTTGAAGTCAAGTTTCCATATATGGGACATGATTTATTAGTAATGAAAGGAGTGAGGACAGCAATAAGCCTAGTTTTTCTTGCAAAGTCTGGGTATTGAATTTGTAATTAGAAGGTGCTGTGTTTGTTCTGAGGAGCCTGCAAGGACATCGATCACTCTCTCTCCTGCTATTAGAGTCAGAGCTCTGCTATAGTTCAGCTGTAAAGAGCCACTGGTGTCCTTATAAAGCAGTAGTTGGATTGTTCACCCAAAGCAATGGCAATTGTCCTGGAAATTCCAGCAGGAATGGTTAGAGGGGGAAAAAGGTGCTCTTTTCCAGAGCTTTCCCATTGGAGATGAAATTTTAACAGCAAATAAAAGGGAATAAAAATATTTGGATTTCAAGCAGAATAGAAAGTCTTAATAAGACTTTGTGTCTTTTCTGGCCAGACAAGTTACTACTTTTGGTCCACATAACGCACATACATCAAGAATCTAGACATGATTTACACGTTGTCACCAATTTGTATAAATGCAGAGCTTCCAGGAAATGTAGTGGGGAAGAACACAACAATAATTAAACAGTAATAATTATGTCAGTGTTTCTGACCCATCTGGGCACTTGCAGACCATGAGCATTAGTGCAGCCGGGTGGTGCCTGACTTGAAGTGAGTTACACAGTGGAGTTTCTACTTCTAGGAAAACAAATCTGACATTACTTCTGCCACTGCTGCATTTACCAACACGCACAGGGCTGTCTCCAGCAGACAGGGAACCAGAACAACAATGGTCTTAGAATAAAGATGTAAAATCAGTCAACTCTTTGGCATAACAAAAATAAAATGGTTTGGAAAACATTGCTGGGAAAACAACTTGAAATTAAAAACCATGCAGTACTTTTAAACAGAGCTTCTTGGGAAGTATTTTAAATTTTTTATTGGACTGACAGTATCTGACAACCTTAAGGGTAAGTTGCTTTCAGTCAATTTCAGTTTTTATGTGAAACACCAACAAATATAAGCAAAACTGAGAAAATGTGACTGCAAGGTCACAGAGTACTGAATAGATATTGATTTTAATATCTTGGTTTATCTCCTTCTTACACAGATCTGATGGGCCATTGCTGTTCACTTGCTCAAAATATGTTAATTCTAGAAAAAAATGTAATAGGAATCTTTCCATCTTAATGAAATTAGTGATTTCAACACAGGACAGTGATTAAAGTATATAACACAAGCTGGAGACCTGGTTTTTTAGTCTCAAACTCTGTTAACTATTTTTCTTCAATATGCAAGTCATTTATCTCCATGTGACTTGTTTTCCTATCACAAGAGGAGGGACACGACATACTCACAAACCTACTATGTTTTCTGTCTTTTCGTGGGTACAAAATATGGCTCTATGACTTCTTTAAATCCATGGCAGGACACCAGCCAAGAGAAGGCAAGGGATAATTAGACAGAAGTCCAAATCCAATGTCAGTTATTCCCAGTGATGCCCACAGCAGCTGCAATGCATCATGAGTGTAAAAAAATAATAAAATGCAGCAATTCAAACCATTCCTTCCCAGTATAAACCCAGAATTTTCCCTGATTTTTTGCCCTTAATGGTTTGCTTTTCTAAAAGATTTGCTTAATCAAAATGAGGAGATTTAATTATTCATGATCGGGGATTAAAAAAACAAACGAATTCCAGTAAGGACCCTTGAAACTCAGGAAATAAAAGAAAGTTTAATCAGCATAGAGGCACAACACCTTGCCTGATAGGTCTTACTAACAATACAAAGCAATAACTTCAGGTCAAAAGATAAGTTACAATACATGCAAAAACATCTGGAGTGTGCACTAAGTAACACATTAGTTATAGGTACATCTGTCAAATAAACATAGATCTACTCTCCTAAGTAACAAAACATCAGAGACTATTCAGGAGTAAAGGTACAACGGAACAACCATCGTTGAGCAGTGTATTGGACACAAAGCATCCAGGACAGAGACACTTGACCTTTGGAGGCAAAAACTGTAACAGGCAAATAGCTGAGAGCCAGATCCCCAAATACTTATGAAAAGCTCTCAGTGAAGCCTAATGTATTATCAAAATGAGGTCTGAAGGGTTTTGCCCTTAATGAATAACAGTTATGAGTGGGTAAAAATGTCTCTATGGGTGAAAATTTTCAATCATCTAAGCTTAATGTTGCTGTTAAGACTAAAAGGAAGAAAGACTGAATATCAATACAAATAAAACAATGTTTTTTTGTAAAACCCTTAAAATAAATAATAAGCATGAAGGAAAATTTGGGATAATGAACATGTCCTGAAATCAAAATCAAAATTATTTAATAAATAATTAAAGTAGTTAAGTTCCTTTTTATCCTAGAGAACAATAATCAGTATTAAAACCAGGAAAGCAGAAAGTGGACCTCCTCCTCACTCTTAAGTAAGGGTGATCAGTCCCAGTTATCACCTCTCACCATGAACATAGGCGTCTGTGTTTCACAGGACTTGCCAAAAGAAAGGGGCAGAACAAACACTTACTGCCACAGGTCTGGTTTTCTTCCACAGGACGACCAAGTCATGGGCTCAGTCCATAACAACACTGATGAATTTGAAAGGGGAAAGGGATGGGAGAGCAAAGGCTGGGGTGAAGGCAACTCTAATCCTGTATCAGCGTCAGACAAGCGCTCTGTCTCTCACATGAAGGGGACATGTCTGTGCTGCTGCCCAGACCCCCAGGTCACTGTAGGCTCAATCTGGGCTGCTACTTATGCAATAAAAAACACTGCAGAGCTCCCCTCAGGCGTCACTGGCAGGTGTGCCCACTGCAACCCAGTGGGTGAAATTTGCTATATCCCCATTGCTGCCAGGCAGCCCCTTCAGCATGTACCTGGAGTGTTCCACAGGGAGCAGCCCCTCCATCCCACTGGCACAAAGGGGCTGAGGAGCTCAGGAAGGCAAGTAGAGAGGTGCTTCAGCCCTTCTTCTCCTTGTGGATCCTGAAACAGCTGGGCTTTTCTAGCTCCACTTGCAGGAAAGTGAGTCTGTTTTGCTTCCACAGTGTAAAAGCTGTGATGGACAAGATCCTAAAAGACAGCAAGACCCCATGACAAAGTCCTCACTCAGGGACATGCTCCCTAAAATGCCAGAGGCAAACAGTGTGTGTTTGATGACTGAGATTTCCATCCCTATGTGTCATGTGGCTTTGGTGAAGTGGCACAGAGGAGCTGGTGGCAGGAGCTCCATGATCCCTGCGCCCTACAGGGAGAGCGCTGGTTACACTGGGACCAAGCAAAGCCTCACACAAAGCAGGCTGCTGCTGCCTATGGACCATGGCCACAGCCCATACACGGCAGCAGGACTGTGGCAGAGGCACTGGGGCCACTGATTGGTGAAGCACAGCCCAGCACACAGCTCTGCACTTGCTGTTCCTCCAGAACAGCTGATCCCAAATGTGGTTACAGGACTGCAATGCTGGCGAGGGTTGTGGGTAACAAGGTGCATCCTCACTTTTTCAGCCACTCACCTCCTGTGCTTTAACAAACATATTGTATCCCCAAGCAAAACCAGCAACATTAGACATCAGCAAATCAAGCATCACTGTGACCATAATATTTTTGTGTTTGTTTGTTTGTTTTTGTGGTGGTGGTGGTGTTGCTCTGAACACAAATCAAGTACGTACACTACTCTAATCATTCTAACCTCAGTTGTGCCCCTGTCCCAGGAGGTAAACTTTGGCATATGAGTAGTCTGTGCTTTTCCAAAGGGGCTGAACTATCACACTGCCTTCTGATTTTAAGATATGGAAAAGCCCATGTCTAACCCTTTGTCTTCCTCTCTGTCCATCTGCCACACGAGCACAGCACCAACCCTGCGTGTCACAAACACTAAAATACATCATTGAATGTTCTGAACCAATATACAGGAAGTACAAAACAACCAACCATGAACAGAGCAAGATGAAGAATTGTACCCTGTAACCCTAAGAACATCAGGGAAATTTGGTAAAATGGGGTACAGGCAGATAAAGCAGCAGTTAATAGTGTCCAACAAAGATGCCCATTGACAGAGACAGTTGTTACACATTTTCTTTTGAACAAAGAAACAATAAAACAAAGTTAGGAAATCACTTTCTGGACCACGTTTCCCCTGTTGCTTCATTACTTCAAAGTGTTTTCTGAAACTACTAAATGGTAACTGCTTTTGTACAGAAAATACACAGTCAGTTGGTTTTGTGATCCAAATAAACCATGCTTTTCCTCATATCATGCACTGGGATGCAATCAGCTTCTTGTCAGTCAGTAGTGGAAAGAAATAAACACATTTGACAACAAAAGGTTTCTATAAGTAATATTTTTCATGTTCATTTTCACAGCAATCATTAGCCAGAACTATCTAAAGTGTTTCTGGCATTTCCTTCTCTCTTGCTGTCTGCTCTTCTAATGGAGGAATTTTCCAGTATCTGTGACACCCATGCAGCTATTTACAAAGAGATGGTCCTCGTGGATAAGAACCTTAATGAAATTTACAGTTGCTAAGGTACATTTGTAAATGCTGGCAGTTACACTGAGTCAGAACAAATGGAATTCATTGTGCAGCTTGGGGCTGGGCCAGCAATATAATTAAAGTGCAAATAAAGAAAAAAAACACAAGCCAGGCAGGTCCATTTTTCATCGTCAGCGTTGAGATGCATCATGACTGTGGTAAGATATGTCAGATCAAATAGGCCTAGGTCACAATCTGTTTTAAGCATCTGTCTCCCTGAGAGAATTTAAGGGAGGTATACAGTGATATAGCCCTATTTATTCAACTGGCTGAATATCATTGGAAAAGTAAGGACACTTTTCCAGCCAATTTTTTTTTCAACAGTGCTAACACCTGTGTTTTATACTATGATGCCCTTTACAACATACATTTGAGCTCAGTTTCCATGCAGCTATGACAGGCCACTCTTGATCAGGAAAATGTAGGAAGTACACACTAGCTGCAGAAATGACATCTATCTACCTGGTACATCACAAAAGCACAGGCTCTGAAAACATTTACAAATAACACATTTTTTCATACATATGCCCATACGCAAGTGATAATTACTAGCTCAGATAAAAATACATACTTTGTGTTTGCTGGCATTCAACGTTTGCCACTGATATGTATGATTTTAGAGCTAAGTTACTGCCGAATGGCTGAACAAAAAAAAAAATAGACATTTTTCAAACCACTGATTCCAAGTGAAACGGAACTGTCACTCCAGCTCTAAGTGTTCACTGCTGGTCACCATCCACTGCCAGATCAGACGTTTGTTTCTCTCCACAGTGTGTCCAGAAAGTGCTCTGTAGCCCGACTTGTCAGAGAAGTTGCAGGAGGTGCAGGGAAATAAAGTGCCTTTTCCAGGGCTGCGTGCAACACGACTCACCATCCCACCCACTGCGCGTCCAGATTTCTCACTCTGTGTTTCCCAACTGGGAAGGCTGGCAACTATGTACAGCTATTCCACCAGTCCGTTTGCTTTCCATGCTGTAAATAGTCTCATGGATGAAAAAAATATTTACAAATCATTTACAGGTACAATCAGTCATCTTAGAAAAGGCTGACAAGACATTTAAAGAAGAAAGTCTTTTATAAAAGTGTTTTGAACAACTGCAGATCTGAAGTTACTAGATGTTCTCTTAATGCCATTCCAAAATAGTAGATGACTGTTAAAATTCCGGTTTCTCAGTTAAATTAACACAATATGAGGACACCACCACCATTGCTGCCTCAGTGGACACACAGTTAGCCACCAACCCAGCCACCTCATTTTGCTTACTCATCTTAATATACCTGAGTATATTGCCACCATTTAAATCTGTATTCTTAATTTGCCACATTAAGATGGCTGCAATGAGAGCCTGTTCACAGTAAAGTCTCCTATTTTCCATTAAATCATAGTCCCTATGCAAAACATTGTCTTTGCAAAACAACAATCACTTAATCCAGGTAGGGAGTGTCTTTGTCTTCCACCTCCAATGCTTGTTTTTGTTGCCAGAGAGGGAAATGCTGTGAGACTCTGTACCTCTTATTGGCAAAGAGAGCTGGCATTCTTCCCAAAATTTCCCTTGCTGTCTTTAGGCATGCATGATGCTGTTCATTGTACTAAAACTTTCTGTAGACTCTGAGGCAAAGCTGAGTTTCAGGCGGGGAGTCTGGGCTCAATCTTCAGGGACAGCTCATACAACGTATCTTCATCTATAATGAGCGTCTTGTCAAGTAAATAGTGAGTGACCTGGAATGGAGAAAACACAGATGGACAGACTGCACAGAACAGCCACAAAAATTTCTCTTCTTTCCTTCCCCTTTCAGCCCATTTCAGATCCTGAGATGCCCTGATGTTGTTTTCTTGAGAAACCCAACAGCTCATTTGGATGCTGCACCCACCTGCAGAGATCTGAGAATTAATTACAGCCTCTTAGGAATGGGCAAATCATTTGCCAGGTTACCTCACCCCAGGCTCCCCTTCTGGAGTATGAGATTAATCTTCTCTGAAGCCACAGACCAGCTTTGGTCAAATTTGCATAACTCCCATGAGGGACAAAGGGAAAAAGAACTGCAGGATGCCTCAGCAGGTGCTTGGGGCATGTCCTGTCCCCTAAATCACTGGACTCTCAGGGCAGGAAGAACACATTTCTCCTTCAACCCCTTACACCCTCGAAGCCTGCAATCCCCAAGACCTTCCAGAGAAGGAGCAAAAAACTTCTCTACACAGCATCAAAGGGTTTCTGCCAGGGTGAGGGTGTCCCAGCCCCAGATGATCCATCCATACATCTGTGTGTCCTCTCCTCTATGTGTGGGAGCAGAATACACTGATTTTGGCTTTCAACAACAGCTCTATCTGAGCTGCCACAGCTCTGATTTCAGCACCAGGTGAGAGCCTTACCTTCTGCTGATGATCTATGCGGTAGGAGGTCTGCTGGAACTGCCGTATTTCCCTGATAATATGTGAGATCTTTCAAAAGAATACATGTGTGTAAGTACAACTTCAGCTAAGCCACATAAATCAAGAATTTTGCACGAAGTTATTCAATTTATCTGGAGAGGAGGGAAGGCAAGGGCAGAGATCATCTCCTTACAGCTTCCAAGCACTTCACTTTCCCAAATCAACCATTTATTCTGCAGTCAGCCTCAAGTGAACAACCTTGACTCTCCTCTCCCCACACTGAAAACACCTCTTCTCTTTTGCCTCGAGTGACTGCTGCAGTGTATGGGCCTAAGAAGGGCATTAAGCTGAGATTAGAAGAGAAATTTCCATGCTTCCCTCTGAGGAGTTGTTACAAAAAGCATTACATGGCAGTGGGAGAGAAATCAACTTTAAAATGCTTTTTAGATAGACCCTAGCACACTTTGAAAAGAACATTGTGACTACTGCTTCCTGGTGAATCACTGCATTCCTGTAATTCTGGTTATTTAAAAAAAGCTTTTTGTTGCTCCTTCATGAGCTCCAGACAGCTGCTTTTTCTGTTATTTCTCAGAGAACAAACCAGGGGCAAATTCACCCTGTAAAAATACCCAGTTTACCAGAAGGTGGTGATAGAAGACTGGGTCGAATAATTGCTCTCAGATCGCTGCCTATCTTGCACAACACCAATACACCTGTAATTCTCTGAAGTGAAATTCAAAGGAGTTATAATGAAATCAATAATTAACTCACATAATTAAACACCACCTGTTGGGAAAGCATACAAGAAAGTGAAAATTACCATTCTCATTTTGGAAAAATTGACAAGTCCTTCCTCAGTGAAGTTGGGTGTTCCTTCTTCGATAAAGGCCAGGTCCGTCAGGTACATCCCAAGGTAGGGAACAGCAGGTGGGTTACAACTGAAAATCAATAAATCAGCATACTTGCCTGTAGCTACACTTGTAAACTGATTTTTTTCTAACTCACACAAACTTTTATTACCTAATGCACTTCTAGTCAATGGACTGCATTTATTTCCAAGACGAACAGCTCCTCTGACTTTGCTTAAGTTATCTGCTCTGCCTGTGACACATTGAATGTATGCTGTCCAATATCTAATATTAATGGCACTTTTTAAACATTCCAGTAATTATTCTAGTTGTTCAATTCTTGGCTTCTCTCAAGATAATTTAAAGTAATCATATCATTCAATCCTGAAAAACCTGCTTCCAATTACAAAACTTGCAAAAATTCAGGTCAATACCTAAATTGTAGAACCCTTTTGGATACCAAAATTACAGAATGTCAGACACAATCTGGCAAATGAATTAAAGAAGCCAGTACTCGAGGACTACTGTACAAAAGAAGGAGGATGTTTTCCAGGGGGCTTGGAGGCCACAGGCGAGGAAATATCACTGTGCATTTGTCCTGTCCTTATGTTCCTCTCATCATTTACTGTCTGAAACAATATGAATGGATCTATGATCTGACTCAGGCTTAGTCCCAAGCCCTAAATTTCTTATTTAGAGCAAGAAGTCTGTGGAATCCTGTTTCTCATAAAAAAATTTATTTATCAAGCTGACTTTACACTTACCAAAAAAGTTTATCCGTGTAAGCAAAACCCCAACAGGGAACATTTCCAAAGAAAAATAGTATAATTTGTTTCAGTAATTCTCTGGAGCTATTACATTTATACATGAGGGGAACTAAATCACAGGATATTCAGCAAAACAATAATGCCATACAGAACTAACTTAGAATCTAAAAGATTTTTAGTTCAAAAATATTACCCAGAATTATATTAATTATTAAAACTTAATCAAAGCCAATTCTTCTTTAGTATGTACTATCCACTGCTTATAACAAAACATTTGTATATTGTAGGAAGGCATACTTTTTGAGCATTTCTCTAAGGTTTTTAAATCTTCCTTCAGATGATACAGTCTTCTGAAGCTTGTCCATGAGAGCCTTTGTCTAGAAAGAAAATGCATTACAAATGTCATTGCTGGTGCACATACAACTGGGATTAGATTTTAGAAAAGGTGTAATTAACTTAGCATCTCCATTCCATTTTCAAAAGTAATAAAACAGGCATTAAGATTTCAGCTTTATTGCTTGTTAGTTCCTCACGTATTTCTGAAAATGGAGACTAGGCAGCATTAAAGATTTTCCTACGAGTGATACACAGAACCTGTGTCTATACTAACACAATTAGCGTGCAAATTGGGGAAAACCCATGAATTCATTAAATTAATGGCCAGGAATTCAATTTACTGTTATATAAGAATATAAAGGACTTGATCCTACACGTTGCTGAGGATCCTCAGCTGTATTTACTGAAGTTGGTGACAGTAAAGGCTGTTTTCTGTCTTGTAAGCTGGTCTTGCCTCCAAGTTCCCAATAAAAGCTGAATATGTATATAGAAATATATTCCTGTCTTACACAAGTCACATTCAGTGGGCATCATCAGAGCCTGGTTACTTCATAAATGAAACAAATTTGCTTTTCAGCCTGTTTATGCTACAGAATGGAGACAGTGTAGAGAATGATGAGAAATTCATCATTTTTGAAACAGAAATTCCAATTAAGAGAAAGCTGTAGGCAGAAACAGTCATTTTCTTCTAAATAGCAGGCTGATGAAAAATTCAGATTACATTCCCAATAAGTACCAGAGAACTGTGCAACCACATCAGTCTGCTGTGGTTTTGTTTTTGGTTTTTTTTTTAATTGAAAAGTTTAAAAATCGAACAAATTCTAAACATAAAACTTTCCAGAGGTGACCTCTTTTATAACAGCCTGTATTGAAAGGATTTTTAACATATTTTTAAATAAAAGAACCAGAATTTGTTTTTAAATAAAAGCACCAGCTATGAAACAGTTATGAAAATCAGTCAGAATGTATTTTAAGTGGATTTCTCTGAAGCATTTAAAAGAGAGGACATAAAAGACTGGATACTCTTCATCCTGACTAGTCTTCTTCTGTGTGTGTGTGTCTTATTTTTGTGACTGGCAGGCATTCCCACAGCCTCAGCCATGCTACTGACATTCTCAGAAGCCAGGTAAGGGTTAAAGAGAGGCATTCACTGCATCTACACCTGAGCCCCCAAATTAGAAAGAACACTGGTTGTCAGCAGTCTCCTAATGGGCAGCAAAAACCTCACCAATTTGCAAAGTGCTGCCCTTCCTCCTGGCTTTCTGCACAGTCAGGGAAATGCAGTTCCTGTCTGAGGCACTTGACCTGACTTTAGCTATGGCTTGTAACCACCCAGATGTGTGTATCTGAAAATATTTAAATTCAGTTTACTTGAGTATTTCAGTACTTCAGCAGTCTTTGGTACCTGCTAATTCTGCTGAAAACTGTTTGTTCCCACTTATAAAAAAATAAATTCCAAAGACTTTGACATGAAATACCACTCGGTGGAGAAGCAGAAATATTTACAGGAGGAATATTATCTGAACATGTTGTCTGAACATACTGACTGATGAAATCTAGAAACCCTCCTCACAATTGTGTCTTTCTTACCTGTTTGGATACTTTACCCCAGGTTTTCTTAAGCCTGTAGATTGCACTTCTGTTCAAGGCTGAGGTGATCTCTAACACACCATTATAATTGTGCAAACACCTGCAAATATCAGCAACAGCCACCCACTTCTCAATGGAGTTGGCCCGGGAGCTGACATCAGCATAGTTCATGATCTGGGAGGCCACCAGGTTACTCATCTGACCAAAGAAACAGGAAGAAAGTTAGGAAATTTAATTTTTAAAATAATTTATGTATATATTTATTTATATTAATAATATTTATTTATATTATTTATCTATAATTACATTATAGATTAGTTATATTACTTTTCTATTATTACATTATATGGTATTTATGCATAATCACAGCATTTATATTATTTATATATAAAAATAAACTATATATTTATTTTTAAATTTTAGATTTATTTTAAATCCATATTTATACATAATATTTATATATTTCTATGAAATAATAATTTTAAAAGAAAAGTAAAATATTTAATAATTTAAATGAAATCCTTTTTAACGTACAACTAATTAATGAACGAGGCCAAAAACCCCCCAACTAATGCACAACAGAAATTATGGCTCTTAATAAAACCGGGGAAAGTATATTGAAAACACTTTTAGGGAAGTGAAGGGGAAGATGAAATGAAAGAAGTGTAAGAGATGCAATGAGGAGCACCCTCAAGTCATTAGTAGTAAAACTAATCAGGAAGTCTCTCAGAAAAATCCAAGGAAAATGGTAAAAAGCAAAGACATGTTTGGGATTACAAAGAACATTCATTAAATAGAATTGGTGTTATATTTCTCTGGAGAAAATGTAGTTTCTTCCGTAGGCAGGAAGGCATTGTAGTACAGTTTAAAATACTCTGCTCTCTTAAATTCTCATTGAAATGCTGAGTACCAGTTACAAGAAAGGAGAATCTTTATCTGCTTTGACTGAAATGGTTAATCACAGAAAGGCTGTAACATTCAGTCACTACTAGATAAGACATTACATCACATTGTAACAAAATTCAGTATTTTTGTTCCAGAGGTCACAGACAAGAGTTCTTAGAAAGCAACAGACATTTAAGAGTACTTACATCATTGAAATGTTGACTGGTTTTCATAATATAGGGCGTTCTCTCATTTTTATCCACTTTCATCCAGCCCTGCCCAAGAAACTCTCTACACATTGAGGGGAGAGAAAAAAAGCAAACAAAAATGCTCTTAATAAACACAGGACAGTGCCTGTAACCACAGCCTAAGTAGATTTCAAAGATACCTCAATGTGTTGGAAGGTAATAACAGCTTTACACTAATTCCAGCATTTCACTATACCATTTTTAACACTGACTGAAATGGTAAATTATATTAAGAAGATTTATTTTTCTTTTAATGGCCCCACAATAATTTTCAGCGTTGTGACCCTATTTATATCCACGTTACCCTTTCACGTGTGCAAACCCGTTTGCCAGTAGCATGAATTGGGTGGTGCCTGAGGCTGCCATCACTTACTCGTAGGGAATGCTCCGGAACACCACGTGATCCAGGAGGGTGATTTGCTCTGCAAGTTCCATGGCCGACAGCGTCTCAAAGCACTCCGGTTTTGGACAGTCCGACTGCAAAAGCAAGGACAACACTTTAAAATGATCCCTTTTTGTGTCAAGTACAGGGAGTGGAGAGCTTCATGCACACTCTCAGCAGGGAGTTGTAATTAACTTCTTTGCTACAAAGAATTGAGAACAATTCCTAAAAACGTAAAGGTAAGCATCAGGCTGGGAACTTGTAGAGAAACAGGCACATACCAAGTCAGCATCATGAATGTAGGTTAATTCAAGTCTGTATATTCTGTGCTTATAATTTTATATATATTCATATATTTCCATTTTTTTAATTATGAGATTTAAATCCAAATCCTAAAGTTTTGATCTGTTCATTTTTGATAAGGGCTCCAAATTCTTACTGTTTCTAAACTGAAATAGACATTCTTGATGTAAAATATTTCTGTCCATAAATACTTTACAACAAGTCACAACTGTGCTACATTTTATTGACTCAAACCCACAATATTTCTATAGGAGTATTTATGTTTAAATTTCAAGATGAACTCACCATCTGAATGATATCCTCTATCTTCAAATGAGTATCATCTTGATCATCCTGAGAAAGAGTCCTGAAAAATGAAGTAGCAGAACACCCTATATAAATTAAATTGTTGGTGGTTATTAGAAAATTTTATCATAGATCAGCAATATGGTTTATCTAAAGTAAATCCTAAGACTGCAGAAGAGGTAAAGAAAAAAAATTTATCTGGTACCTAAAAACTCATGTTTTGTTTTAAGTAAAAGGGTACCAACTTTTACATCATCAGAGACATGCAAAATAAAATATTTCCATGGAGGTTTAAGATCTCTGAGCTAATGAATCCTGAATAATCCTAGGAAACCTAAAGGTAGAAAATGACACCTCAAGTATTTTCTCTGATTTCAAACTAAAATGGTATTTTGGGGATATATCTGAAAAATCAACATGTGAATAGTGAAGACACAAAAACAGGCAGGTATAAAAGAGTGCTCTTGTTTATTGACACAACACTGTCCTGTGCAGTGTCCCACATGAAGAGCTGAGAGTGTGGAAGCGGACAACAAACTGCAGGTTTTACTTTCAGTAACACAAGTGTTAATGAGTGCTTCCAATTCTGCTCCGGAAAAATCATGACTATTATGGTTATTTCAGAGTAGTGGGTCAAAAATTAACCCCAAAGTAAAAAGTGTTCATCAAATGCCACCTACTCGGATGTAGTATATTGGCACATAATTATAAGCTCTTACCCCTTCATTTGGAAAATACAGACTCAAAGAAGCTTTGAATAGACTAGATTAATGTAATATAGGAAGGAGAAGATTTAGAGAGAAAGAATGTAAGTAGTATGTAAAAAACTGCCTAAAAATACACCAACAATGTGGCAAGAAGTCACTGGGATGATTTGCATCAGGGGAGGTTTAGTTTCAACATCAAGGTGAAGGTGCAAGTACAAGTGAGCCTTGGGTCAGGCTTTCTGCAGAGAGTCCTCATCAGCTGAATTTCCAAGCAAAGTTTAGATGACTATTTTCAAAGAAGATATAATTCTACTGGTGATTCCAGAAGGCACAGCAACAGGATCTGGTATTTCCCCGTGGTCCCTCCAATTCTTCATTTTTGCACTCTGTATTAGCAGACTTTCCACATACCAGCCAGGGAAAGGGTTAAAGGAAAAGGATCTCATTGCCTGGAGACTTCAGCTATGAGTGTGAGGCCCAGAATTTGTACCATCTGGGTGGGGAGGAAGCACTATCGCTCAGTACACCAGGTTCCTCTGTTGTGGGCTGCTATTGTTTTCTCTTGGTTTGCCAAATTGGAGAGCTCGGCTAAAATCAAAGGCAGATAAACACAAAATCTAAGAAACCTCCTTCCCTCATTTTCAGCCTACCAAAATCCACACAAAAATGCCCTTTTTATATTCATAAGGGCTGTCTGATGACATTAGACATACAATGTCTTGAATGTTTTACCTCTACAGGAGAACCGTAAGCTTCTTCTCCAGATGATAATGGTGTGCAGCCCCAGTGACTGTAAACAGATTGGCAATCTGTCCCTTCCTGAGCAGCTTATTTTGTGCTGTACCTCACGGGTGATTGCCTGCACAAAGGTATTGTTTAACCTGTGACACAAGCGTGTGCCTGCTGGCAATAAAAAACAGACAGGACTTGTCCCTATGCCCTGCCTCTGCCCCAAGTATTCTTATCTATCTCGTAAATTCTTCATCTAAGTTACTTACATATAAGTTTATATTGGCCCACCTTTGATATAGAAATTAGTGTGTTTGCCTAATATGAAATAAAATATGAAACATTAAGTTCTTAAAAGGCTGAAAATAGTTAACCTTTCCACATCCTTGCTGCCTGATACTGCTCATCATGACATCTCACGTTTTATGTAAACTTTCAATTCCTCTTTCTAAACAGACACTTTTTCTCTAACACAGTGGTCTCATAAAAAAAAAAACAAAACAAAAACCAAAACAAACCCAAACAAACAAGCAACTTTCCTTTTATCTGTAAATGCTCTGTTTTTAAACTGCAGAGGATAACAAATCTCTGCACTGGATAAAGCTGTTTTTTTGACAGCATCAACAGCAGCTCGCACTCCAGTCTGTACTGTTGTCAGCTTTGGGATTCCCAGCTCCAACAGGGGTCTGGGAAGATGTTTTGGGCTGCTCAGTCCTGCTTGGGCAGTTTCCATTGCACTCCTTGGAGAGCTCTTGGAAGCTAAGAAGAAGCACAGATCCATGTGAAAAGGGTCATGAGAGAAAGCAAAGGCACTGAGAGACTCTGCTGCACAGAATGACTCTCAGGGAGGACTGGACTGGGTGACTTCTCCATCAGTATCCTTAAAAATGAAGAAAGTAGATCAATAAGAAATATCTTTCCAATTCTTAGAGTCAGCAGCTAAGATTAGACCTCTCTCTCACACACACACTATTCTTCATGCCTGACCAGTCTGAATATTAAATTAATTTTCTAGTTGAAAATATTAACATGTGTGTCCTTATTCCTTTATGGTACATAAAGCATTTTAAAAAGCTACTGTAAGTTGTAGAGCCTGAAAGGTGTTGTTTGGTGAGATTATACAAGGCAGAAAAATTGTTCATTCACCAAATTTTGACATCTGCATATCCCTGGATTTCATTTATGTTTAGTCTGAGGAAGAGAAAGGAAAAAGTGTTTCTTGAACCACCCTGTTTTTCTCCAGAGAAGATCACTTATCAGAAATATTGGTTGCTGCTCAGTCTGAACTTTACACCTTCCTGCTTCATTATCAATTATATTTTATCCAGATTTCAAGGGTTAATAAATAGGGCCAATAAAATCTCAAGCAAAACATACACTGATATGTTTCAGAACAGATACTGATAAAAAAAAGCTTTTTCACCCTGAAGAGAAACTCTGTCAGTCCACACAACAAAAATCCCATCATGCAAGAAATACCAGCTGCTTTGTTTGATGACTCAAGGCATGAAGCAGCTCAGTACCTCTCATCAACATTTTCCTTGTCATTCATATTCTAAACAGAGCCTCTCCCAGAGCTGACCATGATATCTTTGGAATACAAACCATCCTTTCCTCTTCCTCTAATCTCTGCTAATAAAGGGAATGATTTTCCAAGAAATATTAATGCACACATGCGTACATGCACTCAAAGGCTGGGGTAGTTTGTAAAAAGACCTATTTTTACCCAATACCCTTCAAGGAGACACAGAAAATACCAATCTTTAGGCTCAGAAAGCATGAACTTTTTTTCGTGAATGTTTGAACATTGAATTTATGGTAAGAAATGCTTGTCCTAGCTTCATCCTGCATTCCTCTGCTTTTCAGAGCTGAGAGTACACTACAAAAACTGAAATGTGGGGAAGCCAAGGCCTACAGTGACATCTGACAGGTAACCCAGAATTTTGATAGAATACATGTTTTGATATGCCATGGCCTTTTAGATAAAATGCTTGAAGCAAGCACTTCTTCAGAGCAACAAAAAAAAGTCTGTTTTATGACACTCAGCTAGCAAATGGGTGAATGACTATTTTCATCAACTGGCTCACTCATTCTTCTCATTTTCATCCTGTCCCAGAGAAGCCTTTTGAATGAAAGTTTCATCGAAACTTCCAGTTTCGACAGATCTGTGCTTTCATATGAAAAGGCTGCTGTCAAAAATCTTCAAACAAATCAATTTCTAATAGCAGTAGAAAAGCCATTCAGTTCCAGTTGGGTTATTTATATTTCTCCTCTAAGTAATATTAGCTGAAAGGTCTCAATTTAGAAGAAAATAAAAAAGTTGACATCTTTCCAAGGAAGTGATGGACAGTGATGGACTGAGCAGCATTTCTCCAAACCAGATGTTGACAGTGAAACAAGAGAAGGACACAGTACCTGAAAACACCTCCACATCTCTACAAGGACACAGACTCTGGGTACCTTTAGGGCATCCAGGGTGGGATTCACATCCTACCACTGCTTCTGTTCGGCAACTGAGGAAGGCAGGGTCTCGATCTCTGGAGGAGCAGCCAGGATGCCTAAATTTTGGTGAAGAGAATCTCCCCCACAATAGGGAGTGACTGTGGAAGTTTCATTTCCTGCCTGCAGCTTGTTTTGTGGTTTGGTGCTTCAGGTACACACAGTGGGTCCTACCACAGAGTTTCTTCCAAGTCAGTGCAGACGTTTCACCCTGTCATTATAAGCTACGGATATCTGAAAGAACTCAACAAATAATTTTATTCCATAAAAGGCATTCTCTCAATGTTCAGAACATTGACATGTTGGCAAGTGATAGAAAATCCTCACTCTGATGCAGGAAAAAGTACAAAATACTCTGAAAGAATGTGGATCCTCTTCCTGATGTCTCAGTGCAATGTTGGCTTGAAGATGAGCAGTTCTTCATCAAGAGGAACATCGTCTTGGTCGTCCCTACTACGATAAACAGTGATCTTTAGAGACAAGCAACAGGGAGAACTCTCCCAGTTTTGGGAAGAGCACGTTCAGTGTTCGGCTTGGACACAACCAGCCATAGCACCATGCTGGCAGAACATCAGCAAAAGAACAATCCCTGGGTCATCAAGTCCTCTTAGCACCAGATGCAGTACTTTTGTTTTTAGTGAAAGTACAGCAGCAACTTTGCTGTTCAAGCACTAGAAACCTCATTCATAAATCATGCAGTCAGACAGAATGGAGGCATGTGGATGTTGTGTCTTCTGTTTGTACAGTTTCAATTCCTCATGAAATCAAACTGTACAAGGATCTTTTCAACTTGCTAGAAAAACTAAACACTTCGACAGAAACTATTCCTCCATTTTATATTCTGGATTATTGCAAACTTAAGTTTTCAAGGAACAGTTGGTTTTCTGTCTGAATCCACTGACCAGATGAGGAGCTGGAGGACCAGAGGGACCCCTCCTTGATGCCCCAAGTACCTGAGATGGTTCCAGAACCATGTGTTCAGGCTCCACAGGACAGCAGGTCACTGCTTAGACTAGCAAGTCATTCAGGTTTTTTTAAAGCTTATATATATTCCTCTTTTAATAATGTGCAATAAAAAATTAATAAAATAACATAAATAGATTTAATAAATGAAAAAATAACAAATCCAGAAAAGTAAAGGAATGGGCACTCCTGCGTCACTGCAAAAGATTTACAGTTACACACAAACAACTGCATTCATATTATCCCTTATATCCTGTAATTCCCTCTTCTCATTTAATTATATAGCATTGCTGAGAGCCTGTATCTCCAGTAGTATCTCCAGGGCTTTGCTACACTGTCGAAGTCACTCAATTAACAGACAACCCATTCCCCTGAGATGATCCAAACACCAAAGCTCCTCCTTCCAGTGAGAGAGTGTGAAAGCATACTGAACTTTAATTCACACTGAAACAGTACTGAAATTTTTGACATCAAATTGTCCAGCATCCACGTACGTTTAGCAGCATTCCCAGCCTTGAAAAGCAACAAAGGAGTTTTGACAACTAATGTTAGCAAAGGCTAAAAAAAAAAAAATGCCTTTTCCCCATTTCTCAGCTTTTAAAAATTTAGCTTTTTCCGAATTTTCACTTCTTACAGTATTTATTTTTTTTCAAAAGAAATACAGAGTGAAAATTCACAGAATTTCAAGTCTGAAAAAAAAGCCTGAAAAATGGAAATATCTGATGAACTGTATTCACTAGTGTATTATATACAGTGTGCTCAAATACTCAGTAATAAGGGCTAGAAGGGAAGAGAGGAGAAACAACACCTACCATTTCAGAGAACAGCAGTAAAAGGACTCATAATTAACACATAAATACCACAGTCCATTTTTTGATGCAACAACTAATGGAAATTGGCTAATTTAAAATGGGATACAGGAAATTGCTGACAAAGTTGTATGTTAAAGGCCTATAAATGTATCCCATTACTGCAAGGAACAGCCAATCCAGGTTTATCTTCTGACATTTTCTTAGAAAGCTGAAAGTCTTAAGGTAATCTTCCCCACTGTGAGCAACCTGACAGAACCTATGCTGTCACACACATTATTAAAACCCATTATCCTCATACTTTCTGCTCTCTGGCTTGCTCTTTTTTTCCAAAGAAATACACGAAACAAACTTAATACTTTTACTTGGAAGAGCAGCACATGTAGTATTATTAAAAAGGAGATTTTTATTTATGTAAAAATAAAGGTGCTTTTAACAAGAATTTATAATTGTTTCTTATCCTTTGTTTGACATCCCCCCCCCTCAAGTGAACAACTTTCCAGTCACTTTGTTTTTTCATGTATCTGATGGGGAAACCTGTCAAATGGTCTTAGGAAATTCAGACAATACTACACATCCCTACTGGCTTACCTTCAGAATACTCACAATAATGTTAAAACAAAGCACATCTTACATTCATCCGTGGTTTTGATCATATTTTATTTTAATCACGTCTTAGTCTTTAAATTATTTATTTATTTAATCACGGCTTAGTCTTTTAAGTGTCTCCTGCTCCTCAGTAATGTAATTCACAAGAAAATCAGTGTGTCGTAGGTTTTGTTGTTTTAAAGGAAAAAAATCAACCTTCTTGGAATTTTTTCCCGTTACCACTGTGAAAGAAAGGTGTTGAGCGAGCGAGGGGAAGGAGCTGGCTACAGTGAGCACACACACAAAAGGACTAATAGCCCCACATTCCAAGCTGATGGCTTCAGGGGACTGTAGGGGGAGGGGAGTTTTTGTTTTATTCTTGTGGGGAAGGCCTTCCATTTTTGCCCTGACTCAGGGAGGGTGTGTGTGAAGAGCAAGAGCTCTGCGGGTCATCCTGCTTTTGGCCAACTCACCTAGCTGCTTTTGGCCCCGGCTCGCCTCTGTTCCCTCACGCCCTGTTCTGCCCACGGCCCGGACCTGCCTCGGATTTCATCGGCAAAGCCGGTACCAATCTGCAGAGGAACTTTTGAGGGGAAGGGCTGTTCTTCCCCCCAATTCCTCCTTCTCCGTGCCAGTGGCAGTTTACACCCGTTGACTAGGAAGGGGAGTTCCAGCCAGAGCTTTAAGAGAGTGAGTGCCTAGGAGGAATCGCCCTCCCCCTTGTCCCTTCCCCTTCCCCCCTCCGTGGGGCCCGCCCGACCGCCGCCCCCGCCGGCCCCACCGGCGCGGGGCCAGGGCCCAGCAGCGCCCCCTGCTGGCCGCGGTCAGAAACTGCGCCGGAAGGCGAAAAGGACGGAAGCGGTTTCGGTGGGAGTCTGGGAGCGGGACTGTTGTTTTCTTTTGCTGTGTTACCTATACACATAGATTCTTTTGTAGAGAGCTGTTATTTTTCTTTTCCACACCTTTTCCACTGGAGCCTCTTAATTTCGAAGTTATAATTACTTAGAGGGAGGAGCCTGGTTTTCCTCATATCCCGCCCTGCTCAGCAAACACTTCTGTCTTGTTAAACTGAGACACAGTAGCTACAAAATATTCCCACTTTGCAAAAGGAGTTATTTTCGCTGATACACGAAGACTGAACTCGTACCTGTCCGATGTTCTGCAGTAAAATTTTCTAATACAGGTATTTTTATGAATGAAATTTAACACACACTTCATTTTATGGCTCATAAAATCCTTAGTAATCCTCAAAATTGGATACTCTGGAGAAAACCCAAACCCTGTCCATTCTTTGATACACAGTGCCCTATGTCACGTGTTACACTTAAGATGTTAAATTACTAGAAACGCATTTACCTCAGTATGTTTGCAGTAGCTTTCCTTTCTTGTGGCAGAAGGTCAGGGTCTCTCAGAACTTCCTCCAGCAAATTGAACACATTCATTTTCAGCTCGTTGTTCAAATCAAAATCCTAAAAAGGAAAACAGTTTTATTTCCTTTTGCCTTCATAATGTTGATCAAACAACTGAAAGGATATATTTCTATGAGGTTTGACCTTTTTTTTTTTTTTTTTTTTGCTATTAGGTTTGAATTCTTTACCTTTAATTTTTATTTTTTTTGCTTGTTTGTTTTTGGTATTAGGTTTGAGAATATTTAAAGAAACCTGGAAAGCTGTTGTAGTGAACAGGCCACAAAATTAGGATCTCCAAAAGGCTGTGATTTATCTCCTTTCTCATCTTTATCTTCTGTGTGGAAGTGGGAAAATCAGCCTTCTTTTCTGAAGTAAGAAACTCAACAATGCCCACAAAATCCTCTCTCTTCTCCTGTGATGACTCTAAAAGCAGAAAAACAGTTTAACTGCAGTTCTGGGACCACTGCCTAGCAAGGCAGGTAACTGGGATTCCCTTCAATGTTTTCTTGAATGTCTCTGCTTATCTGCCTCCCACTCTGGTATTTCTTATCTCATACTCACCCTTCTGGAAAGGTCTGCTTTTAGTGGAGTACCCAAACTAATAAACTCACTAAACCAGGCTTGTGCTCTCTGGCACTGCACCTGAGAGCTTCAGCATTTTCATTCCCTCCAAGGCAGACTGACACCTGACACAGGACTGCAATTCAAGAACAGGAATGTGCTACAGCCATTTATGTCGATCTCTGAATTTGGAGAAAATCAGAGAACAGAGTATGAGACATTCTGTTGTAATAGAATATACAAGCATTAAGGTGGGAACTCGCAGGCAAGTGTTGGAGTAGACTCTGGAAATTCTTGTATTTAGCTCAAAGCTAGCATTTTGATAAGAAAACTGAGCCCAAAACCTTCAACTGCCGAGTGCATCATAGATCTTCCTTGATAACCCACAGTTACTTGCAAGCAGAACCATGTTTGTGGCGAGCTCCTGCTTGTTTCCATGGGAACGGAAGGCACAAAGTTACTGAAAATGGGAAATATTTGGCACCTCGGTGCAAGAGCATTGTATTTCATTTTCAAATAAGCAGCACAGCCCCTCCTGTTGTGAGAGGCTCCTAAACTGACAGGATTTCTGGAGATGTTTGCCTCTGGGGAGAACCAGAACCACCTCCGGTGAAGACACACCCTGGGTTTCACTTGAGGGAATGTGAGAGCATCAGAACTCTCCCAAAGTCACAAAGGCTAGTGATGCTTAATTTGGAAAAGGGATGAAACACTTAGGGCAAGAAGGAGAATGCATGCTCATTACAGAAGGAGGTGCCACGGCCTCCCCTACAACACTTTTTGGGAATGGTTACTGCTCAAATGTCAGCACTCAGAAATTACCTGCCCTGAGTATTTCTCTCCTGTCACAGCATCCTCTTTTCACTACTCAGAAGTCTTCTCACCTGGGCCACAGCTAATTAATATCTTGAAACCTACTAGTATCTGTGTCTTTTTTTTTTTTCATGATGTTTGTCCATAAGGCAAGGATGTTGAAGAATGGGGAGCCTGCAGCAGGCTTTGAATGGGGTATCAGACACACAGCTCAAAGCCAAGCAAAAATTATTTCTGGGTACTGCACTGTGTTTGTTTTCTAAATTACATTTTCTATAGTCACTGTTTGAAATGCCTCCCTTAGGACCTGCCTTAGCCTGTTTGCAAGAGAAGACAAGAGAATTTTTTCATATATTTAGGGGATGGAAATGTGACTAATTATTGAAAACATGAGGAATGACACTGCTGTTCACTCCAGTGATTTCTAGAAGAAACCCATTTGAAATATGAAACTATCAGAATTTAGATGAAGGAGAAACCTTAAGCCTGCACAAGCTTGAGCCACCAGTGTAATTAATATTAGTGATGTCTGTCCTGTAGCTCAGTGGTAGGCACTGTATAAAAGAAGCTGGGTATCTTTGCTAGGTGGGCTACAAATATATCCTAAATGTACAGAAAAGGTGTCCAACAGCTGACAAATCTAACACGCCAATTTAGCACTGCTGAGTAAAATTCTCATGCAAATCACACCAACGTGATTAGGATTTGATCTCCAAGTATGGTTTTCAAACCACAGCTCATTGAGTATTTTCATTATAACATATTTTCTCTCAAGATGTCTTGAGATGGTTATTGCAATCAAATTTATGACCAAAAAAGTCTAGAACTTTAGAAGTTATTTTATTTACAAATAGGATGGGGAAGGCTCACCAGTGATTATCAAATTCAGCAAAACCAAAGCATTTCCAGGTTTTGCATGTTTATAAGGTAATTCTTACAACAATGAGAATTAATAAATTGCTCATTAATACCAAAACTTGTTTTACTCTGTAATCCCCACAGGAAAGTAGTCCTGGAATCACTGGGAAACTCACATTGTTGGTGTTCTTTTTTTAAAGCAATGTGCCATCTGCTTCTAATAATGTGATGAGAAAAAATATGTGGATAAAGGTAAGATTCAGAAGTAAACTGGAGACAGAATCTCTTTTTCTGTTGAAGTTCATTATCTAAGGGGTACAGGGTTTCCAGTGTGATGAGCAATGTATAAAAATATCTAGGGAAATCATTGCACTTGTACACGTACTTAACATATGTAGAAAGGTTAACATAAGAATTATACAAACACCGAAATACTTAGCAACTAAGTATAATTTATAAATAAATAACTCTAAAAACATGCAGATTATATTACAGGTGCCCATATATGAATATATACTAATATATTACATATATATCTGTTTATAGTATAGGACACATAGATCTATAGGTAGCTGTGGTAGATAGATGGTATTCATGTGTATCATACCTATATATATAATTTTAGACCACTTTTGTGACTCTCAGTTGCAATTTACACATCACAGAAGGAATACAGTTAGTCAACCACTCAAGCGTCCAGCAGGCACATTTCAACTTGACAGTGGTCTAGTCCTTCATGAAAGGGCACAGGGATTTTTAATCACTGGCCAGAAGAAATGAGATTGCAGCAGAGGCAGCAGAAAGCAACAAAAAGAGAACTTAGCCTTGCTAAGGTGTCTTTTTTTAACTAGAAACAGTAGACCTACTATCGGTGGTTTGTTCAGAGAATATATTTTCAAGATTTGACATGAATTCAGTGAAATCCCAAAAGCTTTTCCTCCCCTCTTTCTTTAAATCTGCCTAAATGGGAGGAAACATTCTGCATCTAAACAAACTGGGGAAACATTGAATAACCCAGATGAACAAAACAGAGCTAAAACCTGAGAACCTGATATGTATTTGAGTGTGTCAGTGAGAAGGACTATGAAAACACAAGAGGGAGGGAAGGAAGAAGCAGGAGGGAAGAGAGATCTGCTGAAAGACTCTTTACAAAGAACTTGGAATATTTTTAAGAAGATGGGGTTTGCCTTACAATTTTCATGTATCTGGTCTCATGCCAAAGAGTAACGAGTTGAGTGACTCTTACTCTTGTACACAGCAGATCAAATGCTATTAGAGTAAAGTGAAGTTACTCCACTGCTGCAGTCCTCTACGATACTATTTAATTTTGTAACACAAAAACACACTTCAGCTATTAACACACACAACTGTGATGAGAAAAATCTTCATAAATTCATCTGCAACAAAACATTTACACAGGTGGAAGGCAGAGAGAAAAGTTATTACAACTGCTTATCAGGAAAATTCATCCCTGAGCTTGAAGTAAGTCTGGCTTACTTCAAGAAACAAGTGGACAACGGTATTGTCTTCCAGTTAGTTTCAAATGCAGAGACTCATAGTTAGGGGAAGAATGTCAGTCCTGATTCTACAGAATCAGTGTTTGCCTGTCACTCCTGATGGAGTATAATCAGGTTAAAAGTACAAGCTACATGAACAGCACAACTAACTCCCAGCACACACAATACAGAGCTCTCCTCATCCAGGCACTGTGTATGCTGTAGTACACAAGAAACCTTGAGAGGAGAGTCCAGCCACCACTTATGGTCAGATTAAAGCACTCAGGACAGATAGGAAATGTGACATCTCTGCCTCTGAGTCCTGGGATGCAGCACATTCCTGAAGGACCTCAGTGGGGAGGGACCTGTCAGGCTCCAGCAGAAATGGGTGCAGAAAACTTAATCAGTTTGACTAACTGCAGGCTTGGTTCCTGTTCTGGGGGTGACTCATGTTCCCTGAAGGGTTGTGGTACAGCCAACCCTTGTGCTCCTGCAACATTTCAACAGAGCACAGCAGCAATTAAGTGTATTATTATTCACTGCACAAGTTTAGGCAAACTGGATTTCCTGGCCAACAGCTGGAAGGCTCACTCCAGGTTCTCCTGCTCTGACTCTCTCTGGGGCAACCCCTCTGACTCTTCATAGTTTGTAGCATGATGTCTGTTTGTTTCAGATAGAATCCCAGAAATTTCTTTGCTGTTTTAAGGCAGGGGCCACAGGTCTAGGGGGCATTCATTTGAAATGTACTTAAAATACAGTCCATCTTGCTAAGTGTGGTGTGAGTGCAATTTATTCACATTTCTACAAAAAACCATAAATTTGCCATATTATCTTATTCATCATTTTACACCCATAAACATGAGACAAGTGGGGCTCGTATAGAGGATTTTGTATCTATATTTTTTTATTCCAATGGAATGGAATAAAACTAGAATTGACCAACTAAATTTGTGCACTAAAACTGTTTCTAACTAACCAAAATCATCTTTGCTCGGACAATTGTCTGTACACAGGTGTTCTTCCTAAGCCCTAAGTGCTATCAATAACTACCTCTGCAAATCCTTCTGTTAAAAACCCACCACAGCTTTGTTGGTATGACCAAGAGACTGACTTGCAGTAGGTAATTTCACAGCTGGAGCCAGGCAGGCACTGGGCACGAGATCATGACCTACACTCTCAAAATTCAAGCCATGGTCCTCCCCCTAGGTCTTATGGTCACTCCATAGCTCGCTGACACTGTCTAGCACCAAGAGAGTTTGAGAGAGAACTAAGATTTGCCAACTCATTTCAGCTGTACTTCTAAGGGAAGCAAGGCTGCAAGACCTCACCCAGATAATTAAGTCATACTGAGACTTTCTCCTCTTGGCCTCCTTTTGCCTTCCAAATTTCCACCTCCGCAGGAGCCAGTGGGAGTTCTATCCTCATGAGCCCTTTCTGTCCCCATCAACACTGTCTTCACAACGATCCTCTGCCTCATCACTTATGTTTTCATTCTTTACAATAGGAGAATCCTATGCTGTTCCTCTCAATTACATTTCAAAAACAAAATGTAAACACGAACACTCTCCTGTTATTTTGGGCAAAAAGAAAGGTTTGTTGGTTTGCAGATGGCTGAATGAAAAAAAAAAAAGGAGGGATATGCAATGGAAAGAACAAAAACGTACACAAAACAATCTGGAATACCTAAAGCCACCCTTCATGCCGTGCTGGTTTTGGCTGAGGAGTAACACAGGTTTGATCACTCTTGCTCAGGGTGGTAAAAACAAAAGTATGTGTCACATCACCTGGAGATGTTTTTTTCCCAAATTTTGATCTGTGCCTTGAATGCTTATGAGGATATTAATTAGTTCCTTCTGCCCTCCAGAAAGAGCTGCAGATCTAGCACTACTACCACTGTACAGTTACTTGAAATTTAAATGAGGCTTCTACAGTGTATGACCCAAGTATTAAAAATAATGAATTCTTTTTCTAAGCATCTCCTCATGATTTCAAGATAACAAAACTGCTTTGTGAAAGCACATCTTCACTGAATACGCTGATTTGTTAATTTTAATGATTCTGTTTCCTGGTCACAGACAATTTTACATATAAAATGCTGTCCATGCTCAGATAAATTTAAACAAAAACAAAGCAGGTTTTGACATAGTGGGAAAATAGTGTAGGAAGGTAATTGATTCCATAGCCCAGCAAAGACCTTCCAAACCCTGGTCAAGGATTTTCTAGAGCCAAGTGAGTAAACACAAGGCTCTGAACCATTTGTTTGCATAATTCCTCCATCCCCGGGGTCATGCACCAACCCTGACCCATTGTTATTACACACAGAGCAGCAGCAGAAACAAGCCAAGGGCTCCAGAGGGATGAATGGAGAGCAGGGAATAATGAAGTGGGATGATATACGTAAGAGCCCTTTAGCACATGGTTGCATGTGAGTCTCTTTATGTTGCATCAGAGCCCAATAGATCAGGACAATAACATAGGCAGACTTGTACTTGTCACTGGTGAATCAGAGAGCACCAAGACAGAATCAGTTATGCTGCAGAATTATTCACAAACTGCAGCACTAAGCATGTCTGCAGTAGTATCTCACACCCAAAAAGGAGAAATAAAGAAAGCCTCACTCTTCATGTCTATTGTCTTTGCTTCTCTTTGCATCTAGTGATAAGGAAGTGGCATTTTGGCAGAAAAAAAGTGTGTAGTAGGTCACATTTTATAGCAGTGCAGGCCAGCGATGACCACAAGGATTTAGGGACATCACAAGGAGGACAGTCTACCAGGCAGAGAGAAATTGCCTATTTTGTGCTGGAAGTTTTTGCATCAAAAGCAAATTCAAAGCCAGATGGAGGGAAAACAGTATCAAAATCGTATGTTAAACTTTGCAAATATCCACTGATTTTCTTTTTTTTTTTTTTTCAATTAATAAAACCTGCCCTCTTTTTGAGAATAAAACCTGCCATTGGCTGCTCATGAAGATGAAGGATGTCTCAAATGTAGTAGTCATGGAATCATAGACTTGTGGAATGGTTTGGGTTCAAAGGGACCTTAAAAGTCATCTTGTTTCTGCCATGGTGGTTCCACTAGACCAGATTGGTGAGTAGCCAGAGAACAATGCAAATACCTCAAAATGTATTAAAGTTTTTGGAAGGTCTGTTTTTCTTAAAAAATTTTAATGCTTATATTGCTTTGTCATTTTGGAAATTGAATAAGCATTTTTTCAGCAGACACTGGTCACTCAGGGTTCTCTGGTTTGCAGTTTGTGTTGTTATTGTAAAATAAGCTCAGAGCTCCTGCTCTCCCAGGAGTATCCATCTTTTACTGCCAACATTTCACACTATTTGGCCAGACAGCAATTCTTCACTTGTCTTCCTTGAAGCAGACCTGTCCCATAATTTTCTGGCAGGAACTAGACAGCCTTTTCTAGTTTGCTTAGGTCTGCTGTTCTTTCTCTCTCACTAGTCTCATAAGTAAACAACCCAAAATGCTCATTAAATACTCTGTTGCTGTAGTATTTCTTATTTTCCATGCCAAAGCCCTTGCACTTTAAAATATGTGCTACACTGGAATAATGAACTAAGAGAGATAGAGAATTAAAATCTGACACCCTTGCCATGGAAAAAATAAAAGGCAGTGGGAGACAAGGGAGTCCAGGTAATAGCTTCCCCTTTGAAA
This sequence comes from Corapipo altera, assembly GCF_003945725.1. Taxonomy (NCBI): domain Eukaryota; kingdom Metazoa; phylum Chordata; class Aves; order Passeriformes; family Pipridae; genus Corapipo; species Corapipo altera. The sequence goes on along the minus strand of NW_020884875.1, from coordinate 28,789,811 downwards.
ATGGACAGTGTTGAACTACTAATCATTATCTTTGTCCTCTTCATATTTCTAAAAGAATCATATTTGTAAATGTGACACAAAAGGTGCAAAAGTATTCAGGAGAATGTTACATTTTTGCATATCATGGGTACTTTTGAAATGAAAACAGAGAACACTTGCATTTTTTGAGGAGAGAAAGTGTTATTTTTGGTAAATTACGACAATGCAGAGTATGCTTGGACTCTTCATAGTTACTTTTTGCTTATAATAGAGAATCATTACAACTCAGTCAGGATCAACTCTGAAATGTAAACTTCAGTGAAACTAGTTGTAGATGTTGCTTAATGTAGATAAAGTCTGATTCCTAACATTTTCACAATCACATAAATTAACCATCTTTTATTTAGCACAGCAGTTATTTAAAGGGAACTGTGGTAGGAACACAGCAAGTACAGAACAGCAACACAGAAGTGTAATAACAGAGTGTTGCCACTCCTATTACAGCTCAAGATGCACTTAATTCTGATTTTAATTTTAATTTAACAGGTAGTCAAACAAAACATAGGCTGTTTCCAGTAACTCAAAATGTTTAATCACTCCCATGATACCAAGAGAGGTTTTAATAATCTCTTTGGGCTGTTCAGCTTTTCAAACACAACCAGTTTTCTCACACATCTCTTACTGACTTCATTCTCTAGGAAACAACCTCTATGAAAATTAAGCCAGTTACATGGGGAAAAGGGAATTGATTTGACATCAGACAGTTTGACATGGGTACATTTAGCACTTGAGATGAAGTATTCTTTATTATTAGCATTTAGTAACAAAGCAGTTTATATATTGCTCGCAAAGTGCCCTCACTTCTTCCTGCCTGTCTCCCTCCCTCCCTCCCTTCCTTTTCCTTCCTTGCTTCCCTTCCTTCCCTTTCTTCCTTCTCTCCACCTCACTTTGTCTTCCTCCCTCCTTTGTTTCTTTCAACAATTTCCCTGGTATCTTCTGCACGTATACCAAATTCTTCCTACATTTTTCCCACCTAGCATCTTAAAGGATGTTTTGCTCTATGAAATTCCACCAACCACTCAGATCCCTTCCCTCCTCTGCAAACAATTCAGACCCACAGTACCATCATGGTTTACAGAGGAGACCAACACAAAGAACTGGTGACTCTTTCCATGCAAGATTCACAACAAATTAATAAATAAATAAATAGATAAATAAATAAATAAATAAATATGAAAACACAAGTGGTTTACCACAGTCAAATCAACTCAGCCAAGCTGCGACTGTAACAAATCAGTCCAGGGTTATGTGTCTGAGGGGGAGAATACCTGTGAGTGTTTGGAGACCCAGTGTCGCAGGACGTTGAGGACGCGGTTCGTGGCCGCTCTGCGTATGATGAACTCCTTGTCACACGTGCGCTCGGAGTTGTTAAACCCTGGGTAGGAAAAAAACACACTTTGGAGTTCGTGGAGGTGGCAAAAATTCGAATAGGGTATGAGTAATTTTGGTAAACTGAAAGCTTATAGAATATTTGTGTGCAATAAGAGGAAAGGTGCCTCCCAGGCTGTGAAATGTGGCCATTTAGACCGATGAAATTCTGCAAGATCAGCAGAACACAAGATCAGCAGAATACAGCCTTGCCCATCACAATACAGACTAATACAGACACCTCCTTGGGTCAGCATTCAGTTTTAGAAAGATGTGTCACTAAATATCAATGTCTCCCTTCAGCATGGAAGAAACAAAATAAAATTTATAAAATTTTTATATCTTTATATAATATCTTTATAAAATAATCTTTATAAAATAAAAGAATTTAAAAAAAAAAAAAGTTGTTTGTTTGTTTTCCAGTATGGAAGAATTTTATAGTAAGAACCAGGACTAGACCAAAAACAGACCTGCAATCAAGCAAATTACAGAAAGTATGATTTACAAAAGGGAAACAGGTGAATTTCAGAACTGGTAAAGAACAAGGGGAAGAGAGTTGTTTAAACAGTGAGGAGAAAAACGCCAACATAATAAATCTTCCTTGATAAGAGCAGTACTGTACAAGCTCTATTAACTAACACTGTTAAATAAGTTATTTGGTTTTTTTACCACTGGGATGACATGAAGGTGGGAAGATATATGGAAAGCACATTTACGGCCACTGCTGCCTGGAAACATACACATGCCAACTGCAGCATTTCCCCAAACATCTTTTAAAGACAACTTTTTTTTTTTTGTGAGCAATACTTACTTACAAAGAAATAGTTTTAAAAACAAAAAAGGAACTTTCTCCCTACATTCACATTATCTCTTCTTTCTCTTTTCATTCTGCTGCAGCTTTAACGTAAATAAAACATGTATGATAAAAGTATGATTACACTATTTTAATATCAATAAAATTGCTACATTAAACCTTCTTTTAGAAATTGATAACTCTGAAGATATACTCGAGAAGTTTAAATTTTTAAAACTTTCTGTTAGATTTGATCTTATACTGTGCTCTCCATTTCACTCAGTGCATAGACCAGTAACAGCTGGAAAGACCCTTCTGTGTGACCAGAACTTTACTATTTTTTTGGCATAAAAGCTGTATGAGAGCCCGTGTATTATTATAAATAGCAAAGGCAGATTAAACTTCTATTTATTCTGTGATAAACCCATTGGAGGTATTTTAAAGGCTAGTCTTAGTTTTGCACTATTTTCATTAAAGACAATCCAGAAAATCCAAATTGCTGCTCTGCATTTTTGGAAAGATGAGCTAGAAACTTACATCTGTTACTGTCAGTTAGATCCCAACCCCCAAAAGTATTTTCTACACTTATGCTAATGGGCATTTTTTAAACTGTGGCATATTACACTGTGGGTGACATCTAAGATTCAATATCAAAGAAAGTTTCACAATGAAGCATTTTCAGGAGTTTCACTGCCTATAAAGAGAAAAATAAAGAAAATCTGTGAGGCTTTTCTGAGTAAAAGGTAACACAGGCAACATTTTTTGTGTGTTAATTTTCTGTGTTTTTCACAGTTAACCTATTGTACAAGCAGTTAGGAATACACATTATAAACTGTTCAATTAGTCACTTAATTGCAGCAATGAAAGTCACAATGAAAATTACATATTAAAGCAGCAAAGTCTGTATGAAGGTAACATTAAGGAAAAGAAGTTTCAGTGAGCTAGAAGGAAAAGAGAGAGAAGCCTACAGAGATAGTTTCCAGTTAGCTACAAAAAGAATAAAATGAGGAAAGGAAAAAATTAAAGCCTCCAGAGATCACTTCAGCAGAATTTTATGGTCCTCAGAATTTCATCAATTTTCAAGTAGTAATTAGCTTGTTCCAGAGAACGCGTAACACATTCATTCTGATCCATATTCTCAGTACTTAATGTTCATGCTTTGAACCTATAAATGGAGATCTCCAGTGGCGTAAGGAAAGAACTCAGGTGAACACAGATGTACATGTGAATTTAACTCCGGGATGGTGATTCCTTGCACGTCTTCAGGTGTAAAACTTCAAATAAATCAGCAAAATGCATTTTTTTTTCCAAAATAAAACTGGAAATCTACTAACTCCATTCTGATTTCATTATTAAATACCAAACAACTCAGAACGATGTTGTTTCCTTCTTCACAAAGCATTTATAATGTATTGTTCTTTACACAAACAAAAATGAATCCAAAAATCCACAAGCAACAGTCACTGTCCAAGACTTAAACCTGCAGATTCATGCTGAAGAAAATAATATTTATGACATTTCCTTGTGGAAAGGGAAGGGAGTGGAATACCCACTGTTCTCTGACTCAGGAGTCCTCCCATTTGGATGCCTGGCTTTACCTCAAGGTTTTACATCAAGGTTTTACCTTGGGACTTGTTTTGAGTAACAGCAGAACCCAGGTGGGCACCACATTCAGCAGCTTTAGTATCATCTCAAGAGAGTTTGTTTGAAGACAGAGACAATTATGCTGAAGAATAATAGAGGCAGTCTTTGGACCATCCTGAGGCAATTGGATTTTTTCACTAAAACTACAGACAAGAGTCACCATTTTTACCTATTCATTTATATATCAGAAGACTTTATAACTGTAAAGTTATGCATAAATATGTATCGGCAAATCTATTCAAAATTAACATGGCAGCTCCCTTCCAGTCAGTACAGCAAAAGCTAACCCCCAACATTTAAAGCACAGGATTGTATCACTCCTGATTCTATGAAATTACGTCACACTATTGTCCTAAAGAAAAGTTAGTCAATATTAAAGGTGAAAACAAAAGAAATCTCTAGTTCTGACAGCCACTGAGCAGATCTTTTCATTAACCAAAAGCTGAAAACATGTAAGAGAAAAGGTACTCAAGGACTATGAAGACTGGTGTTAATTTCAGGGATTTACAAAACTCAGAGAAAAACACATAAGTATTGTTAGTTTTTGGTCTTCTAACTTTGATAAAAAGCTCTAAACAAAATCCTAATAAAAACTTATTGCCTGAGCTGCATTAATGTAGAAGCAGAAACGTGCAAAACCAAGTCCATGGCTAGCACTGGTTTTGGTCCTCGTAACTTTCAAAGCCACATGGATTTTGGGACAGAAACTGCAAAGGGGATGACCATGGAATAGGATCTGGTGAGGCCACTACAGACATTCTTCAAGCAGCATCAGTGGACTTTAATGGTGCCATTTCCCACTGCAAATTCCTCCTAATGGTTCAGTTTACTGCTGCTCCTCCCTCCTCTATCTGCCCACCTAATCCCCTCCTAATACCCATCCAAACAAAAACCTTAGCCATCATGACAACTGCAACAATTCCATGTGCACAGACCACTCATTCATGCATATTTCAAAGAGTGCACAACCTGACTGGTTCTGAAGGTTCATGTCACCACTGATGGATAACCCATGTACCACCTGCTGCCTACACTGCAAAAGGTGTCCACAGACTGGAGTTGTGAGCCACGGCTCAGGTGTTGATTTGCAAGAAACAAGAGTTCCATCACACTTCTGACAACATCTATGACAACATCCTTCCAAGCAGGTTCCATTAACTTTTTAGTAGTGCTGCATGCACTCTGTTACTCCCCACATACTTTTCCCACCTATTCTGGGGCTAGGAACAGTTTTTAACTCTGCTTATAAAGTCCCTGGCATAATATTGTTGCTGTCTCTGACTTTCCTTGGAGGCACTTTTAGCTACCTAGGCTATAAATCTGTGTGGTTTGAAACATTACAAAATAAAATTACAGAGTCACAGAATCATTTAGGTTGGCAAAGAGCTCTAAGATCATCAGGTCCAACCACTCCCCCACCACTGCCAAGGCCACCACTAACCCATGTTTCCCAGGTGCCATATCCATAAGGCTTTTAAATCCAGCCAGGGATGGAGACTCCACCCCTGCCCTGGGCAGCTGTACCAGGGCTGGACAGCCCTTTTAATGAAGGAATTTTTCCTGCTATCCAATCTAAGCCTCCCCTGGCACACCTTGAGGTCATTTCCTCTCATTCTGTCCCCTGTTCTCTGGGAGCAGACCCTGATCCCTCTCTGCCTCCACCTTCCTTTCAAGGGGTTGTAGAGAGTGAAAAGGTCCCCACTGAACCTCTTTTTCTCTAGATTGAGCTCCCTCAGTCCTCTCCGCTTCATTATAAATCTGAAAGTGCACACTGACAGTAACTAATTAATTTAATTAGGATTCTGGATGGACCTGCCCACATCCAGACCCCATGGTGGAATAACCTGAAGCACTCCATGGTAAATATCCATTCCTCTACTGAAGGAAGCAATCTTTCCACATCAGAAATATCAGCAGTATTTCTAATCATTAATCATCTTAGTGGGCAGTTGCTTCAGTGAGTGCTACTTACAAGTAATGTTTTTCACCATTATCTCTTGAGATTAATATATACTGCTTCCACAAATAGTATCTGCACATAATGGTGATGCAGAACTTCCACCACAGGCTGTCAAACATGACATTAACCTGCCAGCATTTCTAGTTTCACTGAAATACCTCTTTCAATATTATTTAATCACTATTCACATACTTGTCTTCAGATTATGTGATGCAAAATGCAGTTTCACCTTCACATGTTTTTCTTATGTGCACTTCAATAAAAAACTAATATTTTTATAGCTTCTGCTATCACCAAAGTTTAAAAAAATAGGTGCTGAGTAGACATAGATCTCCACAACTGTGGACAAAACCAGATTAAATTATAGCAATACCTTATACATAAGACCAGAGCACACTTCAGTGGTAGATGTCATTATCTATTCCATTCATAAGGAAAACTGATGCCTCCAGGTAGGATGTGGCAGTGATTCCACCTTTGGAACTGCTGCACTCGGGATCAGATCCAAACATCTCATCACATGTCACTGTGAGACAGAGAGCAGACCCTACTCAAAAGCTACTAACAAGTCCCTATAGCAAAATCCTGCCCTGCTTTTTCTTGTTCTACTGGACAAACATGACTCTATCAGCAATTTACATTATCTCACCTTTAAAATTTACCTCACCCAAGAGGAATGTTTGTATTATGCTAAATTTGCACTGGATATTTTAAAGAAACTGAACGCGAGCATTTGCTTTTCTGTTTCACTCAAGATGTCAAAAATTCTCACTCTAGTTACAGCAACTGTATTCTCTGCATTTTGTATTTCTGCATCTAGTGGAAGGTGCCACTGGCCATGGCAGCGGGGTGGAATGGGATGGTCTGTTAAGATTCTTTCCAACCCATTCCATTCTGTGAGTCTACGATTAATACAGTAGCACATGATTCCTGACCACAGTAATTAACATGACAAAAATTTTGATGATATATCCATTTTCAAGGGTTTATCTACACAAAAAGAACTCTTTTCACAAGAATTAGTGGTAAGTAGTTTGAAGTCATAAACAGTGACTTCAATAAGTTTCTGGTGTCTTTCTTAGCAAAAAAACCCCTTCATTTCAGAAATAGATTTGACATATTAGTTTCAATGAACTACCCTGAAATCGTGCACTGAAGCTGTGCTAGCACTAACATCGGAGAAAACTGCACTCCAGCCTTTGGGAAGGTCCCAGCAAACCCTGGAGTCCCAGAAAGGTGGAAGGAGAACATTCATGGCTCACCAGACAGATGACAAATAATCAAAAAGAGTCTCAAAGGGAATTCTCTGTCTTGTGGGATTTTTTTTTTCTTTATTCTGATAAATACGCTCAAGGGTTGTAGGCCAGTTTCATGATTCAGCCTGGCTTGAATCCAGAAAGCTTAGGCTTAGGAAACATCAGTGCTACTTTCTGACCTGAATAAAGAATAAATACAAACCCCAGGCTTGGAGCAGAACAGTTTTCATCCACAGATTAAAACTGAAAAAGCCTCTCCAATATACACAGGACAAAGGAAAAGCCTTCCCAATACATAAGCAGCTTAAAAAAACTAATCATATATTTTTTTCTTTGACATATCTAAGAAAGTTTGGATGTTTATAGATACCCATCTTTATTGGTCACACATTCTCGAGCAAATAATTGGGTTTCACACATTTTAGATAAGGGACAGAGGGTATCTAAATGTTGATAAGAAACCTAAACTACCAGTGATTCTGCCCTCCTTTTCATTTTTTTAATTATGATATCAGGTTGTTATACATTAGCCAGATGAAAAATGGCAGAGCTGGAGAAGAAAACCATAACAACTGAGATGAAAAGAAGCATGAAGATGATGAGATCTCATTCACTGCATAAAGTACAGCATATTTGATCAATAACACAATCCTTTTTTTTTTAGTTATTGTTAAATGATCTTAGAGGTCTTTCCCAAACTAAACCATTCTGTGCTTTTCTATATAAGCAATCTGAGGCTTGAAAGCAGGAGCTATAACATCAAGCCACAATCTTTTGGCTGCCTCAGTTTATAAGAGTGGAATATTAATTTTTCACTTTGTCAGGCTTCGAGTTTGTTTGACAAAGGGGTTATAAACTCATGGAGTCAGAAATGACTGTTGAAACCCAGAAGAAGTCCAGAGTACAATGCACTTCAGGCATTTAATTTCACTTTCACTGGTCCTTGGGACATATGAAATCATTTTGTTCTAGGAAATATGCCACTGAAAATCCCTGTTGTAACCACCCACGTCAGAAATAATTCCAAGTATGTATTTGATTCTTCTGCCTAAAGCCTCTGCCACATATACTATCTAACTATCAAATGAAGTCAAGGGATTATAGTCTTATTAAGGTAAATCCCACAGACTCACATGCACCAGCTGATGTACAATAGTGTAACACAGATAGAGTTGTAGTGACTGTGTTTAATTTCTGCAAAATATTAAAGGGAAAGGTTGGTGAACTATTTTTAAATGACCCTTGCTTTAGGAAGGCTTTTTCTAATCAGAGAAATATAAAGAACACAGCACTGAGACAAAGCAGTCATGTCACGATTATGCAAAATTGAACTAAATCCAGCAGTCTAAAAATATATCAGTCCAGCAAAACAATTTTAGTTTAATGGATGGGAGAAAAAAGCAAGTGGCTATAGAATACTTTTAAGATCAAGATACTATTTTCTCTCCTCACAATAACACCAAGGTTGCTCTGACAATGATGATAATCTATGATATTATATGTTTACAGCATGACTACTACAAAGGATGAAATTATTCCTTTTAACCCAAAGAAATATTAAAATCTGAAAATCTGTCATTTAGAAGTCCTAAAAAAAGGGTTACTGCTATAGATATAACTAGCACACACTCTTGAGATTTCTGGGGTTTTAATGGAGATATTCTCTCACGAGACCACATCAGAGTCTCAATCTTGAAAAAGAAATCTTTAAAGATTGCTGAAGACTGAAAACATACTTGCAGTTACAAGTTATACAACTTCTTACTAAAAATCAGTAACTCAGAGTAACAAAACCCAAATAATCTGCATTTTTTTAAGCTAAAATTCAGCAGCAACAGAAGAACATTCTTCTTTTAGCAACAGCAAGGAGAGAGAAAAAGGAGTCAATGTCATCACCAAACTTAATTCTAAATTCTGGTACACCTGTATACATCTTCAAAATCATATTTCTTTGCACACAAAGAGCCGTTTGTGTGTCCATGCATATGTAAACTCCCAAGTCCAATTTTTCTAGTGAAATCTTAGGCAAAACCATCCAAATCTTGTGCCTTTTTTTATAGATGTATCTCTAGGAAAGAACAGATCCTGAATTTCAAAGGCTGTTGCTGCCAATTGTGTTTTCAGATTTCACAATATCATGACAAATGTGCAATGTGACAGCAGAACTTTTTCCTAAGACTTATATAAAAGAACTATTGGGAATGACTGGCAAAGAATAAAAGCCTTTTTGAACAGTCTCCCTTAACAATTACATTGGTGACTCTTTAGTACACCTCAGACACTTTCATTTTTTACTGCAGCAATGTTTGAATTATCTTCCATGAATAATTACAAAAATGGCAACACTGCATCTGGTATTTCTTTGAATTTATTCATCAGTCAAGTGTGTTTGCCTGTGTTCCTGCTACGTCTCCTTGTCTTCAGGGAGCATATAAGCAATTTTTACCTGCTGATGTATTTCTACATTTCAAATGATCCCTGGCTCTTGATTTCCTTAATTACACATCATCTAAACTCACGACTTGCTCTGCTATCAATATGAAAAGTATAGCAGATCTTTACTGCATAATGCTCACAGTTGTTTCAAGAAACATTCAAAGTAAGCTTTCAGACCTTCAAAATGCTTAGTGTTGCCCTACCACAAAGAAAGACTTAAAGTCAATGTATAGCTAGAAAGAGAAAATTACAAAAAAGTGGCTTTGGGAATTTTTACCTTTAGTTCCTCTGGGCTTTTTAAGTTTAAGGAAGTAGTTTGTGGAATTATTCATGTTATTTTTAATGTTAATAGGAATAAAGGTTAAATGGAAAGGAGGAAATAATTGCAAAGAGCCAAATGTATAATTTTTCAGACCATCTGTGAACGGGTAGTTGACTGTCAGGCAAAACAAAAACTGGCAGGATGCATAACAGGCATCAAAAAATCTCTGAACAAAACGTCCATCTCACAGGCAGCTTCCAGACCATTTAGGACTGGGCCAGAATGGAAGCCTAAACACATACTGATGATTCAAGCAACAGTTAGGCTCAAGGGTGGGGGGGGGGAGGGGGGAATCCACCCTATGCACAGCACTGCAGCTGCCTGGGATTTAGTGCAATAGGTCAGGAAATACAGACTTTACAAATCTGTAACTCAGGAAATGTCCAGAGAAAATACTTATTTCCTGATTAGCCAGCTCCTCTAACAAACTAGAATAAGACAGTCATTCAAAATCAAGGAATACATAAATATAAGTGGGAGATCATAAACTTTTGCTAAATTGAAAAAAATAAAATTGCCATTTTCCCCTGTTTCTTAACTCCCAGGGCAGAGATCACACGAGACAAACTAACTTTCATTTTCAAGTCACTGTTTCAAGTCAAAGCTATTGCTCTAAGAAAACTGCAAGGGAAGATTCAACTAATTTTGAACATCACAGTGTTAGCCCTGGTCACCCTGCTTTGGTAACGACACCTGGGCAGCTCCTGATAACACCCCAGCCTCAGGAAGGAATCATGGTTGGGTCTAAACCAGGGGTTTTTGTCACAAAACCTTTTTTCAGTGAAGAACAGTGTCAGTTGTGGAGTAACTCAATGAGTATTTCCCATTTGGAGTTTTTTAATTGAAATGGGAGCACTAAGGAAGTTCAATGTTCAGGTCTCAATGCTTCTCACACCTCTATGAAGAAGTGGGTCTGGCAATCTCATCAAAATGTGTTCCCAGTTCCTGACTAGAGCCATTAGTCAAACAAAATTGACAAGTTAAAAAATCTTGGTTGCCCTGCATAAAAGACCAGAGGAGTTTAACAAATCCTACACCAACTCTTTTCTTTCTGGAAACTAAGTATCTTAGATCCCTGACAGAAAGGGGGGACTGGTGAGGGTCAGAATACAAGCAGGATTGATAAGCATGGCATGATCTGATGGCACCCTGCACCTCTGACATGAGGCAGGTGCCCTCAAATTCAATCTTGGAGTTCCACGTGGGAACCCATGACCTGAAGATGCACAGTTAAAATTAGGATCTTCTTCTAAATAGTCTCATCTCAATCATTATTGGGTTATCACCATCACAATTGCTTTATTTTTGGTCTGGATTCAGAATGAGGAAGTTCCACAAAGCTTTTCCAGTACAAGGAATGAGAAGTTATAATCCAGAAAATTACTGGAGTGCAAAATTACTAACAGTGAAGTTTATGGCATTATACTGATTATCAACTAGAAAAAGACACACATTTTCTAGTTTTGCTTAAATACAGCTACTTATGTACCAAGTCAGGAGGAAATACACACCTTTCCAAAGGTCTGCATGTAACCACTGATGCAATTGGAAGCATTAGCTCAGCACAGAAGTGGATTACACAGTTAGTCACATAATATAGAATCCAGCTTGATATCACATCAGATATCATTTGCTTGCCTTTCACACAACATTCATCATACCAAGGAAATCTCTCTCTGCCTGTCCTTTCACAATGAAAAAAAGAAAGCAAAAATCTCCCTTACAAACCTTGCTTCGTTCCAATCTTTACCAAATCCCTTACTAACTCAGCTGTCTACTCTAGAACTTCTGTCTCAGGAAACATAATGGTGTAATGCCACTGTTCAGAATTAGGGAAATACTCCCTGAACAGCACATCTGATATCCCTGAATGCAGAACTATATACTCTGTCTGCAGGATGGTGACAACAGAGGAAATACTGCATCTTTTAAAAGTATAATGAGTGTTTTTATGTGGTTTCCATCTTGGGGACCAACAGGATCCCACTAGGAGATCATGCCTGCATTATTTTGCACATGCAGGCCCCTCCTGGCACAGCTGCGTCCAGCACACAGACCCACCGGCGAGCACACAGGGCCCTGTGTCATTTGGCACGAGTTGCATCGTTCCATTACTCCAATCAGTGCTTCTGCCAGAACAAACAAAACAAAAATATTGTCACACTGGGAGCTGGCAAGTTGTTCAAATGACTGCGGAGCAGTTCCACTGGTCACAACCCAAAATAAGCCAAGTAGCTCTCCCTGAAATCTTCTGTGAAACTTTCTCATTGTAATTTTTATCTTGGAAAATAAGCAGTCAGTCTTAATCAAGCTGTGGCTGATTTATCAGAATGGAAAGCCCCACACATGACCCACTGTGGCTCTCTATGAAACATGAATTACTACTTTCAGCTAATTTCCATCCCTCTAATATTGAGCCAGTAATAAAGCAGGGGTAAAATGTGTCAGACTGAGAGCTCACAGGACTCATCTGGCTCAACTTCAGCACTTATGTAGCTTTCTGCAGATTTGTCATTATAGAAACCATAGTTGTAATTTACAGAAGTCCATCTATATTTGCTATTAATGTTACAGTTGGGGTGTGTATGGCCAGTCTTCACGAATGAAGATTTGGGAAAGGTCTTTACCCTTCGAGCCTGCACAGTGGATTTTTTAGTGAGACACAGTGTGCGCTGAGCTGAGCCCACCCTTTAATCTTAAGGTTCATCTGCTGGGGCCAAGGAAGCTTGGACAGTGGCAGCGAGGTCCTCAGGATGTAGGTTTGTTTAGAGTGACCTTCTCTTAGATGGATGGCCTTACAGGGCTGATGAGCTCCATCTGCCCAGGGGAGTTTCCCTGACCGGGAATCGAACCTGGGCCAGAGCGGTGAGAGTGCTGCATCCTAACCACTAGACCACCAGGGGTCCCCTACAGTTGGGGTATGTTACCGCTGACAAACTCCTACAGCACCTCCAAAACGATGAGGACTTTCCATGTTCATTCCAGTGGATCCTGAAGTTGACACTTTCACGAAAGTATTTCCACTCTGTTTATCCTCAACTGCATTCAGCTGCTCTAAAATCAAGGTTTGGCACCTTTTCGTCACAGGAAGTATAGAAAGGGCCTACAGTGTTTCATCCCAGGCAGTGATCAAGAATGCAATAATAGCCAAGTCAAAATAAATCAGACATCTATACTGGAAAAGGCTTACATACTTCCCTTTGTACATCTTTTCCGTCACTTATGTATACTGCTAATGCACTAAAAATCAGTGGAAAGTAGCATATGACTAACTTTTTTTAGAAAGTTTTAGATTAAGAAAGGAACTCGATCTCTGCATAGACAGTGACATGATGACAAGACCACCAATCCAAAACTCACAGGCTCAGTTAAATGCTTTGTCAACAGAGTGAAACAGGCAGTGCGGGCATGTGGCAGTGGCACCAGGAGGTACTTTCGAGGGCCCAGGTGTATTGAACTGCTCTGAAGGAAGATACTACTTTAATTTAGCACCTGCAGCAAATGAAGGGAGCAGGATTTGCACTGACTTCAGGGAGAATCTGCTACAGGTGCGAAGGATGGTCTGATTTCTTCTGCAAGCAGACTGTGACAGCTATGGAAAACCCCATGATGCCACAAAAGAGTCTAGTAAACAGTCAGATCAGTTCTGCTAGCCTAAAACTGAGGGCAATTTGGAGTAAGACTGCTTCTCTGTGAAAGAAAGAAGCTTACGTGCTATCCCCATGTAAGAAATGATTGGTAGGCTCTTTGTTTGGGAGATCTTTGGAAATGTGATTTCATAGGGTACCAGCTGCAAAACGCAGAAGCTTTAGGAAAAATTCTCTCTCCTGAACAATACTTAGGTAATAACTCAAGCCAAAGGTAATTTAGCACTAGAGATATGTTCAGTCAGTTAATTGAAAAGCATAGTATAGATCCAATTCATTTTTGTGTAGATGCTTCAAAGCTCCATGCTGTCATTTTAATTGCCCCTTTAAATCACTGAAATTAGAGAGATTAAACCTATCTTTCCTTCCCCTCAGCATGGGGCATTTTTTCCTACGTGTAAATCATATTTGTCAGAGATATTCCCCCAAAGACTCTTTTTCCCCCTACTTTTTTCTCCCTGTCTCCTCTCCCTTTTCTCCCTGTCTCCTCTCCCTCTCACATGTGGTTAAAAACCCAAATGTTTGCACTAAAGAAGCCATGTCCTCCTGCCAATCGCAAGCTCACATTCCACTCTCGTCCTCTTCCACAATGTCACCTTGTTCTTGTGAGAAACAGAACATTCTCTACAGTGCAGGTCAACACCCTGGAAGAGGTGGAAGTGGAGAACGAGAAGGAGGAGGAGGAGGAAGGCAGCTTTGAAGCGTGCTGGAAATACAACGTACTCAGCTAAAATCTGGTGACAGAGCTGTTGAAATACAGCTGCTTTGTTCATTAGGGAACAGCTCATTTGTTTAAGTATTTGCTTCTTGTGTAAGATTTATTTTTCATGTTGGGAGGTCTTTGGTCTCCGGCTAGAGCTGAGGAAGAAATGAGCTTCTCAAAGTTCTTTTAATCTATCTGTCTCAAATATTAAAAAACCCCAACATCTAAGATCAGTTTAGTTCTTGAATTCAAGACTTTGTGAAAACAGTCCCCTTGAAGCCCATGTTCAGTAGAACCATTTCAAAATAAAAATACTGATTTTAGAATTAACTGTTTTTATTCATGCTGTGTTAGATATTCTTAGCAGACAACAAATTTGTGTGTTTGTTAAGCTTATGTAGGTACTGTTCACAAAAAAGACATTGTTTTGTTAATTTGGCTTCATCCATACAACTATTCAATGATTTCAGGCAAAGCTTGATCTGTTCTACTCACACAGAACACCTTTATGATTTATGAGTATTAACAAGTATTAGGGCCTGCACAGAGAGCAGTTTCAGTAAATAAACACCAAAAGATGTTTTTTCTTTTTTCTTTAAAAATCAGTGCATCTTGCTGATCCTGACACAGTGCTCTCATTCTGTGCACAACAGACATAAATCAAAAGTTAAAGGAGGAAAAAAGACCAAACAATAACACATTTGAAAGAATTGTACAAAAATAAATCAGTGAAATTTCCAAGCTCTACAAGCCACAAGCGAAAGAAATAATTTTCTACATAAATTGGTTTTATGCTAGGGTTTGTGTGGGTGCTGTGTAGATTTTATGCTGTTTCATAACTCCTGCAACATCTGTAAGATTTCTGCAGCTAAATTACAAGTGATTGGTGAGTGTTTTGGCAGGAGGTTCCTCTCCCACGTTACCAGTCTCACTCCTTTTTTTGACACTGGCTGTGTGACAGACTCTCAGAGAAGAGGAGGAATTCACTCCCCAAGAGACAGGGCTCGCTGCAGCTGGAGCTCCACTCGAGGACTATTCATGGCAAAGCTAAAAGAAGAGATTAGCAGGATATCCGCTAGGATGAGACCATTCACATTACAATTTATGTAGGACTTTTCTGTGTTATAAGACAGACATCAGAGCAGATGTGCTGGAGAATTTCTGTATGGATTTGGGAAGATGTCTCTGACTGAAGCAAAAATCAAGAAATCAAGTTTTGCAGAGGTGTATGAACACAGTGTGAAGAAACTAATAAAACTCTTTCCTATGACAGAATCTGTTAGTATTATTATCCTACTTTTATAAATTGGGAAAAGAATGAAGGTGTGCAACAACCTATATGGTGACAGAGCACTTCAGCTGCAGCAACCAATGAGCCACCCAACCATCCTTCACATCCCTCAGAACAGAAAGGACATGAAAAGACAGAACATATTCTGTTTATCCCTACGGTTCATATTATCCATACAGGCTCCAAGCTGTGCACCTGGGGTGCTTTATTTAACTTTCTGTATTTTCACTTCGTAGTTCTTTTTGTCTTTATCATGCTGTTAAAATAAACAAAGAGTCTTTCTGCTATGCCTTTTGCATCCAATCTTGTCTATCTCGCATTGGCCTCTTTAGCCACCAGTGCTTGTAGCAAATTTGGGTAGAGCCCTTCCCAAATCTTTGTTCGCAAAGCCTAGCCATGATGAATATGCAAATTTTTTGGAAGAGAATAGACAAAAACATCTCTAGGATATGTAGAGATTAATAGTTAACCAGACAGATGAACTAAACAATGGACAAGTAGTAGAGTTTGCCATCATCAAAGCAGTTGACTGTAAAATAACAGAAAATAATGGCAAAAAAACCAGTAAGTTAGAAAAGAACTGCTGAAGGGCATAAGAACCTGAACCATCCTGATTTAGAGAAAGGTTTCATACACAGTTAACATCCACCACAGTGCTCCTCTGTCTAAAGAGAAGCAAAGCCAAGGTACACTATGGGAGAGCTGTTCAGGGCTTTGCATAATTATCAGTACCTAAGTTGTCATAGCATGGGGACAATTCTAAAATGTTATGGCCAGCACTGTCCACAGAAGATAATTAAATGTTCTTATGTCTGGTTCTGACAGAGTGTAATTATAGGGCCTTCCTGTGAGTCTGTTAGCCCGCTTGCCTCAGTGCATCCCTGAACAGTCAGAACTGGGAGATGGGAAATTGAGAAGAGCTAAAGGCATCGTACCCTGGGAAAGCAACATTAAACAACCAGAAGGAAATCCCAAGAAATCCTCCTCAAAATAAACAAATAAAAAAATTTAAAAGACATTAAAAAAAAACCACTGAAACCAAATTCCTCCCCCCCCCACTGCCGCCCCTAAAAAACCCCACAACCCAACAAAACAACACTACCAAAATACAAAACATCCAGAAAGCTTCAGGCAACAGTGAGAACAGAAGACACACAGGTGACTGTACCTCCTAATACTCTCCCACAACCTCCAACTCATTTCAAATCCTGGTTCTGTTCTACTTTGCCAATCTAGTAACCTCAAATGACTCCTATCAGGTAACTGTCCACTTTTGAACCTTCACAATGTTCCTCAGCAGAATCTCTATTCATTACACAAATTCTGGATTTATACTCTGGTACCATAATAGTCTTTTCTGTTCCCTTCCTAATAATTCCTGATGTTTCCTTTACCTTTTTGGCTCTTGCTGAGCACCAAGATCATTTAAGGAAACAACCTGTTGTCATCCTCAGAATCTCAGTCCTGAGCCAATTCTTTCAGGCGTAGAGCTCAGACTGTTTTTCTTTGTGTGCATCACTTAGTATTAATCAACACTAAATTTCATCTATTCATATTTTCATATATTCATATTCCATGCAGGAGTATATTAAATGGCACACACCAGAATGTCTGCAGCAGGGAAGCTAAGGACTGACTGAAAAAAAGGAAGAAACCTCACAAATCTCATTCACTGCCCAGAACTGATTCACTGAGTGATCATGTCCATCCTATGAAGTGAATAAGACAGGAGACCACATGGAAAAAAAAAGGCATTATGTAATAAAAATTTCATAAACATGGTGACATATACATGGGAAATA
The DNA here is from genome assembly GCF_003945725.1 of Corapipo altera. Lineage (NCBI taxonomy): Eukaryota > Metazoa > Chordata > Aves > Passeriformes > Pipridae > Corapipo > Corapipo altera. Next base: position 28,772,550 of record NW_020884875.1, on the reverse strand, counting down.
AATAAAATTATTTGGTTTATCCAAAATTGAACTTCATGAGTCTGTAACTTTAATACCATCTCTATCATGATTAATTGCACTAAGTTACAAAACAGATGATTCAACAGTTCAAACTGTGGTTTGTAGCCTTCAGTTTACATACTGATTACAGCTGGACACCAGATTACTCCAATTCAGTCTCCTGAGACTACCCACCACACATTTTCTTGTCAAATCTGCTGCACAACCCTCTCACTGTTTTTTACATCACTTAGGAGAATGACCTTGAATGAAGAACTACCTTAAACAGCAACACAAAAAATAGCTCATGAATATTAGGGATGTTGTTTTTCCCTTTCACAGCATTCCCATGTTTGATATTCCTCCAAATGACTGCATAATTGTAGATCGTATTTTCTCTCTTTCTTCAGTGTTACGAATATTGAAAAGCTGTGATTCTAACAATACAAAAGCAGTAATTTTTAATTTAATTGGCTCCTAGTGGGAAAAACCCGTATTTTTCACTCTTATTTTGCTTTTTGGACAATTAGTAAACACACTGGAATTAACTCATAAAGCAAATTGCGTCAGTGATTCTATGGCAGTGTCTGATTCCAAAGGCAAATAAAAATTACTGAATAATGTCTGCAGCAGGTTCATCATCTTGAGTGTGATCACACGGCATGTACAGGACAACCAAGTGATCAAGCCCAGCCAGGATGGGTTTAAGAAGGGCAGGTCCTGCCTGAGCAACCTGATCTCCTTTTATGACCAGGTGACCTGTTTAGTGGGTGAGGGACACACGTGGATGTGTCCACCTGGACTTCAGCAAAGCCTTTGACACTGTCTCCCACAGCATCTGCAAAAGCTGCAGCCCATGGCTTGGACAAGCGCATCTTCCCAAGTTAAGGACTGTGTGGATGGCCCAGCCCAGACAGTGGTGAGAATGGTGCCACATCCAGCTGATGTCTGGTCACTCATGGTGTCCCCCAGGGATCAGCTCTGGGCCCCGTCCTGTTCAATGTCTTTACTGATGATCTGAATGAGGGGACTGAGTGCATCCTCAGCAAATCCATGGATGATATCAGATTGGGTGGGAGTGTTGATGTGCTGGAGGGCAGGAAGGCTTTGCAGAGGGATCTGGACAGGCTGGATCCATGGGCTGAGGCCAACGGGGTGACTTGTGACCCAAGTGCCAGTTCCCCATGGAACACTCCAGGTGGGGAAACAGGGGTTGGAAAGCTGGAAAAGGCCCTGGGGGTGCTGATGACAGCGGCTGGACATGAGCCCAGGTGTGCCCAGGTGGGCAAGAGGCCAATGGTCCCTGTGCTGTCCCAGCCATGGTGTGTCACAGGCCCAGGGCAGTGCCCGTCCCTGTGCTGGGCACTGCTGGGGCCACACCTCGAGTGCTGGGGGCAGTTCTGGGCCCTTCAGACAAGAGAGACATTGAGGGGCTGGAGCATATCCAGGGAAGGTAACGGAGCTGGGAAAGGGTCTGGAGCATCAGGAGCAGCAGAGGGGGGACTCAGCCCAGAGACAAGGAGGCTCAGGAGGGACCTTGTTCTCTGCAACTCCCTGACAGGAGGGTGGAGCCAGGGAGGGGTTGGGCTCTGCTCTCAGGGAACAAGGGACAGGACAAGAGGAAACTGCCTCAAGCTGTACCAGGGGAGGTTCAGGTTGGATATTAGGAGAAATTTCTTCTGATTAGACATTGGAAGAGGCTGGCCAGGAAGGTGGTGGAGTCGCCATCCCTGGAGGTGTCCAAGGAACGACTGGTCATGGCACTCAGCGCTCTGGGCTGTGGGACATGGTGGGGATTGGGCACGGGGTGGACTCCATGGGCTGTGAGGGCTTTTCCAACCTCAGTGATTCTGTGATTCTCTGATAAAGTCACTAAAACCGAACATTACTGTTTTGTAATCTAAAGATCACAGGAAGCGCACAGGAGTAACAAGAGCACTGATCCATGCTTGTGCAGAAATTATCATGATGCTTTCTCACTTATCAAGCAATGACCACAACTTCAGACACAGTGAGTACAAAATCCACTGACATCTATGGTGATGATTTACTGTCTTGCACAGAATTTCAGGAGTAAATTTGAGACTGAGGTCTTCAAAGCAGTTTCTTGTCATTGCAATGGTTACGATGGAAAAGAGACAGGTGTGAATTTACAGTCAGACTGTGCTTTTTCACATATAATCAAAGTGAACTGTGGGTTTGAGCATGTCAAGGCAAAGTGACATTGATTTTGTAGACTTTAAGGAAGTTTTTTATTTGAAACATGACAGGATTTGGTTAGTGGAAGATATCAGTATGTCAAAGGGTACACAATAAGGCAGTAAACACATTCAAAACTTAAATTAAGTATATTATGTTGCTTTAAGTACCTCTAATCAGTAGACTACCATAGCTGCTTTCCAAGGAACATACAGTACACACCTGAAATAATTTTGTTAAGTAAAACTGCTCTTATATATACCAACCTTGGACATAAAAAAGCTCATTTTCAAAATAAAATCTTAAATTGTAAGTGAATTAAAAAAAAAAACCCAAGGAAAATACTAACTAGAGGTTTAGCAGACCACATATGCATCAAATATTAACCTTTCAGTAGTAGGCTGTGCTAGAAATATTAAGGACAAATTATAAGAATTCAACTAATAAGGTTGGAATGGACCCTAAAGACCATCTTATTCCAACTCCACTGCCATGGGCAGGGACACGTTCCACTAGACCAGGTTGCTCCAAGACCCATCCGACCCGAGCATGTATTCTTCAGAACATAACAGGTAAGTTCTTGAGAAATCTTTAGCTTTAGAGAACCCAGGTATCTCACTGTTACGTCTCTTGCACAGCACACTTCTCTCACCTGGTGGGCTCCCGTGCCCCGCTGCAGCCGTAGCAATAGCAAAAGCAGAAGCAGGAGAAACTGAGCAGTGGCTGTTATCAGCAGCCTGCACTGTAAAGGGAAAAGACAGGGAAAAGTTAAATTCCACATACTCTTCATTAAACAACAATAAGATTTAAAATCTTCACTAACATTTATACTTCATGGACACTTTCTGCTTTCACTGTCAGATGACTTTATGTTAAAGACAATAAAAGTATCATATTTGTAGTTTAAGCTTTATTTCAAGGTCACTATGATTAATGCTGCTATAGAAACAATATCTAAGACACTACTGAGATGAGAAACAAGTATTTTAACCAAAGAGAAAAACAAAAGAACAAAACACACACACAAAACAAAAACAACAACAACAAAAATCAAAAAACAATAGAGTAGAAAATGAACCTAAACAAAAAGTCACGTCAGAGAACTAAGCATATTAACCATCTTCTGACAAGTAGATTCACATGTGTTTTCATTGCCTCCCTGGATGAGAAGAGTTTTTCAGAATTTATCAAACTTCTTTCCAGAGGGAGTAGAAAACATTGTCTCTGACTAGTACTCAGATAATACAACACTGTTGCCCACAGTTTCTAACTCCAGAATCTTGCCATCTCACCACAAACAGGCTCAATCACAGAAAATTAATACTGATTTAAATCTAAAGTGTCTCAGCAACTTACTAACAGGTGAGAAGCCTCTGCTCTGGTTTTGTTTTAGTCCCAGGTACAAAATACCTGCCCAGAAACTTGGCTCAGGAGCTGGCAGCATTTTAAATGGACACAGCTCCCAGCTCTGCTAATCATTTCAGAGAGCCACATGAGAGCTATTTGAGGAGCTCCACCTCTAGCTTTTTCCTCTTCAATTGAGCAGTTTATTCAAATTTTAGATTGAATAATATGACACCATCTGTAAATGTTCAGTGTTATACAAAGAAACTGACACTGTCACTCCCCATTGACAACAATGGGTGTTGTGTGTTTCATGATTACAGATGGTGCTGAAAATACGTCCCCTTAGTAGCTGAAAAAAATCTGTCAAAGTCTTGAGAGTTTTGTAAAAACAGGACTGATCCAGTATTAGTCCTGAACCTAAGCACATCCTGCTCAAGCTAGTTAAGAACACTGAGTCATACTGAAGTCCCAATATGCTTCCAAGTCTCATTACTGATACTCAAATTTAACAGGCATACTTCACATTTTAATGGCTTTTTTAATATTAGTATTAATAGCTGAGAAATAAAGAAAATACAAGCAAAACAGATTATTCAAATATTATTACTGCTTTCTAATATCCTGCAAAGGTTACAGCCACAGTGATTTAACTCTCTAAAGTGACTGACAGAGCCGAGGCATATCAGTTTCTCACCTCCTGGCTGGCGGTAGCGGAGATGACGTGGTGTTGAAGGGGATCTGCATGGCGAAAGCTCTGTGGTGTCCACTACTGAGGTGCTCTCAGGGATAGTCCTGTCCACTGACACAGAATCTAGAACTGCTGCTTTAAAAGAGAATTAAATGTCAATACTGGTGTGATCATGCATAATTTGGGTTTATAGTTGTTCTTAAGAGTGCAGCTTCTTGAACTTGCCAAGAAATTTTTCCATTAGCTCAGCAATAATTATCCTCTGAATAGAGTTAAAGGAGCAGGAAAGTTTTGTACCAATGCCACAGACACGCAAAATCTCATAAATAAAGAACCGGGTGAAAACCAGCGAACTGTCAGTTTTAAAAATAGGAGAATATGCAGTGATGTGCACATATCATAAGGATACTTGAACTCATAGATTTTGTATGAGCTAGGGAAAATAATCCTTGTTGCATAACTGTGTAATCAAAATCTGTCCAATAAAATGGCCAAACTGCACTGGAGAGCAGACTACTCCATGGGGGAGTTGTTCTGTCAGAAGAATAAAAAAGGAATGGAAGAAATGCTACTTCCAAAATGAGGGAAAACAAGCTGAAAAAACATATCCTTCTTTTGATATGGATGAAAACTCTGCAGCATGAGCATTGTGTATATAAAAATAAACAAAAACTTTGGAAAAATAAAAACTTTGAAAGGAAGCAACTGTGAAAGGGGGAGAAGAAGCGGAAATTCCAGCATGCAAATGGACAACATTCGGGGAGAACAACAATCACCATAATAATATGTCCTGTGGAACAGGATTTGTGCAATTGTACTGGATTTGGAGGAAGCCATAGTTGTCTTCTTGGAACTCTGGCAGCACCAGAGCAATAGCATTACCTATTTCCATTCCCCTTGTGAGAATTCTTCTTAGACTTACTCATCTTCCTCATGCTGCATACAGCTGGGTGACAAAAGGACTCTCCGCAGAACAGAGCTATCTAGATGCAAACTCCTCCAAATTGAGCGCAAGCTGTTCAGCAGGAGATCCTCAAGGGGATGGAAGACACCGCTCAGACAGCAATTTAGCATTTATATGAGCTCCTTGCCATTTCCAAATGTTCCTCATGCTGTCCAGGTAACCCCTCCAGCTTTGACAGACCAGAATGAAAAATCTGAATAACTCTGCAACAATGCCCAGTGCTTACACAAGGCCACAACAAGCTGTTCTTAACCAGTTCGCTCTACAATGTTTAGCAAAAAACACTGCACCTACAACTGCAGTTACCTGTCTGTGATTAATGCACGGCCTATACTTCGGGACTGACCTGGGAAGCCTGTTCCAGTGCCTGATCACCCTCTGGGAGGGGAGGGAGAACCTTTTCCTGATTTCCAACCTGACTCTCCTCCTGTGGTAGAACCCTTTTTCCCCTCAGAGAGGGGAAAAATGCCTGTCAGGCATCAGTAAATCAGATGTTTTGTAAATCATCCTGTGGTCAAAAATCACAAAATTTTTCCAATGACACAAGCCTCTCCTATAGAGAGAGAGACTCCTGTAATGCTAAGGTGGCTCACTTGTCTGTTAAAAAAGATTTTTTGTTAAACAATAGGCTACATTCTGCAAAAACAATCCCTCTTCCTAATGCAACATCAAATTTGTTACCAGGGCACTTGTTTCAATTAGGGAGTAGATATAACATTTCTATCATATTTTTCTTAGTTTATGTTTGGTAATCCTTCTTTCCTCTTACTAATTTTTGTTGTTACAGTACCAGCAATTAAAACTGGGCTACAATTTGCTCATATTCATAGATCAAATTCCTCAGACTGTAAATCAGGCCATGTACAACCATTTTTGAACATTAATTTTAGGAATAAAATAGCATTTTTTAATTGCATTATTTTCTGCTTAATGAAACAACAATAGAAAAATATTACTCAATGTTTCTATTCCAAAGACCATTCCTCCATCCCTAAAGGACAAATAATGCCCATTTATGCTTCCTATGAGATTGAAGCTACTTTCTTGCTTTGCCATCTAAAAATACAATGATCCCATTCTAGACGCATACACTGAGGTTTATTTCAACCAGCTTTAGCCCTCTGGAAGTGAAACTTGTTCCAAGGTGCCTTACACAATCCACAGAGGAAAGAGGCATTTGCACAGGAGCAATTAATCTATTTTAGATCTACCTTCTGGATGGAGAACAACCAGGTGGTGTGAATGTCACCAGTATTCCAAGCACACCACATAAATTATTTATTTGGATTAGTGACAGAATCTCCCTGGAAAACTAACCCTGTGTGCAAACATGTTAAAGATCTTTACATCCCCTCTTTTTAACTTGCTATTTTTACTTCTTCTAATAATGGTACAACTCAAAAATCTTTCACCTCGGGAAACACAACTGGCATCAAATATTTTCTTCCGCCTTTCTCTTTAAAACTCCTTAAAAGTGTGGGGGGTTGGAACTAGATGAGTGGTATGTCCCTTCCAGCCAAACTGTTCTGTGATTCCATGATTTTGCCATACTGCCATTTCTGGAAGGGAGCAACCAAATGGTGGGATCAGACAACTCATTGCAGCCTCGACTAGAGAAGAACCAGAGGGCAGGATATCTGGTCTCAGTGTTCTGTGGGTATTTAATACCTCTGCGGATGCTCCTCCTCAGCTTATTGCAGAGGTCCATGCGGGGGTTCTCCAGGCTGTCCTCGATGGACCCTGGACTCTGCTCTGGGGATGAGAGCCCCTTGCTCAGGTCCAGGGGCACCTTGCTCCCCGTAGGCGGGGGGGAGGTGGCCGGGCTGTAGTTTGAGGTAGGACTGCTGGCCACAGATGAAGCAGAGAGGTCGAGGGCGCCGATCCTTGAGTTCAGGGGTGAGGTCAGGGACAGCTTTCGGGTTCTGGCAGGTGAGGAAGTCCTGGACAGTGACAGTGGAGGAGGAGAAGAGAACTTGCGGCAGAGATGTGGCGACTTCCCGTCAGCCAGGTACTCCCCTCTGTTGTTCTGACTGGTGGCAAAGAACAACTCCAAAGACCTGCGAGTAAGAAACACAGAAACAAATACCCACATAGTGACAAGAAACACAGAACAGGTTTAACTGAAAACAGTTCGTGCAAATCTGCATGGCACTGCAAAATCTGTGGGACACTTAGTCCTCAGAGACAAAAACTGAGACAGACTTACCTAAAAACTGATGTACTGTTACAAATGAAGAAGTTTCTGCTTCAAAACTTTTTTTAACTTTCTTCTTATAAATAAGCAGAAAATCACAAAGCTAACAACAAATGACACCGTGGTATTTCTTTTGGAAAAGTATGATATAAAGCTGGAGCCCCCTTGCTCACCTGACAGGAATGGAGGTGAAGGGCCGTTTGTAGATGTCTGAGAGCTTTTCCAGGACAACAGCTGCCGTAGTGAATATGCGGTAGGTGTGCAGGAAGGTGTTCAGGAAGTCAATGCTCAGAAACCTCAAGTCTGTCAGTCGTTCCAAGAGGCGCTCAACGCTTGCGTAGCGGATTTGGGGCACTTTGCACGAGTTCAATGTTTTGCTGAAGCAGATGTCAATGTCATCTCTATGAAGACGAGCATCGGATCTACACACAAATCCCAAATTTAAAATATTTTATCAATGAGTGGTTATGGCAAAGGAACACTACGACTTTATCTGCTCTTGTCAACACAGAGGCAGCAAGTACATTTACATTATTGTATTTCATCAATGTAATAAAACTCTTAATCTGTGGTGATACCTGCTTCCATAAGTAAGAGAATTTAAAATTTATTTTTGGTAGATAATAATTTACATTCAAAGCCTAAGAAACCATTAATGATGCTTAAACTTCTGAAATGGAACAGAGGGCAGAATGGTCCCCTCTTGTCTCTTTCAGGCTACTATGGCCTGTAGTAGAATATTAGCAGAATGTCACAGTAGAATAACAGTGAACTGATTGCAATGTGTTTCTGCCAGGATCAAGTTTTATCTAAAATAGACTAATGGATCCTAACAGAAGGCAGCAAAATTAATCCCTTAGCTAAGTTTAAGGCTCACCTGCAAATTAACACCTGCCCTCAGGCTCCAAGAATTACTTTTTGTTTTAAAAGAATAAAGAGGGAACAGCATGAAAGATCTCAAATTTCAAAGCAGTAACCAAGAAGAATCTTTGTTTCAGCAAGAAAGAAAAAAAGGACCAATTTTTGCTTGGTCATCAAAACAAAAATAATTTGTATAACCTTACCCAGAATGTTTTCTTTTTCCTCAAATTCAATTTTGCTTAATTTTATCTATCTGAAGGCTTAGTTTGTAAAAAAAAAAAAAAGATGAATACTAAGTAAAGCATCTTTTAATATGCTTGTTATATTAAAATTATTTAATTTTCTCAGAATACATATCAAGGTATTTTATACAGTTTTACACTGTATTACATAAAAGAAACAATAAAATATCTTCTTTCTTAAGTTGGGCCCTCAGAAATGGGGCAGGTCTTTTTATTTCATTCAATGACATTTGACTCTGAAACACAATGTGTGCTGAAAATCAGACAAGTAAAATTTAAGAAAGAGAATGCCAAAGTTTTGTCTGTTGTTAAGATCCTGTATGGTTTTTAGAATTAATATTTCATTCTCTTGACAATGAGATTAAGATCGTGCTGTAGTCATGTACTTTTAAGACTTAGCAGGTAACAGAAGTGTTTACATACACTGGAGATTTCCTGGAATAAACCTGAAGACCGTAAAATGCCTTATTTCCAGGGATCAAAGGTATGTGCCCTAATGGTCTATTTATGGATGTTTTCTCTTTCCCATTTCAAAGCACAAAGAAAGGAGAGGAAACAACTACAAAAGAGGCATTTGAGAAACAAAGAGATGTGACAGATAACAGCAGGAAAGGAAATAGATATCTGTCTGTCCCTGTGTTTTATTCATTAATATTTATATTGGATAACAGTAGGCAAAACTCATGTAAATTGAGGTAGATAGAAGATCTGAGAGGTAAAGTTTTGTTGGAAATTTAGAATCATGTACTGAAAATTGTTCTCTAGAAATAAAAATTATTTATTACAATAAATAACTGAAAGATTTAAAGGTGAAGGAGGCAGATTTAAGAAAAATTACCTCAGTGTGATCACTTAAAATTACAAGAGAAAATAATTTTTTATCAGAAATAGCAGAAAAAAAGAAAACATAAACTTTGGCTAATATAACAAAATACCTTGGAAAATGGCACTTGTCTTCAGTCACATAAATTCTCAAGACATTTTAAAATATATTCAATAAAATTATGAGTGGTATGACAGAGGAAAGCTATCTGAGAATAAAATCATTCATCTGAGGCGTAACTGAAGCCAACTTCACAAATAACAGAAAAATCCAGGCTATGATCCAACACCATGAATTAGGAGTTTACCATTCTGAGTGATCCCTACCATTCCAAGAAAGGAATTTGAAAACATATGTTTTGGGGTATAAAATTTATTCCATTCAACAGTACTGGGGAAAAAATAAATTAAACTCTTTTATTTTCTGAATACACATTTTCTTTGTTAAAACTTTTATTAAAAAAACACAACAAGCTATTTTTATTCACTGGGGGGGAAAATGTTGCACTTACTTGATCATATGTGGCACTGTAACTTTAGAGTTTTCTTCAAACACTATTGTCATTAACCCATTGCATCTTATATTATCAATGCACTGTGAAAATAAGCATTAAGAACTGTTAAAATGAAAATACAGGATAAGGAGACTTATTTCCACACTTTTTATATCCCTCTAAGCACAGCTTTTACAGGGTATAGGCTGACTGGGACAAGGTATTTTCACAAATGAAAGGCAGTGATTCAAGAATTACAGTGGACATGCTTTTTCAGCCTCTGCCTCTCGAAGTATTCAGCTCAGAATCCTTTTTTTCCCACATGATTAAGCACTTTGAGTTGGAAGTGATATTTCCTTTGAAGCTCCTTTGAAAGGGAGCAAAATTCATTACCTCTAGTGTTTCCTGAACAAGTGTAAGCTTAAAAAATCAAGACCACAAGTCAAAATACTTTGCACAGCAATGGGTACACTAATATCTTACCCTTTACTCTGTGCAAAAGACCAGAGGGAAACACAAACAGCGTCTAGAAACACACTTGCAAATACAAATTGAAGTGATGCTTATTGTGAAACTGAAGTGTGAAGGCGCTGTCCAAGCCATTCCCTGAAAATTCTTGTTTTGGGCAAGTAATTAGGAGGTGGTGTTCTTTCACATAGTTCAGATATGTCCAGAGAAGGAAATGGAGCTGTATCTCCACAGCTATAAATTTAAACCACGATCTATGTAGCTATATGTGGTTTTATTTATATATAAATTCAAGGTTTTAAGGTTATTTGAAAAGTCCAGCTGTAACAACTGACCATATGATTTGATCAAACTGTTGCCTAAAAGCAGCCACAAAAAGACATCTAATAAAATATGTAATTTCCCCATTTTAATTTTAAATATTTCAAAGGAACCCTTTAGCATCAATATGAAATCAGATGACTTTTTTAATTTATTATAATTTAGGTTAAGAATGGACTTATTCCTGGCTGTCCCATGTTTCAGGCCAATTCTTAAACAGTCTTTCTTCCCCAGAAAATAATTCCAGTAACTGTACATGTCAATGGCACACCATAATTCACTGAAAATCTATTTTGTCAAAAATTCTCCAACCAGGTATGTCTGTAAGACAGAGAGCTGCAGCTCATAATGTAGATTGAGATTTTTATTTTCATACTTTTGTTCTTTCAAAAATGTTATTCCAGCAGAGAGTAACTCAGAATACTTATTTTTAAGCAATTTCAACTCATTATGACAATGATTCATCTGGAGATGTTGCCAGCAATGACAGCAGCTTAAGAAATGCAACACATTCCACACTGATATTTCTCTAATCAATTATTACTCTTTAAATTAATAGAGGATAGGATTTGAATTCAGGACTATGACAGATCTATGTACTTGCTGATCATATGCACACACACACAAAAAAATAGCCTTAATTTAGATCTGCTCAGGTGAAAGTTCAGATAGTGCATTCAACTTCTTTCCCCAAATAGACTCGGAAAAAATTTTGACATTAGTTTTTAACTAAACGCACAAAAAAAATATTCCTGACATTAAAATATTTTGAAAAACCTTTTTTCTTCATTTACAATATGGACAGTTCCTGCAAACTGTCAGAATGCTCAGCAATATTTATAATGGTTTGCTAGTATTCTTTTTGGTGGAAAACAGAGTTTATCTCATTTTCTCACTACATTATTGATGTGATATGGCATAATTTTCACTCTCAGGACTCTCAGGTGTTTTTTGATTTGTATGAAAGTCATGAACAAACCAGTACTATCCTTCTTCTTAAATCAGAATACATATCTGGATGGGCTCTTCCTAGACATAAAAATGATTACCATTAGTATTATGTTTGTACATGGACAATTTTGTAACTTATATCCCATCTCTGTCATTGAGAAACACATTTCACTGGTGACTCAAATGCAAAGACAGAATTTTGAGGAAAACTAAGGGGTTTTTATACAGAACACAGCAAATCAGCCCTCAAGAAATCAGCATCCCTGTCTCGGAATGGTTTTCAGAAATACAGAATAAACTAAGATCTCAGTGCACACACGACAAAGAATGCATTAAACTACCTGACTGATATCACTTGTCCACGCAGCTTTCTCCTGTCGTGATGGGGCTAAAAGGACAACAGTAAAAGGAGGAGCATCCGTAGGTTCAACTATAAGTTTGAAATCAAGGTGCCCAAACACCTGTCCAGAACCTTTTGCTTTAGAGCCAGAGAAGGAAAAAAAAATCAAAATGTGAAACTTCAAAGTACAAGACAAATAAAAAAATGGTTTCATTTAAAACAAAAGTTGCTTTAAAACATCACCCAGACAAAGAGCAAGTCCAATTGGGGATCCAAAAACTCATTTTGTTTTTCACATACAAAAATAGTGGAGTTGCTACACATTGTTTCTAAAGATACCATATAAGGCTAAATTACTTCTAACACTTCTATGCTGATATACCCTCAGCATACTAGAAATATCACTGAAATTAATGAAACTACTTCCACAGTTCAAGTGCAAAAGCTGAAAAACTGCAGGATGGAAACCAATATGAGTAACAATAAAATCAGCTTGAGCCTGTGTTTTGTTATTCCATTTGAACAAGTTCGCAGTTCAGACTTGTAGGGAGTCCAAGACAAAAGCTTTCCATGAATTCTGCCATTTCATTCAACCCCCCATTTATTTTAGAAATCCAATTATCTGCTGCTTGTTTTGAGGCTTTTTTTCTTTCCAAGATCCTACAGGTGAAGCTATATACAAATGTCAGCGAATAATTTGTCACATTCCTTCAGTCCGTCCTCTTGAAAATCCGATGTGGGATGTCAACAGCATGAACAAATATAACATAACAAACCAGCATGTCCATTATTGAAACATTCATTGTACTGAATCAGTTTAACAGCGTATTCCTCTGGTTTCATGCAGGGAGAAAACATATCAATTTGCTCTTACGAAAAACAAAAAAAAAAAGGTAGCAATTTTTGGAAACTAGAAACCATAATTATCACAAACAGCTGAATTTAACTTACAATCATCATCACTGGCATCTGTCTCCTCAATCAGTGTGCACTCTATTAACGACAGAACACCTCCTGTCTATGAAAACAAAGAACAATTTTCACAAATTTCGTCATTTGTTCCCATTTGTCATGACAGTTATTTTTAAACTTTGATACAACTTACTCCAACATTTTACATTACTCAGAGCTCTTAGGAAGATATATCAATTTCATCATGCACACTTTTTCTTCAAGACCTAAACCCAGACAGATTAAATATAATTTTTTTTAATCCAGTAATACAACATACAACATTTCTTTCACTTTTACCACACTGTAATTCACATCACATATGGACTTGTACACAAGTTCCAAAAAAGTTAAACAGAATTTCATCTTCTCCTGAATTTAAATGAAATAGATACAAGGTTTTTTAAAGGTTCTGTTATAGTCTAATTATTTTGCAAAGTACTTGAACTATTTAAGATGTGCAAAGAGAGAAAGCCCATAAACAGTCTTAATAACCTCCCAGAATGTCAAATTAAAATTCTATTCAATATAATCCACTCTGTAAGCTGCCAGCATCTCTTTATCCACAAGCCAGCCCTATAAAAGCCTGTTTCTAAGCAAGCATAGCTAGATTGTTCTTAGATGACATTTCAGTTTAAGAGAATGCGCTGTCCAGGAAAACAGAATTGACTTTTAAAACCAGTTTTATTAGAGTTCTTGAAAATGTTCTTTGGCAATTCTGCAGGATTGTACTGGCTGATTTATGCACTGAAAACTGACTTATATTCAGTGCTACATACACTGAATTTATTCACTGCTTCATATGATACAGCAATGCCTTATTCCTAACCCCCATCTTAATAGAATTAACTGGTTTTAGAAAAATCCCATAGTTAGTAATAATGTTGGCTGAATTCCATTATTTGAAATCAAAGGACAAAGCAGTTAGTAACTGTTTATCACCCCACTTCTGTTTATAACCTTACAGGCAAACCTCAGTGTAAAGCCATAAAATAACATAATATTGACATTTCACCAAAATGTGGGGGTTTTGTGTAGCTTAAATCATACTGTAAAGTCCGTACCTTGAGAAGATGCAGTTTTCCTCCTGAACTTCTAGTACAAATTAAAAAATGTTTTGTAAACAAGAAGCACTGCCTTTCTCCTTCTTTCTTCAAAGACAATGAGCCCAGGCGAACTTTACTAAGCTTTCCCCTCTCAACTGAAGGGACTTGGATAAGGGAACCTGATAATAAAGATGCAAAATTTACTGTATTAAAGTAATATTTAGTAGGCAGTGTTTAAGTTAATGCATTCAATATTATTATGTTAATAAATGCAACTCTTCATTCTAGTATCAATGTATATCAGTCTGTCTCTGAAGCACAAGTCAATCATCTTTTTTTTGCAAAAGTTCCCTTTGGTTTTTATCACAAATAGATTCAAACAACTATGACTAATACTTATGTGCATGGCAGGATTAGATCTTGGGCTAATTATGCAATTAAACACACTAATAGCTCATTGATCAGAAAATGTAGCTGAGCAGCAAAAAGCACTTTTGACAGCTACTAGACTTGCAAAAGACAAGTTACTTACAAGTCAAAGAGAGATAGAATGGAAAGAATATGTTTTGAAGTAAAGGAGTTTGTTGTATGTGTGTGAGCCTGTGTGCAAGAGAGATGGAAATGAAGCACATTTCTTCTGCTTATCTTGTGCTGCATAATTTTCAGTGCTCCACAGCTCACCTAAAATGTGTTATCAGTAAAACACTTCTGGACTAAATTGAACCTTCTTATGTAAGTCTGAATCTGTGCTCCAGACTGGGGACAGCTCTGCTCCTCTGCTGTTTCATACCTCAGTCTCTGACCAGCTTTTCCAGATTGATACCACCATGTGTATCACCTCCAAATTTGGAACTGGAGTTAAATTTGGTAGTGCAGTGCAACTCCTCTACATATCAAAGGGAGAGATTTCTATCATACAACTTGCTATGAGCAGACAGGCAGCCAAGAGACCTCCTAATATCATTCCCACACATCTATCCTCACTATCACCCTTACACTGCATCTTATTCCAACACTAGCCAGCTAATAGAGCTAAACCAGCAGGAAACTAATGCTACAAAGAGGTAGCTGACTTAGCTCCCTGGCCAGGAGCAAGGTCAAAAGGGCACCAAAGAACTCATGGGACAAAGGGAGGTCTTTGACCTGCCTCTTCTGGAGGCAGCAAGACATGTGTCAAAGCTCAAACTTGACACAATGCCAGCCTGAAAGAACTATCCATGAAATATTAGATTAGTAATTCTTTACACTGTCAAAAGAATTATCCTGCTCAAAGTTCTTAAACTAACAAACAGAGAAATTGAGGTAACTGATAAAGCTGCTACTTATCTATATTTTTCTACACCTATCTCCCTTTATATATTTCATTAGCCTTAAGTTATTGATATATAAACTTCTACTGACACAGGAAATACATAGCAGTAAATCTGCCACAGAACAGCGTTCTCTGACAGCCATTTGACACTTAAACTGAACATGTACAACATGATTCGTGTCACCGCAACAAAACAGTGAAGTTGTGCTAGAACTGTGCAAAGGAATTTGGAACATTTTAGGTTCACTTAAATTCTCACCAAACTCCATAAATACTTATTGGTTGTTGTGCATTTCCCCTGGACAAAACATCCTACCTGCCTCAGCTGTGAGAGAGAGAAAGGAGATAATTTCCATGTGTGGGAATGAATGGTGACTTTGTACCATTACACTGAAGTTAGAGAAGCCCTGCCTCTTTTGCCATCGGGTAGATGGAACAGACCAAGTAGGTGGGGGGGAATAGAAACAGGTCCCTGGTCAGAGACGTAAAAGAATCCCCTCCCGACCCCCATCACCTCCCCAGGTGGCCTTAAAGAACAGGTATGAGGCCCTGGACCCAGAAAGTCAGGCAGATGACACTCAAAGATCTGTCTGGAGGGTCTCCTGGTTGCACCCCATCTACTAGATGGATCACAACCACAGCTATTAAGAAAAAAAGTAGTTGTAGTTGGTGATTCCCTTCTCAGGGGAACTGAGGGCCCTGTATGCCAAGCAGATGCATCCCACAGGGAAGTCTGCTTCCTTCCTGTAGCCAGGGTGACAGATATTAGCAACAGACCTTCCGAGCTAATTCAGCCCTCTGATTATTACCCACTGTTGGTAGTGCAGGTTGGCAGTGATGAGATCAATAAAAGAGGTACCAGGGCAATTAAAAAGGACTTTAAGGCTTTGAGTCAATTTATTGATGGGACAGGAGCACAGGTGGTGTTTGCTTCAATTCCTTCAGTAGCAGGGATAAAGGAGTAGTAGGAAAATCCATCTTATCAATAGGTGGCTAAAGGATTGGTGCCACGAGCAGAATTCTGGCTTTTTTGATCATAGGGCAAAATTTATGCTACCAAGCCTGCTAGCGCCAGGTGGGCTTCATCTTTCTAGCAAGGACAAAAAAGCCATAGCATATAAGTTGGCAGGGCTGATCAGGAGGGTTTTAAACCAGGTTTGAAGGGGGAAGAGACTGAAACCAGGCTCTCCACAGATGAGCCTAAGGGTGGAAAGCCAGAGTTAGAAGTGAAATCAGCAGCCCAGCTGAAGTGCGTGTACACCAATGCACACAGTGTGGGTAACAAACAAGAGGAGCTGGAAGCCATCGTGCAGCAGGAAAGCTGTGCTGTAGTCGCCATCACAGAAACGTGGTGGGATGACTCACCTGACTGGAGTGCTGCCATGGGTAGCTACAAGCTCTTCAGAAGGGATAGACAAGGTAGGAGAGGTGGAGGGGTGGCTCTGTATGTTAGAGAGTCTCTTGACTCTGTAGAACTTGAAGTCAGTAACAATAAGGTTGAGCGCCTGTGGATCAGAATCAGGGGGAAAGCCAACAAGGCTGACATGCTGGTGGGAGTCTGTTATAGACCGCACAACCAGGATGAAGAACTATTCTACAAGCAGCTGGCAGAGGTTTCAAAATCACCAGCCCTTGTCCTTGTGGGTGTCTTTAACCCGTCAGATGTCTGCTGGAAACTCAACACAGCGGAGAAGAGGCAGTCTAGGAGATTCCTAGAGTGTACAGAGGATAATTTCCTGCTCCAGCTGGTAAATTAACCTACCAGGGGTGGGTAGACCTGCTGTTCACAAACAGAGAGGGGCTGGTGGGAGATGTGGTGGTTGGACACCATCTGGGGTACAGTGACCATGAAATGATAGAGATTTTAATACTCGGTGAAGTAAGGATAGGCGTCAACAAAGCCTCTACCCTGAACTTCTGGAGGGCAGACTTTAGCCTATTCAGGAGGCTGGTTCAGAGAGTACCTTGGGAAACAGCCCTTAAAAACAAAGGGGTTCAGGAAGGATAGACATACTTCAAGAAATAAATCTTGAAGGTGGAGGAGCAGGCTATCCCAATGTGCCGAAAGGCGAGCTGGTGGGGAAGACGACCTGCCTGGCTGAACAGGGAGATTATGCAGGAAACTTGGGAAAAAACAGAGTCTATTGCCTTTGGAAAAAAGGGCTGGCTACTCATAAAGCATTTAGGAATGTAGTTAAGTCATGTAGAAAGAAAATTAGAGAGGTGAAATCACAATTTGAACCTTATCTGGCCACTTCTGTTAAGGACAACAAAAAGTGGTTTTGTGAACACATCAGTAGCAAAAGGAGGGGCAAGGAAAATCTCTGTTCTTTGTTGGACATGGAGGAGAACATAGTTACCAAAGACAAGGATAAGGCTGAGGTACTTAACACTTTCTTTGCCTCGGTTTTCAACAAGAAGACAGGTTGTCCTCAGGACAGGTGGCTTCCTGGGCTGGTAGACAGAGACAGGAAGCAGATCAGCCCTCCTGTTATCCAGGAGGAAGAAGTTAGTGACCTGCTAAGACACTTGGATCCTCACAAGTCTATGGGATCAGAGGGGATCCATCCTAGGGTGATGAGGGAGCTGGTGGAAGAGCTCGCCAAGCCACTCTCCATCATTTATCACCAGTCCTGGCTCACTGGGAAGGTCCCAGATGATTGGAAGCTGGCTAACGTGATGCCCATCCACAAGAAGGGCCTGAAGGACGAGGCAGGAAACAACAGGACTGGTAGCCTGACCTCAGTGGCTGGCAAGGTTATGGAGCAGATCATCCCAAGTGTGATCATGCGGCACCTACAGGATGGACATGGCATCAGACCCAGCCAGGACGGGTTTAGGAGGGGCAGGTCTTGTCTGACCAACCTGATCTCCTTTTATGATCAGGTGACCCACCTGGTGGATGAGGGGAAGGCTGTGGATGTATCTACCTGGACTTCAGCAAAGCCTTTGACACCGTCTCCCATGGCATACTCCTGAAAAAGCTGCAGCTCACAGCTTGGACAGGGGCACTCTGTGCTGGGTTAAGAACTGTCTGGAGGGCCGGGCCCAGAGAGTGCTGGTGAACGGGGCTGCATCCAGTTGGCAGCTGGTCACTAGTGGTGTCCCCAGGGATCAGTGTTGGGCCCAGTTCTGTTTAATATCTTTACTGATGAACTGGACGAGAGGGGGGGAATGTGGATCTGCTGGAAGGCAGGAGGGCTCTACAGAGGGACCTGGACAAGCTGGAGAGATGGGCTGATTCCAGTCGTATGATGTTTAACAAGACCAAGTGCTGGGTCCTGCACTTTGGCCACAACAACCCCATGCAGCACTACAGGCTGGGAACAGAGTGTCTGGAGAGCAGCCAGGCAGAAAGGGACCTGGGAGTTTGGATTGACAGGAAGCTGAATATGAGCCAGCAGTGTGCCCAGGTGGCCAAGAAGGCCAATGGCATCCTGGCCTGGATCAGGAACAGTGTTGGTCAGCAGGACCAGGGAAGTGATTCTTCCCCTGTACTCAGCACTGCTGAGGCCACACCTGGAGTGCTGTGTCCAGTTCTGGGCCCCTCAGTTCAGGAAGGATATTGAGGTGCTGGAGCAGGCCCAGAGAAGAGCAACGAGGCTGGTGAAGGGACTGGAGCACAAGTCCTATGAGGAGAGGTTGAGGGAGTTGGGGTTGTTCAGCCTGGAAAAGAGGAGGCTCAGGGAAGACCTCATCACTCTCCACAGCTCCCTGAAAGGAGGTTGTAGCCAGGTGGGGGTTGGTCTCTTCTCCCAGGCAACCAGCAGTAGGAGAAGAGGGCACAGTCTTAAACTGTGCCAGGAGAAATTTCGGTTGGACAGTAGAAAGAAATTCTTTACAGAGACAGTGATTGGCCATTGGAATGGGCTGCCCAGGGAGGTGGTGGAGTCACTGTCCCTGGAGGTGTTTAAGAAGAGACTGGATGTGGCAATCAGTGCCATAGTCTAATTGGCAGGGTGGTAATGGGTTGGACTTGATGATCCTGGAGGTCTTTTCCAACCTGGTTGAATCTGTGATTCTCATTTGGTCCCTTAGATCCAAAGGGACATT
Organism: Corapipo altera; assembly: GCF_003945725.1. Classification (NCBI taxonomy): domain Eukaryota; kingdom Metazoa; phylum Chordata; class Aves; order Passeriformes; family Pipridae; genus Corapipo; species Corapipo altera. Next base: position 28,753,297 of record NW_020884875.1, on the reverse strand, counting down.
GCAAGGCCAACAAATGTGTTTAAAACTTCAAAATTGCTCAAACAATTCCCAGTAAAAAGCTCTCTGTGTCATTTTCCTCCTAAAATTCTATCTATACCTTTAGGGTAGAAATATTCAACCTGTACATTCAATTTCTGCTTTGCTTGTTAGAATAGTAGTCTCTATAAATATTATATGCTTACAGACTCAACTTCACAGGTAACTTTTATTTATTTTTAGTTTCATTAGAATGCTTCCAGGACTAACATATTCTGCTCTGCTATAATGCACTGAAGGTTAAATGCTGTTCTTAGACAGAGGTGAAATATTAATTTTTTAATAAGGCAAAACAAAATAAACTTTTTAAAAGCAGGAAAGAGAGACTGCATTTTCTCTATTTTATATTTACAGAGAGAAACACATCTCCTATACATACTGCAGGGCTGACATCAAGGAAGGACCTTGTGCATTCCCATCAGGCTTTTGTGATTAATAAAACTGGGCACTGGCTCACTGGGCATTCTACAGATTTCCTCTTAAGGAAAAAAATGGTCACAATTGGCCAATGTACAGTTGCAGTGAACAAGCGAAGCTAATTTTAGGACATTCATTAACAGTATAGTTTGGACAACAGTCTAATCTTTTATTCAGCTACAGGCCTAAGCACTTCCAGTACTTCTGTGCTGCCAGAGTAGTCACACTGTCAGACTCTGTCCAATCCGAGGAATAGAAAAAATTTTAGCTACATTCAGGCTGCTGATTTAGCAACCCAGTTTGGCTTTCTCCATTTTGGAGTTTGGGGGGTTTTCTACTTCTTTTGTTGTTTGTTTTTACCATTCAGGTGGTCAAACACTGGGAGAGGTTGTTCATTCAGAGAGCCTGTGGAGTCTACATCCATGGAAACAACCAAATCCTGACTGGACGTGGCACAGACCAACCTGCTCCAGTTGATGCTGCTTTGAGCAACTGAGACTAGAAGGGATGTTAAAGAAAATTTTCCTTAATTGTTTGTGTGCCTGACAATAAAAACTGCATCTAAGTAAGTGATAGGGAAAATCAGACCCCAAGAAACTTGAAGGAGAGTCCATAGCCTACACTGCAAAGCACTGCCAGAGATAGTTCCTACAGTCTCAACTTGTAAAACTCAACAGAATCGGTCCCTTCTTAAAGAAGTAAAGTATATGACATAGGCAAAGCTGTAATTAACATCCATAGAAAAAGCCTAAACAAAGGTAAAGGAACCTCTCTCGTTTTTTAAGCTGAAAAAGAGGTTTCCTGAACCCATCTACACTGATCAATACAATGAACAGAAGGCTAATGGAAATTAGAGGAGATGGACATCTCTGCCAAGGTGACCCTACTGCCATGGGCTCTATTCAGATTTCTGCACTTACACAGAATCACAGGCAGTGGGTGTTCCACAAGATAAACTGATGCAGTCTTCTGTAACATACACTCTTGTCCACTGTCCTTTGACTGTATGTCTAGAAATAAATCTGAATTTACTTTACTGAAACTATGGGTTTGGCCTGGGTCTAACGCTCCAACAATAACCCTGTTCAGACGTACTCTCACAGAAAAAACTGTAAGTTTTATTGATGATACAGTGGGTACACAGACAAAATACTATCAGTCTTAAGGAGGAAAATCTAATAAACATCTAAATATAAAATATTGTAATAATCTTGGAAAAAAAATCTAAAATTTAATTAAATTGCATGGTACAAGTCAATCTAGGGTAATCACAGCCCTATAATTTTTTGGCTGTGGATGCAACAACTTGATACTTTCCTCAAAGCCATATTCATAACTCTTAAAATACCTCACAGGTAACAAATGCACATATTTAATGAAGAAACGGGTAAATTAATAGTGACTGTTGTGAGAACAATGTTGGGAGTTATTATAGAAAGTTTCGTAGTGTGGCCACATAACTACAGAAACAGTACAAGATGCATTTCAGAATATATACAAAGCCTATTAATCACCAACTGTGATACCATTAAATACCAAATGTCCTGCTGAGGTTATCTGGAAAAGGTTTAATGCAGGGATGCACCTAAATTATATTCCTAATCTTTCCTGACTATACTTAATGCTTTTCAGAACTAAGGAACAAAACCCAGTTGAAATTGTATGCTACAGATCTGTAATTACTGTGTACAAATCCATCAAATTGTTTTAAGAGATCCAGAAGTAAATTATTGTATAAATGGAAGAAAAATAAGCAGTGAAGTAAACGCCACCAAATAGGAACTGTAACCAGTTTGCAGTTCCTGGTAAAAAGTGACACTTACTTTAACTGGAAAAGTTATTTTATCGCAGTTTTGTGGAACTTTACAACAAATGCCACCTCTGCAATAACTAGTTTTGGTAGATAGGGTTTTCAAAAGTTCCATCAATAGACAGAAAGGAAAACAGTGTTTCCCTCCATCCGTTTGACAACCACAGTCCAGGCAGAATGTACAACAGTGTTCCATGGGGGCTTTACTACTCATGTGCTGCTGTTTTCCAAAGCTTCTGAAGAAAATAGCACAGAAGTGTCCAACTACAGTCCAAAATTACCTGACTTCAGGTCATTTTGTGGCCTACCCTACACGGATCACGAGCAGGTTTAGGATGCTGGCTGTGCCCAGTATGGTGACCTGGTTGATGATGGCAACATGAACCCTGCTGGCTTTAATACCGTTTTTCTATGATAATATAGAGAGATTTAAAGAAGAATGCCTTACCTTGGCGTATAAAAGTTTGGCTGGTGTCCAATAGTATGTCACAGCCTTCTACTATGGTTCTCTCTATGGCCAGATTCTTCCGGATATTCTCCGTGTCACTCACTTCATCATGCATCACCCTGTTGGACACAACACAAAAGGCATGATACGTAATTTTTTTCTGAACTGGGCTGGACTGCACTGTTTGGAAGCTACTCCTCCCTCAGAACTACACTGATGAGATGGAAATGAGTCACAAAATTTCATATTTATGGTCTATACAGTTTATGAGCCGAGAAGGATCAATCAGCCTTCAATTCTGAATGTTCAGTGATGAATTAGTCAGATCAGCAATGAACTCTGACTTATGAGATGAAGCCAACCCAAAGCTGACTTGTGCGTTGTCTTTTACAACCAAATATTCTCCAAGCACATATTTGGTGAATAATCCAGACAAACAAGATTTATATCTCAGAGTTCACTCAGGGTTTCTTTGTTCACAGCAGAAAACTTTGTTTCCCAGGGATGAGAACCACATTTCCCACCAGGCTGATGAGAGGAACATCTGAGAACAGTCTGCGGGGTTCAGGGAAGAGCTTCATTTTGCAGGGAGCATCAGTTCTCAAAATACATCTGTAATTCCTGATTATCTTCCATTATTTGAAGCATATGTGAAAATTAGTTATTACATTAATGCACAAAAACTATAGCACAGGTTGAGAACGTGGTACTTTTCAAGACCCAGAATACTGAAAATGTTGTTTTTCTTTAAACTATGAAATAAAAATTTATTTCTCTGTGTAAGGAAAACTGCTTTGTTCATAACCCAGGGGTAGGTAGTTTCTATAGTGATTCTGTTCTCTCCTAACCAAAACCTGTATATTTATGTTAGCCAAAAAAAAAGAAAAGAAAAATAGAAGAGATAAAATATTAAATTAAGATTTTTTTGTTATTTTTCATTATCTTACGTTTTGATTTTGATAGTTTTCTTTAAAATACATATTTTTAAGGGAACAAAACCAAATCAAAACAAAGAAAATAGGTTTTTCACTGCAAAACCTTTGATTCAAAATTATCAGACATAATGTAGAAAAATCTTACCTTGAAAGTTCTTCTAGTTTAGATTTAGCAAATTCAAGGCTTTTTCGCTCAACATGTTCATGTGGTGTGTGAGCCAGAAGTTCATGAAGTGTTATAATATATCTAGGAATCTTGAAACAAGTAAGGTATAAAATCAGTAAATGTAGACATATCTTCCCTCAATTTTAATAGGATATGTGCATCTAATTTTATTGTGACATTGAAAGTGCCAGCTGACCTGTCTGTATTTAGGTAAAATTCACACTGGACAAAATTCTTCATTGAAAAATATGCAGTATTTGACTATTAAAGGCTACAGGGTAGCACAAGGACCCTTCAGAGCTTTATAACCAGAACATGTCTGATAGAAGTTATTTTGGAGAAGAAAACACAACGTGGCGCCTAAGTGAAAAGTCATTAGCAATGACATCACCCAACACATCTGAACAGGACCCCCTCTCTCCCTCCCATGACCTTGTTTCAGCTCAACCAAAGGAAATCCCAAAAACTTTAAAAGATACCAATTCAAAGATTAGAAAAGCATTGTTGCAGGTGCCAATGACTCCTTAGGCTAATATGAATAACTGGTACTAACTTAAGAGTCACTGATGTCCCTTTTTTAAAATTTTTACCTAATTTGTTTTGCCAAAAACTGAACAAACTGAGGGGGTTCACTATTCTCCTGATGAGTAAAACACTAGGTTAAGTGAAACAGACACAAAATTATCAGACTTATGCTTCACATAAATCCTAAAACAGCTGCAAATATTAATCCAGACAGACCACAAAAAATCCCCAGAAAGATAAGTAAAGTTTTCACAACTTTCGCAATATATTTTTCATTTTCCACAGACCAAGTCACTGGAGAACAAAGTGAGTGGAAAGTTGCAAATGTATTCCTGGTAAAATGCTTGTGCCTGCTCTGATTTGCTATATGAGATGTATCATCCGTCTCTGGACTTTATCAGAAGGGATAAGTCAAGGAATTGTTTCTCAGCAATTTTCTCACACTCCCCTCCAGCCTACATAAGATTCTGAATAAAGATACACCAGTATATTTGGAGAAAAGACCTCTACAGACAAAGTTTTGGTATAATAACAAAATAAATTTAAACTAATTTGCAGGAGAGTATTTTTAGTTAAGCAAGAGGAACCTTCAATCTATTATAATGTCAGTAACACCAGATGAAACAACCAAACAGTAAAACCAAAAACAGTATACACAAAAAATACACAGAGACTACCTGAAACATGGGGTAAGTAAGGAAAGTTTCCAGCATTCGCCCCTCACATGCTGGGTTGGCTTCATATTGCTTCAAGAGTTTGTCAAAATCTCTGTTTTGCTTACAATTTGCCAGTATTTGTAGGCTATATTGATGATTCCGAACAAATTCTTGATATATGTTCAGCATTGGCAGCAGAATGTCAAATAAGTCAGCTAGAAAAAGCAGAGAAATGCCTTTTTTTCCCAACTACCCATCTCTGGAAATATATTTTTAAAGGAAGTACTACTTTCTATGGAAGTGAATTACAATAATCAGTTCTGTGTCCAATACATTGACATTTTAGAAACATTAAATGTGGCTCCTTCACATGTCAAACCATGGCTGTTCTGATTAGCTAATAGTCAGATACATCACCAAAAAATAAGGGGTCCAAGTCTAGTCAATGGTTAGGGTAGATGAATCCTCATATACAGACCATTACTGCCCACACAGGACTCTCACTACACCAGATCTTGTGGTTTTAATTCTGCAAATGCATTCCCTTTTAAAAAGTCATTTTTTTTATTTTTTTTTTTAAAAAGTCCTTACTGAATTTTAAAAAAATAAATACAAAATGTATACCCCTAGAGAAAACAAAGTAACTTACCTAGAATTAAGGTAGGCCAGTTAGCTATTCTTGCTTTTAAGCCTTGGTGAAATATCTCATGAAGAAACATGATTGTTTCACTGAAAAACAAGTATTTAAACAAACAAAAAGACAATTTTGGTTTTATTTTCTGATTAATAATTCACAGAGAAACATCTCTTCCTGGTTAGTAGTACATTTTACACTTTGCTAGGAAAAAAACAGAAGATCGTTATTATTATGAAAATAAGTGCTTCCTTTTATTGCATTGTTTAAAAATTTTAGTTTAGTACTTCTAAAAAACACATAGTATTTGCTGTAGAAAGCATATGCTAACAGTGAAAAGGAAACCTGCCTCATAACTAAAGGAACATGTTCTATTTCTTAGAAGTTCAGGGTAGACCTGGTTGCCCTATCCCATATCCAATGTGAAATGCCTGCTGGCTTATTTGTACATGCTCATTACAATAGTACTTGGGTGCTTAAAGAAAGAACAATTCTTTTTTTGTAGGATATGAAAAGACAAGTGAGACGGAAGGAGACTCCCTAGGCAGGACAACAGAAAATAGAAAATTTGATACACTCATCTTCAGAGTTTTATCAGGATCATATGAAGCCACTAAGTCAAAGTTTGCTCTCTTAAAAGAAAAAGAAACAGGAAAGGTGAAAGAAAATTATGAGAAGTGCCTCAAGAGGCACAATTTGTCCTTTTTTTCCTCTAACAGAGGAAGACATAGAATGTTAGAAGGTAAAGAGATCTTGCTGGTTTCAAACACCATCACCAACAGCATCTTTGCCTTTTAGAGCCAGAAAACAAGGGCCAGACCTCACTAGCGTGAACTGAACCAGAATGGGAAGAAGCAGTCACAGAAACTAAAAAAAAAAAAAAGAAATAAAAAACATCAAAAAACCCAAAGGAAAGCCCCTGTACCTGTTGAGGAAAATGCTGCTGACATCATCATGGCTGATGGGTGGCTTCTTTGAGCTTGCAGCCATCCTGAGGGGTCTCAGGAAACAGTTCACAAGCACATAAAGCTGATGCACATACTCAGATTCAGCCTCCACCATGTTGAAAACTATCTGATTCCTTTTCCTCATGCTTTCTGCATGAGGAGAACAAATGTAATCTTGAACAATAGTTTTCCATTTTCTTCTACATAACCAGCCCCGCATAAAGCTTTGAACCTTAAAATAGATCAGGCAGAACAAGAAAATGAGAGAAAAAAAAAAGTTACACTACTTATCACAACAGCTTCACTGTGGAAATAATCCTGAAAATGAAATGCCATTGCTTAAAAATAAAAATATGGTCTTTTATTGATCTATAATTGTTCCGAAATTATACATTTTCAATTTCTGTTTGTTAGAGGTCATATTTGTTGCCAGGAAACAGACTGTAAAGATATCACATATATATCAGGGAACCTTTTAGTTCAAGCTCAAGAGTTGTACCCTTCCCATCAGCACAACACATTTTTCAGCTCCTTTTACCTCCCCTCACACATATTTCTCTCATACTCCCAAAAGTATCGTGCAATTCTTCCAGGTAACACACTTCAAGACATACATATCATTACAGACAGAATTCTGAAATAACTGTTAAACTCAGTTTGCTTTCTGTTTTGAATAGATAACCCCTACCATGTGTATTTAAAGCTAAGTATCAATACACTGCTTAGCATCCAACACGTGTGCAACAAACCTATTACCCAAAAAGGCAGATTTTTGGCATTCTTAAAAAGCACCTTTATATCATGGAAAAAGCTGCTAAGCACAAAAATCTAGCTAAGCACAATATCTGTTGAAGTTTCAAGTGGATTGAAGATTACAGAGGAGGTCTGCATCTGGTCACAGAAAATTTCATTGTGTCTGTGCCCTGATTTTGATGTGAAGATCATTCATCTTGAAAGAGAACTGCAAAATCTCACTGGTAGCAGTTCAAATAAACAACTTTAAAAAAAAAGGACCCAACTGTCTAAACAATCAACACGAAGAATGGAGTGAATTTCACACGGATTCAACTACAAGAGGCATTTCCAGCTTCTATTACAAAGGAAAATTCACACCAAGTTACCAGCTCAGTGCTGACCCTGGCTCAGACTGCACAATCCAGAAAAAGACAGGAGCTAGGTTCACATTCCATAAAGGGAATTTAATAGGCTGAACATGGTTAGAACAGGAGCAACACTTAGGGAGCTACAGCTGTACTTAAAAAACTGAATTCCATTAACGGTCATGCATCAGGATTTGTGAGACTCAGTGATGGGTACAGTTCTGGAGGCTGGTGATACCCAGCCTTAAGCAATATCCCCAAAAGCTGCACACGTAAATGCCATGCAGGTTGGGAACAATTGTGTCCCTCTTATTAAAAATACTGGCCATAGTACCCTGGAACAGCCACTATCCTATAGGCTGGCTGACAACTACACCAAGAATGCTCTCTGCATTTTCAGTAAGTCATTTTCTTACATCATTATAAACCTTTTTATGAGAAAGGAGTATAAACCCTAAGATACAGAAATACACAACCCTTTCCACCCTTCTTTCCTTAAGCACAGAAGACTGCACATTTACCTTTTTAATTTTTTTAATATCTGGATCCTCATCTTCCTGATTGCCTTGATAAGGTCTCATTTTTTCCTTTGTTTTATTCAGCGCTACAATCTGTTAAAAAGAAATGTTCATTAAATGTTTCCCCAAGTTAATGAAACTCTTAGTTAGGGAACTGATAGAAAAATATTTTCCCCTTGCTCCAGCCTGTTAAAGCTGAAGAATGACAAGCACATATTTGGTCACAGGGACATGAACACATTCTCTTCAAACCATCATGGATCTTGGTCCAGGTGGAAGGAGGAACAGAAGAGAGCAGGTTCTCCCCTCAAAATCCAAGTGTGTCTTTTGGGCTTTATCAGTTTAGGACTGATAAAGTTCAGTGAATCAGAGAAGTTTGGAATAGTTCTTAAACCAAAGACCACATGTTGGGGACCAAACTCCTCCAACTCATAAGCAGGTAGGAAATAAGGCAATTGATGGTTCTGCAAAGCAATGTGGCATCTTAAACCCTCTGACAAAAAAAAAAAGTAATCCAATCAGCAAACAGTCCCTAATATTTCTAAGAAAAGTATTTATCCAAGGGCTCACAGGGGGACTGTTACATATTAACCTTACTGGGTCCTGCTATTTTCACAAAATATTACAGAAGTATTGAATGTTATTGCAAAGCACACACCAAAATGTAATAATTCAGTCAATGCTTGATGGGTCTGGGACACACCTCTGACTTCAGCCTCTCGATTTCCGTGTCCTGGTCCTCCAGCTGGTGCCGGAGCTGGTTGGCCGCGATCTTCTCAGTCTCCACGATCTGCATGAGGTGGATGTACTTCTGCATCAGCACCTCCCGCTCAATCAAGATGTCTGAGTAGCTAAAAGGGAACACGTCCATGTTAGCAAAAATAGCCAAGTACTTTGTTTCATCTCCCTTTATGACATGTGGACAGACAGACATCACACCAGTGACGAGAAACCTGCAAAATTATGTTTGTTTGCCTGAAGATACAATGCATAGGTTGATGATAAACCATCCAAATCACAACCACCAAATCATCCAAACTTAGAGTGTTTAATATCCTTTTTAGCCACACATGCTACCAATACCCAGTTTTCAGTATCCAGTTACTAAGAGTAAGATAATTGCACTTTTTATGAGCTTCTAATTCTCATGCTAATCCAAGGAATTCTATAAATCATATTTATTTTATTTATTTATTTTATTTCTTTTGAGGGATGCTTTTTCTCATCTTTTGGGAGGACTTGGGGGACCATGTGGCACTTCATCAGAGTTCTCTCCATCTGCCAGATCTCTTTATGGAAGAATTCCCATCAAAGCAGTAATTTCAGTGTGCTAAGACATGTTTTATTCTTTAGGCCATTTTAACATAAATAAATGCATTTAATCTAATCAGTAACAGGAACTATGGTATCAGTCTTCTTTTTAGCTCTTGAGCTTTTTCCTTTAAAGGGACAGTATTCCTAGTGCAATCAGGTGCCACAATCATGCCAGAAGGACAGTTCCCAATTTCAGCTAAAGGGGAAACTAGTTTCTTCGCGTGCATCTTCATCAGACTGGTCTTGATGCAACAAAATAAACAGACACATCACTGCCTCCTCAGCCGGGTTTCAAGAACCTTGTTCCTCTGAGAGTTAAGTAAATCTACAAGATAAAAGATCAAATTGCACAAAGCACAGCAGAAAGGGGCCCCTAAATCTTTGACAAGGGATCCCTCACTATTTTATATCACATCTTTTTCCATTATGGAGTTAGCACAGGATTTGACAGATGGAATTTTTGAACTGCACATCTCTCTCTTTTAGATTTCTCCCTTGTTACAGCACTCACAAAGTAATGAACATTTGCTACTAAATACTGTGAGGCTTTTAAAAATGTAATAATGTACATACTCCACAGTTAATATTTTTTGGTATATATTTACTTGCATTTCAATCAGTATTAGTGTAGTTATACACTGGAGGGGGACAATATTGAACAGAGCTATTACATTCAACACCGAACCTGGAAAGCAAGTTTAGATTTAAAATAATTAGAATAAGCTCCCACCGCTATCATAAAGTAAAAGTTTTTCCTCCTTGAACAGATTATAAAAAGACTAAGAAGTCAATTCTATTGCACTTACTGTTATATTTTGACTACTGCATTAGTAAACAATACATTGGAAAAAGAAAGTTCAGGGCATCTCTTTCAACAAGTAAAACAACATATATAAATAAATCTGTCATGAAGCAACATATATAAATAAATCTGTCATGAAGCAATACACTTATGCCTTAACTGTGCAATACCCAGTAAAGAAGTAAGAGACTTAGTTCTTTAAAATTGTTCAATAATATTCTTTTTTGTTTTGCAAGAATTCTGGTTTGTTGGGTTTTTTTTCAGAAACCATAGTACTAAATCTCTTTGCACCCTAAAGACATCTGCACATTACAAGAAGTGTCTGAGTTAAAATCATACTTAGCAGTAGTTGTTTCACAATGTTATGAAGATAAAAATATATGCAATGTATGTGCTAAAATGCCTTCCTTGATTTACACTTAATATATAAACAGTCTTTTTTACCTAAAACCAGATCCAGACAGGTAAAAAGTCCTCTTCCTCTGTTTATTCTTTTCAAAGATTTCTTATATTTTTGCTACCAAATGTTTCCAATACAGAATTTGACAGATTTGGCTTTGCTTTTAATCAAATTGAGGAAAATAGTAGGACACAGAATCACAAAGGATGAACTGCTGGCATAAGACTCAAGATACTGTTATATACAATGTTTTTCTTCCACTTATTTATTTTCCTCCTTTAGGGAAAGAAACTTTCATCTATATTTTTCATATTCTTTAAAGGCACTAAACCAGACTTCCACAACCTTGTTTTACTTGGAATGAGAAACTTTGCTGTGTAAGGTTGAAGTTTTTGTTCTTTTGAGATGTACTCAGAGTAATTCACTGAGGTGGTGGCTTTGGCTGTCTAAAATGTCAGTCTCAGCCTGGAAACCATACAACATCTCCTTCACTCCCATAATTAGCAGTATGAAGAGGAGTTAATTAGAAAAGCATGTGCACACCTACACTAACTTAGAATAGGGTATCCATCTTCCTTCTCAAAACTGCTACTGGGAAAGAAAAAATCACACACTTCCAACAGCCCTTTTCATCCGTCTCTCTGAATGTGTGAGTAAAGATCATCCTGCCTAAATGTGCCAAACTGAATATCCAGAGCAATCCCAAGGGGACATCAATACACATCTATACAAAATTCTTTGTTAAAGAAAATTGTACCAAAGTGTTCAAATGTCAAAGGAACACAAAAACATTTATAAAACAACTTGTAAGCAGCCAGGCTAGATCTAGTTCTCTGGCATGGGTATCACTGAACAGAAAGAAACAACTGCTGCAAACCATAGACTCCATGAGCTGGTATTAACATTTTGTTGAGGGAAGCAATTCTACAATATGTAGTAAGACCCAAAGACAGTGTGTCCTGAAAGCTGAGGTTGTATCTACCCACTACTTTGTAGAGACAGGCTCAAAACAGGTATTTCAAGAATCTTAAGCTCTAACTGACCACCACATACCACATGGAGACAGGAAGAAATGAAGAAAGTCCTGAGACAAAATGCTGCATCATTTAGGCCCTGTGAGAGCTGACATGCTCAGAAAATGCAGGAAACTTGGAGAAAATTTAACCAGAGCCTTATTACTAAGGTCTCCCTGTGGCAGCAAGCCAAGATAAAAGTTCCAGTAGTGTTACCAGGAAATATAATTAATTTTTGTATGGAGTTGAGACCGGAGTTTGGCTCATTGGATCACTCTATGCTAACCGTACATTGGGTCTGGCCACATCAAATCACCCTTCTGAAATGCAGAATGCACAACCTAATTCTGCTGTTTATGAAAACCAGACTCTGGCAGTCTGGAGGGCAAGAAATTGCCTACATCTGTCCATACCACCCATCTTCAAGCAGCTAAAGAACTTAACAGAGGAGAAATAGCCTCCAGACAGGTTTTAAAGTGGCACAGTGACAGCCACAGCGAAGACGGAAACAGCAGAAGTTCCAATAGAACTTAAGCACTCCATCCCTATGACTCTTACCAAGGTGACTTGGTAGAGCACTTGGGATGCACAAATACTATTGGCCTTTAATGAACTCCTGTGTTATACAGGATTTTTAAGGATACCAATGGTTGCCACAGTTTATGGGAGAGCATGAGAAGTCCACACCCCAAATGATTTTTACTACATTATCCTTTTAATTGAGATGGGAAAATGTCAGCTGGAATAAAGAGTCTTTGGAAGGATGGACCCAACAACCAGGACACCCAAACCACATCACTGGGGATGGGTTACTCCAGGACCACTTGAGTGTGAGGTGGGGAACACTGTGTTTTCATGTGAGAATGAGACTGTGCTGAAAGCACATCTCATTAGCCAATGCGTTACCCATCAGACTCAACCCATGTTAAAACCACTTGTACCAATTGTCCTGGCACTCCATCCAGGAAAATCACCCACAACAAACTGAAGCAGAATGGCACCTTATGGTATTATGCAAAACTGAGACTGAACTGAAGGGATGAGCAGTTAGGATTCATAGGATCATAGAATGGTTTGGGTTGGAAGGGACCTTAAAGCTCATCCAGTTCCTGCCATGGGCAGGGACACCTTCCCCTACCCCAAGTTGCTCCAAGCCCCATCCAACTTGGCCTTGGACACTTCCAGGAATGGGATAGCCACAGCTTCTCTGGGCCTCACCAATCTCACAGGGAACAATTTCTTGCCAATACCGAATTTAAATCTCTCCTCTTTCAGTTTAAAACCATTCCCCCTTGTCCTATTGCTATCTCTCTATGTAAAAAGTTGCTCTCCCTCTTTTTCTTAAGCCCTCTTTAGGGGAAGTTTATGAGAGACAGCAATGAGGTTTCCCCAGAGTCCCTGGAAAGGCTCTCCACTCTTTCAGGCTGAGAAGAGCTAACAACAACAGGGGCGTGAAACTTCTTATGGGACACAGGGAAGAGCATTTTGGGGTTGTACAAGGCTCATTATGGAACTGAAGGCAGGGAAAGGGAGGGCTCAAAGATGTCTGAGAGATAGCAACCTTGGGAAAACACAGAGAGAAGGGGTTAAAAGGGTCCAGGATCAGTTACTGGGGAGACAAAATGTCTTAGACCAGTTCCTAGGGGTCCACAGTGTGCTGGGAAGAGGTTGAGGTGATGTGTGAGTGATGGGGCTCTGTGGGTGCTGGGGGCAGATACTTTGAGAAGCTGGGGAGATAAAGGATACAGGATCAGCTCCTGGACAGCATGGTTTTATTTACTCCTCATATGTACTCCTCGCTGTCTTGCTCCCAGCCAACAAGGAACTACAAAATTGGTGTTACTAAATCACCAAGCCTCAGCCAATAAAGTTTCTCTGACAGCAAAGCATCAGCTCTGAGCTACCATACTGAGCTTAAACTGCCTGCAAAATACTGTGTGAAATACACACAGTATTAGCAAGCAAAGTTTGCCTACAAATCTTAGAGAAAGCCTCTTTTTTTAACCTTACTTTGTTTTTAATTCTCAGTTGGAGGGCAGTAGTTCCTCACACACTTTAAACAGTGACCCAGAGGAAAGAAGCACTCACATTTTCCTCCCTGCACAGAACCTGTGCTCTCCCACATCACCTGTGCAGTGAACAGGGGTGTGCTGTGTGGATATGCAGTGAACAGACCTGAAGGAGTGAGATGGATTAAAACTAAGCTGGCAAAAAAAAAATAAATAAACAAAGCATAATTCCTTTTCAAATCAGTTTCCCAATTAAGTCTGCACTTACGTTCAAAGAAGGGTGTTCAGTCCCATACCTGGTAAATTTAAGACTTTTAAATAACTTACGGTAGAAAAGGCTAAAAAATTTAATGAATACTGCATCCATATAGAAAAAAAAAGGCATAAAAAAATCCCCTCAAAACACATCAGAGTTTATAAGAGAAAGTGAAAAGTATACCTCAGTGTATTCAGAGTAAAACAGAATTTTTCATAAGAGAACAAGTTCTGGAACAAAGCCAAAAACAGGACTTCCAGATGCAGTCACTGACGGAGGAATTACGACTTGCCAGGAATAAATCCTCCAGCCCAGAAATGTAACTCAGAAGAAGCAAACCATACTCTGCCACCCTGGATATTACTGAGAAACAAAAATACTGAAAATTCAAATAAAACGGAAAGAGATGAAAACTAAGGATGGATGTGGAACTGACAATGGGGTCACATTAAAATATACTGGATTGAATATCCCATTTCCAACTCAGAAGCCAATAACCTCTCCCAAATGAGGAGAGGGCACTAAGGACAGACACAGTGGGCAACGTCATAGCAGAAAATCCTTTAATTGTGTACTTGCATTCAAACAAAACACCTGTTTATCCAGAGTGGAACATAGCGTGCACTGAGACTGCAGCATCCTTTTTGCAACAGTCTGTTCATAACTTGAGAAGTAAATAAAACATGGAATAAATTTTGATGGCTTCAAAGATATATTAGGCAAAAAAAATCATGAAAAGCAGTACAAAATTAGATTTTCTGTTTGTCAAACTAGGCAAAGAAAAAAACTCAACTACTTTGTCTCAGCACTACTCAGAGGACAAGACCCTCTGGAAAGGAATTAAATATTTCCCTTTCTCAAATCCTGACATATTCACACAGAAAAGGATGCTCCCAGGCCTGTTTTCAATTTAAGGATAGTGGGAATCTTCTCAGTGCCTCCTAGAATTTCTAAATAATTTTTAACCTGAGATACTACAAACTGGTACCTTTCAAGGGCTACATAAAATGTCATTCAGCAATTGAAAACAAACACCTGAGAGAAGGGTCAGAAATGCCTTAGGCTGGGCTCAAATGAACTGGGACACTGAAGAAGTCGCCAAAACTTATTCCATTTGTCAAAAATACAGATAAACTCAAGGAAAAAGGTCTACATCATGATGCAGGCAAAATTTAGTCCTTGAAGAAAATCTGTTCTGTTTTGTTTAATTTAACTGGAAAAAACCCAACCAACTTACACAGTAGTCTAAAACTTTTATTTTAGCTTCTTTATTTATGTGAAAAAGACCCAATGGTTTAGTAACTGATTGAACAAGTTCAATTTGTTTTGCTACACACAATATTAAGCAAATAAAAGTGGATTCCAGTAAAGTAGAAAATCATTAGAGCAAAGAGGTAAACATAGTAGTGGGACTCTCCATTTCTGGCAGCTAAATTTAAGAATTTTTTTCATCACTTGTCAATATTTTGCTCTTCTTGTTCTAGCACCGTACTAGAACAAGAAAAGCCATATCCATGTCCCTGGAAAATTTCCCCAAGAAAATGAGAGACCTCTGTAGAAAAGTTGATTAAGATCCCCAAATGACACAGAGCCATGAGAATGTGCCTCTCTGGGGTTCCCATAGCTCAATATCATTAGGATGGTTATTTTGGGTATGTACAAATAAAGGGGAAACAGTCAAATAGCAAAAGGGATAGAGATAAAAAAGACTGATCTTAGTTACCTCAAAGACCCATCTGTCCTGCAGTTACACCTTTCTGGTGGAGCTAAAATTCAACCACCCTCACCTTGAACATCACAACTAAGTATTTCTTAGCTAATTCAAGTTCTCAATATTTTCACCCACATGTTGTTTTAACATTGGCTTGATCTTCTACCAGGTTATGCCTTGAAAATTCATGTGTGACACATTTATGGACTGAAGTACCAGGAGAAAAATCTTAACCCAGTGTTACGAAGCTCTTCTTGCTTATGTATCTTTTACATCAGGCAACAGAAAAGAATCACAGAAATCACAGATCATTTGGGTCGGAAAAGATCTCCAAGGAGTCCAACCTGTGATCGACCCCCAGCTTGTCACCCAGCCCAGAGCACTGAGTGCCACGTCCAGTCGTTCATCAGACACCTCCAGGGATGGGGACTCCAATACCTTCCTTGCCAGCCCCTTCCAATGCCTGACCACCCTTTCCAGGAAAAAATTCCTCCTGATGTCCCACCTAAAACTCTCCTGGCACAGTTTGAGGCCGTTTCGCTCATTGCCGGGAGCAGAGTTCAACACCCACCGGCTCCACCCTCCTGTCAGGGAGTTGCAGAGGGGTTGCAGCAAGTATAAACTCATCCAGCAAAGAGGGAACTGCGGGATCCTGCTTCTCTTCAATGCCATTAACAGAAGACAAAAAGCCATGCTTCTTTCTTCACTTGCTGTCAGCCACAGTCCACAAAACAAACTGACCCAGATCCAAGGACAAGGTGGGTCTTCCTCCTCTTCTCCCTCAGCTAGACAGACATGTTCTCCTTAGATGCACCGAGTTCCAAGCCTCAGAGCTGCTCAGGACCTGAAATAATGTGTTCACCAAGACGGATACCATGCAGAAAGTGGTTCACCTGTTACCACAACCCAGCAGGTGCTCTCCTGGAAGAGGACAGTGACCCATTCAGTGAGGTAGCAGCACCAAGAAGAGGATGCAGATCTAAAGGCTGGATGACCAGGTGACACAAGACCTGTGGCTCCAGGATCTCATTTCACAAGCTCTAAATTAAAATCTACTAACTGCTTGTGCTAATTTGTAATGAATATAAAGCGAAATCAGTTCTGTTTACATGGCTCCTGTCCTGAGCAATTCAGAAGCTGCCTGGTTCCTTGTGCGTTGCCATGGCACTGCAGATTAGCCGAGGTGACTGTCGATAGGGGGAGGCTGGAAAAAGTGCCTCTGGAAACCATTCCACATACCTTCATTAGATGATTTTCATTTAGATTATACTGAAACCTTGACCATTTGCCACGCAGACGTTTCCTCAGGCAAACATCACTGCATGGCTGGAAGTCCTACCACGTCCTTTTTTACAAGAACATGATTCAGGTGATTCAGGACTTCAGTTTTGAAGTCAAAATTCCATTTGTTGGCCTTCAGCATCATAATGGTTTACTTCTTCTTTCTTACATTTATTTCCATATCAGGGTTTTTAAAGAAACACTCATTTATTCATTTGGCATATCATTAATTTTTTCATTCATATGACACATTTGTCTCTAACAAAAGGCTAATCCTAGGGCTTGTTTCTAATAAAACAGTATTCTTCCTGAAATCACTGGAACACAACTGGAATCAACTGGAGCACAATCACTAATAAAAGGTAAAAGACAATGAAATAAACATGAATTATAAAGGTGGGTTTTCCTATAATCCCCCCATGAATTGCAAGTAATACACAACTAATACACTGTAACATTTATTTCCGTTTGGAGAGTGGACTTAGGTTTTTGAAATTATTATCAATTTATTTGCAATAAAAAGGAAGCAGAGGATTACAAATTGAGTTTCATACCTCGCTTGGTGAATAGCTTCTACCCACTCATCTCCATCAACTTCATCCTCACAACGGAGCTCCAGTGGCTTCTGCCCTTCATGGCCAAAGAGAACAGTAAAGTAATGCTGCAAATTAGAACAGGGGGAAAAAAGGAAGTTCAGAAACTCTTAAATAAAACAGATATATAAAATTAAGGAAAAAAACCCAACACAAACCCAACAACCCATACAGTAAAAGAAGAAAACAGCCACCAGAAGACTTTTTTATACTCAGCATAAAGCACTGTCAGCCCAAGGAAGACGTGTTTTAAGTTTTAGTCATGAAATAGAGATTGAAGTTGAAACTATCCTGAAAATATTGCCCCGTGTATCAAGGTAATAGCTTTCATGATACTTATTGTTAAGTTATTGTCCTTAAGCTTTCACATACAAGACAACAAAATACAATTCCCTAAACAGCTCCTACAGTCAAATACAATAATAGAAATACAATGGAGTGTCTGTAGCTCCTTCTTGCATTTTTTCACATAAAACTGTACCTGGCTGTATCTTATTCCTCACCTTTCCATAAGAACAAATACCTTTCTCAATCATCACACTCCCAAAACTTTTTTGCCCTTCTTTCAGGAAATCTCACCCATAACTGTCATTGCAACAACTTTTTGTTTTCACAAGAAAATGTTATTCACACAAAAATTGTCATATTCTTTGATGGTGTTTCTTGCATGAAGGGTCTTGCCCAAGGTGCATTCCAGAGAACACGAGATTTCAGAGAAGTTTATGCTTCTTTCAGAATGTACTATTAATAGTATTATCTAGTGAGGAGGGGAGAACCCTCAGTCACCTGCCTTAAATTCCATTTCACAAGGTTGCTTATTTACAACCTTATTTTGCATAGCTTGCATACCAACTTACAGCTGGGTAGCAAAATGAATTCTTCCAACTCAGGTAAAAATAGGTGAGAAAACAGTCTACCTAAACACACACCTGTAACTCCCCCAGGTGCCCTACATGCAACCATTAGGAATTCAGATGTTTCATGGGCAGTGGGACCAGTGAGAGACCTGCCCACACATAAAAACATCTGCTAATTGGGTTTGATGTTACTCAGGAGCTCTTCCTGCTAAACCAGATCTCTCACTTCTCACTACCCAGAACTGCTCAACCACTCTTCCACCTGTGAACAGGGAACCAAGTACAAACACACATGGCAGAGATTCCTGTCTACGGTCAGCAAATGCCCAACTCGCTCCAGTCAGCCAGCAAGGTGTATAATCTATGTGATCTGCATTCTCACATGCCTTTAGCATGTTTACAACAGTAAGAAACCTGAAGTGATGTCAATAAACACCCTTCTTTCCTGGGGACATCACCTTTACAAAACGTAGCTGTCTCTGAGAACACTCACATGCTCAGCTCCTTTTTGGGTAATGTGAGTAGGTAAGAGGTCATTCCATAAAGATAAAACTATTCATTTCTGCATGGTATTAATTTGCTAAACATTGTTACACATATACAAAACACTTTCCATGCAAAAACCACCAGCACTGCAGGATTGCAGACAGACACAACAGAAACAAGGCCAAATAAGAAGCAGCATTCACATTTAATAGGCTTTAAATAAGGAAGTTCAGATCCACTAAATTTCAGAAATAAAAAAACTCCAGGGCACAGATGAGGACTAATAAATCAGTAAAAGGACAATCTTATAAAACTGTGGGGTTTTGACAGTGCATATCACTTACACCTCAATGCTATGAATAGAAAAAAACCTTTTAATCAGGTCCATAGGATTCTCCATAGCAGTGAAAGATAAAAACTTTTATAACAATATAGTGCAGTTGAAAATAACCTACAGCACAGTGAAAAGTGCAGCAAGATTACACACAAATGTGCTCTGTTTATAGAGTGGAGTAGTCTATTTAAAAAAAAAAGTATATTTAAAGAGAAATCACACTGTTCAGTACTGCATATTATGTAACAAGTTATTTGCATTTCATAAAGCTGCTACATATAAAATTACAATAAAGACACAAGTGCAGAAAAGCACAGGATTTAATCTCATTGTGTGGGGATTTAAGTTAAAGGGAGAGACAATATTACAGTCCTCCCTACTTTTAAAGTGCCATAACTCAGACCCCTTTTGAGCAAGACTTGCGGTGATATCGTTGCAGAATTTAAACTTAGAGGTTTGCAGTAACTATGGTGATAGACAGGCTCTAAACACTTAGTTAGACCAAGAAAATACATAAATTTAAACCAACTTAGGGGGGCTACTACAGTAGGACTCGACTAAGTGGCAATTAAAGGTAAATTATAGAAGACATTTGTTTTTTGAAGCTACTTCTGAAATCATCCAAATCCTTCACCCCCTCAGACACACATTTTGCACTCAAGCATCAGTATAAACTATCACTTAATTTATCCAGAAGCATTCAGCTCTAGAACAAGTAAAATGTAAGAAAAATATCACAACATGCCTCTGAAAAGAATCTCTATCATCTTTGAATTATTTTTTTTAAATGAACATTGTTCATATAAAAAAACTGATTTACTATGAGAAAATAAGATGGTATCTGTGAGGCACTATTACATTATCCATTAAATGTTGTATGTGAGTGGGCCCATATATATAATTATATAGAGACATATATAATTTTAGCACTGCCATTCAATACTAAACAGTGCAGCTTCCATATACAGCAGTACAATACAGGTGAAAAACACCCTTCTGCATACACAGTAGTTTCTTGAAGTGGTAACAGTAAATATTTAAGAATTATACCACATATTTACATCAACTGCCTTCATCATCATCATCATCATTCATCATGTCTGTTGGATTAGCAGGCAGGCACTTGTGTTTCAAGTTCAGGCCATGGTTCAGCTGGACAATTTTGTTGTTGTTGTTTATTCTGAAAATCCCTGGACTCACAGAAGATAAGATGAACATTCTGTATTTTGACATAAAATAGAGGAAGTAATTTCATTTTAAGGTGTCCTTTCAGTATTCAGGTGCACACAAGCAAAATGTTAAGTCTTCATTTGAATAAAAAGATCTTTGGCTGAGTTCTCCAAGGTAAAGCTTGAGGGAAAAAAAGGAGAAGGAAAAAATACCTGGCACAGTTATGAAGGCATGACTGCCACTCAAGGAAAGAACAATGAGGTTAAGGTTTATCAAAAATATTGTTGTGTATCACTCCTCTGACTTGCACCTGGGGCTAATCAGTTCCTTCCTAAGATGAAAAGGAAAGACTAAGGAATGAGCTGACGGACACCTCTGCTCCAAAAACAAGACCAAAGCAAGATTAAGACCCTGAGTGAAAGAAGTCCAGTACCAGGGCATACTAATTGTGACTCTGGGCTCCCCCTGACAGCAGCTCACTCTGCAACTCTGCCCTTGTAAAACTGCCCAAATGATGGTAAATTCAAAATAAGACAGCAAAAGCTCTGAAGGGGACATGCCTTCCAAAGGGAAAAACAAGCATTATTCTGGTTTAAAAAAAAAAATAAAAAAAATCAATCAAACAAACAAATTCCCACCAACAAAAACCGTAACAAACAAACACACCAAAAAACCAACCAACCAACAAAAAAACCCCATGAACAAACAAAAAAAACCTCAACACAAATGATACATGCCCTGTGACAGAAACACTACTTTTAAGACCACTGAGGAAGAGCCTTCACCAACACAGTCACCCCTAAAACTTAACTTCCTCGCAGTAAAATGATGCTCCCCTTGGACTGTCCAGGCCATCTGCTGTTCATGGAGTGAAAGTCACACTGACACAGGCAGCACTCTCTCCAAGGCACAGGGACAACCCACAGCTCATTCTCCTCCCTCCACCTCATGTGAAACCCCAAAGGACGTCTCTCCTGTCCCTCACCTCCTACCCCCTGATAACTCCATGTCTGTCCCCTTGGTTACTCCTTTCCATACCCCAGCACCTGTAGAAACCTGATGTGTCTTTTCCATTTGTAAATTAGTGATGATGCTTTGAAACACTCGTTACTGAAAAACCAGAGGACCAAGAGGACCCAGAACTTCCCACGGTGGTGCTTATCCCTGTCACAGTCAGAGTTGCTGCTCCCCTGGACAACACTGCTTGACAATTCTGCTGCAGCTCCTGCCTTCAGCTCCTCCTAAATTTGGTCAGCACTGAATGTCCAGACGGAAAAGCTTACCCTGGAGAAAAGATGCCTGTGTCGACAGTGGTTTTGTTATCTTATCCTCCCATCAGCACATATCAACATGTAAATTGTGCTTTGAAGGACACCAAGGTGACAACCAAATTGTGTTGTATTGTGGGTTTGCAAATGATTATACTGTGGTAATAACTACTTGCACCTGAACTGCTCTTCTCTAAACTTTACTTACTAAACTTAATAAAATTTTAAAATCATATACTATAGAAATACTATTTTTAAAACTTAATTGTGGTGCGACATCACTAGATGCCATTTCCTGATTTTTCAGTGATTTATTGCACACTCTTGTTTTTTTCATTCAAGCCAGGACTTTGAGGGTAAGTTAAAAAGAAAATTCCAAGCATCAGTATTGGTAAGAATGGAAATTTCAGATGCAAAGGAGTGGTGAAAAATTTGTCTGTGTCTTTTGTACCAAGATTGCTACAAAAAAAAATTAAGAGCCTTAACAAAAGCCTGTCTTCAATGTGAGGCATGAGGAACACCTTAATCGTTTGACGTGTTTGTTACCTGGTGTTTACAAGGGCACATTACAAACCTTTGATGCTGAAAAAGGTGGCAGAAGTGATTAATTAAAATTTAGGATGACAAGCTAAAAATACTTCTTGACTTCTAAAGACATTTTCATTTCGGAATGTGGAAGCCTGTATGCAATCTGAAGTGTTAGTAAATTACTAGGAAAAAAAGAACAATCACTGCAGCAATTGAAAACTGCTCAATAATCCCAGGAGGAAAAGCAGCAAACTGCATTCTAAATCAAAGCAACTTATGCTACTCAAGGACACATTAACTCATCAAGTTTTCAGATGTGTTCTACTGATAGTATTTCACCCATCTTCTCAAATACAAAACATGACGTATTCTGTATCTCTTACATCCTGGGGAAAGGGAAGGAAACAAAGTAAATATGCTTGGAAGAAGGCAGAATCTCTAGAAGTGAACAAGTACAAAAAGATGAGGGTATCAAGGTGAAGGAAATGTTTGAGGGAGAAGTCAGCAATCACTCATGGAGAAAGACTATTTACAAGAGTATGTAATGATAGGACAAAAGGAAATGGCTTCAAGTTGCCAGAGGACAGGGTTAGATGGGATATTAGGGAAGAAATTCTTCCCTGTGAGGGTGGTGAGGCCCTGGTACAGGTTGCCCAAAGAAGCTGTGGTTGCCCCATCCCTGGAAGTGTCCAAGGCCAGGTTGGATGGAGCTTCGAGAAACCTGCGCTAGTGTAAGGTGCCCCTGCCCATGGCAGGGGGTGGGACTGAATGGACTTTAAGGTCCCAATCACTCTGTGATTCTGTGGTCATTGGATCAACAGCTTGTTAGTGGGAAGGAGAGTGTTGTACCTTGAGCCAAGGGAGCATAAATGCATGGGCTGGATTTTCCCACATCTTGAGACTTGCTGTGCCACTGCTACTCAGAAGAAATTTGCAGCCTATTGTTCTTAAATTAGCATGAGAATGGAATAATGGCAGGAGTAGCAATTTTTTAAAAGTTTCCAGGGAGATCTACCGAGCCAATACACCAATTGGTAGAAGCTATAATAAGAGCAGGATTAGTGGACATCAGAATTAACAAGATGTACTTGGGAACAGTCAGAACGGCTTTTGTAAAAGGATGCCATCTCTTCTAAACCCAGAAGCTGAAAATAACTGGAAACTTAAAGTCATCTTAGAGGACAGGGAAAGGATAGTAAAATATGCACCTGAATTCATGCCTTCCCCAGCATGTCCTCATGGCCAAGGTGCGAAACAGGTTATTAAACTGGTTGGACCTTTGGTCCACCCAAATAAAGCCATTCTCATAGTTTTGCTAATTAAACTTCCCTTGGCGGTATGAGAGTCTTTTAAATCGTTCAAATTGCTTTGCACTTCATTATAAACAAGATACTTGCATTAAGTGCTGGCTCTTACTAATTGTCTGGGGTATTTTTTCCTTATTTTGGGTTTGATTTTGGTTCTTTAAAAAAAAATAAAGAGATAATTTGCAAAACTGGTAGAGAGCCACTGGAATATTTCAGGTTCTGTGTTTCTTTGTGGTGACACTTTGGGATTAAGAGGGTTTTTTTACCATCTTAATGTTACATGACCTTCCCTGGCAAGTAGAAATCTGGTATTTCTAGAGGTAAATGAGAATAAGGGTTTTATGTGCTAAGAACACACTAGAAGACATTGATTTGGATTTCCATCTCCCACATTGTGGAGAGTCAGAGGTGGGCTTTAGTGTCTGCTCTGGCTTTGGTTTCAATCTGGACAAATAGATACTACTTTATATTGGATGGCAGATGAGATGGCTCGATGTATTCTCTCTAACAAATACTGGATTAATCAAGTTATAATCTGCTCCATAAAATCTACTCTGAAATCTGACAGTGAATCACCTTCCTGAGCCATCCTGCAAATATTGCCCGGGCCGAGAACAACAGCATTCTGAGGTAATTATATTTAAATATGCATACAGCAGTTTTTGAATTAGGGGGATTATACATAAATGTACCTTGTTTTATAAACTCTTAAAAAATACCACACCCAACCTTCATACAAAACAGAAATCAAGGAATACATAAAGGTCACTGAAGATTAATCCTCAGACAACTCTGATGACTTGCATTGAAATTACACCAAATTACAATGGTTATAGTATTTGTTTTCATGGATGAGAGACTCAGGCTAATATAGCCCCCATAGCTCTATTTCCAATGCAGACCATTTGTACTTCCATGGCAGTTTATCAATAGGGAAAAATTCTACCACATAAAAGGGAATTTCACAAAGTAAAGCCCATAGGAAATAGATACAGCACAGTAAGTGCATCTAAATTATTCACAAATAATAAACTGAACACAGGTACTATCATCTCAAAGTGCATTTGACACTGTCCAGTGGTAATTTCCTGCCAGAAACTACAAGCCACTGGCTTGTTAGGGACTTGAAAGGCAATGCCCGTTTATTCACCAGTAAACACTCACAGTGTTCCCAGAACTGTTGCCTTTCTGCACATCCTCAGCATCTCCTCCCACATGAACTGAGGTCTCCTGGGACTGGCACTGATACATCTCTGCATCTGATTTCCTCAGGTGACTGATGCTGTGCCCTGAAGACACTTTCTACTGATTGAATTCTTAAAAAGTGAGAAGTATTTTCTATAAGCCATAGCCAAACCAAACCTGCCTAAACCAGGAGACAAACAAAATTACTCCAAATACCTTATGGTATACATAGGTATCCTTCTTACCACCCTCAGTACCATTCCTATGATACTGATTTTCCCTAACACTTTGAAAAGGACACAGCACTCAGGTCTGCTGTTCACACTTAGCAGTAAAACATCTACATTTTAGCTCCCATTTGTTGCCTCAGATCCGTTCTAGTCTTCAGTATCCTTATAATATATTCCTTATGCTGGCAAAGGAAAAATCATTTCCTGGGAGACAGTTAGTTTTAATCACAATTTGAGACATTTTCAGGATATACACCTGTATGTGGAGACTTCAACAAATGATCAGGTACATGTTGGGACCTTGATCTCCTGCAATGAAATGTTTGCAGCTCAAATGATGAAAAAGAAGCACATAAATCCCATTATCCCTCTTGATGACCTAATTCTGCATGTAGGGCTGGGAGTACAGTCCCTCGTTTCTTGTTCCTACCCCCATTTCAGTGTGTCAGTAGCTTCCATTGGGGCCAAATTTTTGGGAATAAACAGTTCAGCCAGTTCAATTTCTGGTCCGTCCTCAAGCATAGCACAGCTAAAGAGAATCAGGACTGCAGCCCTAGCACATAACTAAGCACAGTACAGATAGATTAGTAGAAAAATGTGACGTTCAAAGCAACAAAGGATGGACTGATGGGGGAAACGCACAGAAAAAGACTACAGGTATTACTGTAATCAGTGGCAGTGTTATATGTTTTTCAGGACTTCAACTTT
The DNA here is from genome assembly GCF_003945725.1 of Corapipo altera. Lineage (NCBI taxonomy): Eukaryota > Metazoa > Chordata > Aves > Passeriformes > Pipridae > Corapipo > Corapipo altera. The sequence goes on along the minus strand of NW_020884875.1, from coordinate 28,727,653 downwards.
CTGTGTTTTGCTTTTTTTTTTTTACCCTGTCTCATTAATTCACCATTCTTCACAACCCTGACCTTTCTCCATGTACTGACAGCCATTCCATCCTTGTCCAAAGAACAGCCAGAATCCCTGCTCTCCAGCCTTCTTCTCTGAAAGCCAAAAGGAACATTTATAAACTTCTATTCTGATTATTTATCTAATACAGACCAGAAAAATCTCTCTAGAGAGCTCTTGCATCAAACATACAGGACCAAGGTGAAACATGGACCCTCCATCAATCCTAACATAAAAAGTAACGAAAAACCTTCCTGAGCCCAAGTTCAATTGTTCTAGATAATACATTACCCTCACTGCTAAAAATATGCAGCTTCATTTTAAAAAATGAATAAACAGCTAACTAATGAAATTATATAAAGAGGCCTATTTTGAAGATTGCATCCATACAGTGTGCAATGCAGGAGTGGATCCTGGGTTCCTCAGTAAACACCATCATATATGCACAAAAATAAAAAATAACCCCCCCAAAAAGATAAAAAAGGTATACCTACCCTAAGTCATGCTCACAAACAAATTCTACAGAGCAAGTAATTTTGAAGTATTAATTTCCAGGAAACATTATTTGGCTGGCTTTCGAATTATATTCTGAATATATGCGAACACCAGATTTGACATTTTTAAAGCTCTTTACAGACAGTAACTAATCTTCAAACTCCTCTACAAGGTAAGAATTATGGTGCCCATTTTAGACACAAGGATATGTGCAAAGATGCCCAAATATAGATCTGCTGAAAAGAGTTCAATTCTAGATCGCTATAAACAGAGCTTCTCTCGCTGAAGTGAGCCAACACATGACAAGAGGGAAGCAAGAATAAGAAGTCAGCACATCCTAGACCTTGTTACATCTCTGTTATATATAATAATTTCTATCTATAAACATTTTCAGAAAAAAACCCAAATACTCAAATTTCAAGAAACTGCAGCAATCTGTGAGATGAGGTACAAGACTGAACAGTCACACACCAGCACCAGAGATTGCCAGGGCTCTGATGAAAAAAAAGATACCACTGCAAAGAGCCACATACAATGTTTTCATGAAACCTGAATGATTTTATGGGAAAATGTCTTTTTGTTGCCTCCATCCTCTCTGACAGCCATACTCTGCCCTAAGGAGTTGGAGCCTGTTTATAACCTTGTAAAAAAACGGCAAGAAAAGCAACAGAACCTGGTTTTAAGCAAGAGGTTATTCCAAAAGCAGAAGCCTGGACCTCCATCTTCCACTTGCTCACACTCGACCAAAAGGAGTACTGGCTGGTCTGCCCACTGGACTGAACTCAGGAGGACTGAGAAGGACATTCCAGAAGTCCATGAAACTCCACAGAGCTGAACACAGCGCTCTGTAACCATATCTCACACAGAAACAAATTCTTCATTAAAAATACATTTCCCAACCTTGTCCCTAAGGACTGTGAGCAGAAAAGTGGTGCTTAGCCACTTAGGGAACTAGAACTCCATCTATTAGCTCACCTGGATGTTCAAAACCACTAGGTGATAGTTTGGGCTACTCTACTAAACCCCTCAGTATGTGGGTTTCACTGAGATACACAGAGAGATAAAATGTCTCAGGATATAAAAGATCCAGTGACTGAGTCCTGTCATACCTCAACCACTAAAAAATGTTTGGATCAAACTTCTGTGACATTTCTGCACACACTCTTGAGACTACTATCCTTTAAATTCTCCAAGTTTTCAATTAAAAAAAAAAAAAACAACAAAAAACCAAAACCCAAACTAAAACTAACAAACAAAACAAAATACAAACAAAACCAAACCAACCAAACAAACAAAAAAGCACCTCACCTTGGCCAAGCACCAATTAAGATTCAGTCCTTATGACAATCCTTCCCTAATCCTCAGGAGTATTATTTCAACTTCTGACTGTCCATTGTCAACCTCTGGTTTTGTACAAGGATTCACTGAAATTTCCTTAACTGCTGACACTGTTGTACCAGTAAGCCAAAAATACTCCAAGCAACTAACCCACCTTGCATATTTTAACAAAAGTCTCACAATGACAAGAGTGTTACAGCCAGTAATGTTTTATATGAAGGATAAGAACTGAATTGTACTACAGTAATGGAGAGCTGAAAATCAGTTTCCAAAATTTGGCTGGAGATTGCAGAAATGTGTTCATGGTTTGGGTAAAATAAAAATTATTTTCAGGCTATAAAAGCAATAGAATTACACATGGAATCCACATTTTATAATATTTGCTGTCAAAGACCCACTTAAGCATACATTTAGTTTTCAATAATTTACCCAACTGGAACTACATTATGTGTTTTCTTTTCAGGTTTTTGCTAATATCTCTCAAATTACATTAGCTGTGCTACACTCAATAGATTAGTAGCAGAGACTTTGAAATTTATGCAGTGTAAAGTCCTTTAAGCACACAGCCATTATAACTGATTTTTCACCCAAATTAGTGTCATGCATATAGCAAAGGACATGTTGAAGTTCCCTTTGTAAGTAATTCAACAATTACTCACATTCTCTAATAATACGATAGAAGCAATTCACATCTTTTAGACAATGGCTGGATTTTTGTTCCCCTACAAGTTGGTTGTGAATGCTCTGGTTTTAATCATGCTTGTCATTCCACCACTATTAATCAAAGAACAAAGTTGGTATGAGAAAGTAATAGGAAGTTACTTGGAGTAGAAAACATACTCTATTTCTTTCTCATTAAACACATTTCTATTCACACATGGCCAAGATTGTGCTGGGCCACTCTTTACATCCATTGGCAGGACCTTCCACTCATTCAAACACCAAGATCACTTTGACTGAATGTCTGAGTATGAGATGTGAAAGGGGCTTAAAGCAAGTACACTAAAAGGAGTTACGAAATCACAGAAACATAGAAACATGGAATCGTTTATGCCAGAAAAGACCATTGAGTCCAAGCCTTAACCCAGCACTGCCAAGGCCACCACTGACCATGTCCTCAGGTGCCACATGCACATGACTTTTAAATCCCTCCAGGGATGGGGCTTCACCTCTGCCCTGGGCCACTGCGCCAGGGCTTGACGACCTTCTCAGTGAAGAAATTTTCCCAACATCAAACCTTGTGAAGGAGCAAGATTCAGGATGGGAGCGGTTTCAGGAGTGGAAAAAGTCACACAGCAATTGGAAGGACTTTATTATACGAACTTTACAGTTCTTATGTGTTTATAAATATATACATTGTATGTTTCCCCCGGGACTTGTATTTCCCGGGCATGCCCAGGCATGCCTGCTTCCCTGCTTCCCTCTCTGATAGGCTGAAGAAGCTGCAGAGAGGAGACAGTTGCCATTCACCCTTTCCTTCCCCAGTTCCTCCCACGTTCCTCCCCCTTCCTCTGTGTCCCTACCCCGATTCGTTTCCCTGGTTGTCTGTTTCATGCTCCACCCTATTTTCTGGTGCATTCCACGCCAGAGTTTATAAAACTCTTGTGCACCTCCATTAAACTTGGCATTGCATCACGACCCCAAACCTTCTCAGACTGTTTGTGCAGTGCTGCGGCCTTCTCCCCTCCCCCCTTTGGACCACAGCAAAACCTGACTCTCCACTGGCACAGCTTGAGGTAGTTTCCCCTTGTCCTGTCCCTTGTCCCCTGGGAACAGAGCCTGACCTCCCCCTGGCTCCACCCTCCTGTCAGGAGTTGCAGAGACGAAGGTCCCACCTGAGCCTCCTTTTCTCCAGGCTGAGCCTCCCAGCTCCGTCAGCCACTCCTAGTGCTCCAGACCCTTCCCCCAACTCCATTGTCAAATTACTTTCAGACACCCGTTTACTGATAATACACTTCCATCAACTCCTTTTCCCTTAGAGCTATGACAACTCTGGGTGTCGAGCAATTTCTATCATGAAATTTGTGCATTTTTGCACAATGTCTTTACAGAAGGATTAATGATAGAAAAGTTGAAGAACCTCTTTATTCGTGCTAGGTATGAGTTTTCTATCTGATGAGCATATTCTGGCATGGTGTTGGTTAATCCTGATCTCTGGAAGTATCCTTCTGCTAACTGAGAGATTTCCAGATGTTCTGAAACTCCTAGGTGACAACAGCATTTGTCACTACTGGTTCTTCTGAGATCATGCTCAGGATAAGGTGTGTGCATTATGATTTGATTCTCTAAGCAATGCAGCTCATTAGGGCATTTCATATTACACACATTTAAATAATACCACTTAATTGGTATTATTTAATGCCATTTTCTTTCACAGACTTTCCAAAATACTTTCTGCAGCAAGTCAACAATTACCAGTGCAGATATGTAACAAAGCTGGCAAGGGCAAAGCAGGGCTGCGTTTCATGAGATTTGGACACGATGGTCACATGTCACCTCCCTGCAAGGCACAGGTGAGTGAGAATCAAGAGTGATTCTGAGCTGGCATCACCATTTTGGGGAAGACAGAGTTACAGAAGGGAGAAAGCGGGGGCAGTAAAGTACAGGCATTACTTTTACTCTCCCGGAAGAGAGCAAATTGTATGCAGAACAATGGGATTTTCTGTTCATTTTCCACAAAGAGAATATTTTATGTTCCTCCTTCTTATGCAACCTCAAAATCTGCTTTCTATGTCAATACACATCCCCAGCAGCAATAGCGTTCTCCAGCTAACCTGAATAAATACAAGCAATTTTGAGCTCCTGAGGGACATCATCTTTGAGCAGGAAAGCCTTCCCATTGTTGTTATTCCACAACAAATCCTATGAAGCCCTGTCTTGAGACGTGCGGAACAGCATCCTCATCTTTCTTTTGCAGCAGGAAAACAACCAAATTTACTGATTTCTTGCCAGTTTGACAACGATGCACAGTTTATTAGGTCTTGAACTTGCCATCAAAGAAACTTTCAAGTGAAGCTCTGCCTTCCGCTGTGTTTGTTTCACAGGCCTTTTCATAATAAATTGCTGAAAAACCCAGAACAGCAAGTAAAGCAGAGTGACCAAATCAGCTTCAGCTTGGATACAAGGAAAATTATTTCGGGGGATGTTATTGCACTTTCTTTTAGTGCTAACAAAAGCAAGGTTTAGAATTTACAATCTCTGCCCTTCTCCTGGAGTTTCACTAAACTATATTAAAGATTCATGGGTTTTTTGTAATGTAATAGTAAAGCCTGAATGATCAAAGAAGTATTCACATGGCAAATGTAAAAATTTATTTTGCTTCACATTTCTTTTTTCCATTTGCACACGAAAGTCTGACTTTTAACTGAAATTCCTTTTCCTGTCAAACAAAGTATACTGCCTCTCTTTTATTTTAACCAAAATACATATTTTTCTCTCTTTTTTTTAATATACACACACAAAAAATAACATTTTTAAGCCATCAATTTCCATTAAAACATTTGAGAAGCAGTTTATCACCAAGAGCTGCATTTAAACACAAACAGTTTCTGTTGTTTTTTGTTCTTAACTCACTGGAATGTCCTGTGGGAAGACTATGTCAGAAATTCAATTTCTCTTTTCAAAATCCTCTCATTTTTTTCGAACTTTGTAGCCCACATGAATATTACGCTTTTCAAAGGCAAGGAAATTTACAACAGTGAGTAAGGATGAAAAAGCTATCCAGTTCTGCTGCTGATAACAAGAAAAAGAGGCATTGTCTATACTAAGAAAACCATAAAGAACACAATTTTCTTCAGTAGCAGGCATACAAAGCATATTGTAAAAATACAGTAGGAAATCAGTTACAGCTTTCAGATCAGTTAAAAGCCGCAACCAGTTTCTTACTGAAAACATTTTTTTTCCTGAAGTAACAAACAAAATATTCTTTAAGTCATCTTTTCTTGAGGAATATTTCTAGTAAATCAAAAAATGCTACTTATATCTTCTGCTTTGATCTACACTAGAGTTGGTCAAGGGAGGAGCGGGAAGTAGTAATAGGGAAAAAAATACACACCTTTCTATCCTACAGGAAATTCTAATGTTTTATCAGTCAAGAATTATGTAGAAACATAAAATCAAAGCAAAAAAAAAATCATTTTCTATTGATTCAATCAATTGTGATGGATTGACCAAAACCTGCCTTGTTTGAAGCCTGTCACAGATCAACCTGTACGTGCCTAAAAGGGACTGTAATGGGATGTACTCCTTATTCCAGGTATAACTCTACGATGGGTAGAAGCCCCAAGGAGCCAAGATATACAAGAGAAGGTGAGAGCACTTCTTTGAGCCACCACAGCACTAGAGACCAGCAAAGCTTAATGCAACTCTGTTCTAAGCCAAACATTTTGCTGTGGGTCAGTGGATAATTTGATTTATTAAATCAAACCAGCTGCTCAATTGCATGGGGGAAAAAAATGTAGTAAGTAATGAGGGCTTTTTCAGGTCTTTCAGAACTACCTTTTTTATGCAAAATAATGTTTAAAAAAAGTTGAAGACCACCATCCAAGGAAACCCTCCATGGATTCCTACACTTCTTGCCTTCATTCTTACAATTCTATTTCTGACACCTCCTCTCTAACTTTTGTAGTATAAAAAATTAATAAAATTCTTTGTTCTATCAGTTGCATAAAAATGGGATACTACTTCTATTGCAGGAGTTGTAGTAATTACAGAGATTGCCATCCTACTGCCTGATATGGCGTCAGAAATATAACCCCATTCAGGTTTCTTAAAGAAGAATGAGAAACCCACAAAGCAATTTCTGTCAAGACCTTAAAATTATCTTTCCCAAAGACAAAACAATGAAAAAGTGCTTTTGATAACTGAAGCAAGAAGTTCCGAAGTTCCAGAGTTCCCATTTCGAACACAACTAGGGAAACATACTGTCTTATAGCATTATAGATTTTATTCTCATGTCCAAAAAAAAAAAAAAAAAGAAAGAAGTGGCATAAAAATCACATCAAATTACTCTTCTGCTACAGAAACATGAATGATGTAGCCAGCTGCAGTAAGGGAGAAAAATGAGAAGGGGAAGAATACTGTTCAGCAAAATTCTATCTTCAAAGTGACATTCCTATAACTATCATCACATACACACAGATTTCCACTCAGGAGTTTGTGAGGAGGTTCTGTGTGATCCAGCCACAGAGAACCTACCCAAAGCACAGGTACTGTTCTGATCTTGGCAATTTGGGAATGAAACCTTTAATTATGCCTTAATTCCTCGCTGCTTAAATGCTGTACAGAGCTGGCATAATGCTCATCCACAACCCTCAGTTGTGGATGAAACAGGAGGGGGGCATAGAGAATCACAGAATCATCAGGGTTGGAAAATACCTCCAAGAGCAGCAAGTCCAACCTTCAACCCAAATTTGGGTGCAGATGGAGTGACCCAAATCTTGTGTGATCCTGGGAAGAAGATGCTGTAAGCAAACAGCTCAAGGGTGAACTCTGACATGTGAAAGCTTGTTTCTCACATGCCTCAAAGGTGTGTGAAAAATGCAATCAGTAAGTATGAAAACTACTTTAAACTCAGTTGACAAGACCCATGGGATAATTTTTATTCTCTTCCCATTTCTTTTCTTTAGAACAAAACGTTGTTGGCTCTGTGAACACAAATTACAGCTGTTTCTCAAAAACTGCTGAGTAAAAACATGTACATAGCAGTGTTATAAAATAAATTGTGCATAAACAGAACACAGAACATGGGCATGGCAAATAGTCACATGTTGTGGTTATGGGTTTTACCATCCTGGCTCAAATAAGCCACCTATTATCCTGTCTGTGACCATAGCCACTGGCTAGTCCTTAAATGATTCAGATAAACGGGGAAGAGCAAACTGTTCCCCAGAACAGGCAGTAAAATCGCAAAACCACAACTCAGTGGCTGCTCTCAGTAGCTACTCTGTGATAGAGATGCAAGAGTTATTCTTTCTATAATTCTAAAATAAAGTCGTATGCTGTAACAAAACACAGTAGGCAAATGCTTTACTTCCACCAACAGTGCTGAAAGGAGATTATTCTTGTCTTAAGAGATAGGTACCTAATTTTTTCTTGCAGCACAACTAAACATGTTTACTTGTCAATCATTACAAAAATTATATTTTTCTATTACAAAAAAGCAGCTTGAATGGTTGAACAAATCTTCACACTCTCTACACTTTTAAAGGTTTTGTTTTTAGATATTTCAAGTTACCAAATATATTTATGTATTTTATATGTTATAAACATATAATATTATATTATATTTTTATACATCTCTTGTAAATATTTATATCAGATAATTGTTTAAATTTCCGCAAGTACCATTCTATACCACTGCTCCAGCTAAATGACTACCATTTAAATTTGTGACACTAAACTGAAAAGCAACTTGTTCATGTTTTTCAGCAATAATGTCATTAAGCTAAAGTAGTTATATAGCAGAGTCCTAATAAAATCAGCTGCGGGAGAGTTTGCAATACAACAAAGTGACAGATGTCTCAGCATAATTTGGGGCTTGTGTACAGGAAAACACTAAGTCCTGCTAAGAAGGTCAGTAGTCCAAATACAGCTATTTACACAGATAGAGAGTTGTGATGAAGATTTGCAATGTGCTTCTGCAAAACACTGACCATACAGCTCTGTGAGCTCCATTAGAATAATTAAGGACAGTGGGTGTTTAATTCATAGCAATCTGTCCTTTTATTTGTCCTCTTATGGCTGAATTATGACCACCAGGATGAGAATTAATCACCACTGAAAGAAGTGGAAAAACTTTAACTAAATGCAGAGGAGTCCGTGGTCTTCAAGTCTGACTCTGATTTCACTTACACTGAGATTAAGATAATGCAACTTCAATTTGCACCACACATTGTTCTCAGCAACTTTCTAGACACTGATAATGCACCACATGCTGAAGGTCCTCACACACCAAAGAACCGGATTTTTGGCTCTATCCCTTCTATGTTCCATCTCCACTCTTCACTGTCCTCATGTTAAAGGGTTTAAAATGACCTATATGCAGCAGATCACATCACTTGCTCAACAGCAAAACCCTCAAAAGATACAGCAAAAACTTACGACTCATTATTTATTCAGTATAAAGAAGAGAAAACCCATTATAGCAAAGTTTTTATCTATTACCACTGGAAAAAAGAAACCACAAAACATAAAACACGTGAAAACACAGATCAATAGATGTGTTATAATTATGATGCCTTAGAGAATAGAAAACTTGTATCTTACATCTGCTATCCTAATTTTTCCACCCTTAAATATTAAAGAAAATAAATATTATAGGCTACATATTAGTCAGACTCATAAAAGAAATCTAAGAATTGAAAAAAATAATTTGGTATCATTTATGGAGATTTTTATAGTCACAAAAAGTATTAGAAATTTATTTTTAAACTAATGTGAGAACTTCCAAAGTCAAAAAATCAGAAACTGTTTATAGGGCACAGGCGCACTTTGTAATACTGGTGTGGCAAAACCCTCTCTCTCCACTTTCACCAAAAACATGGTTAAAAAGAGCTTGTTTCAGGTGAGCAGAGCATAACATTCTTACAGCAGGTAACTGAAACAACAACATGTGAGAAGCAACCTGAGGCACAGGGCTCGTGTTGCTAAAACCATGTTGTTCCATTTGCTGGAACACAAATCATCACTGTTCATCAGCACTGCAGCTAATGAACTGTTTGTGACATGGGATCACCAACCACTCAAGTGTTTGTTAGCATACACAGGACTGTTATTCAGAGCTGCAGTGACACACAAAAGATTTTTCCAAATAATTATGCGATTTGGATACATAGCTTTAGAAGAGTTCATTAAAATGGCCATTTTTCTTCTCAAACTTTGCCAAACACATTTTTGAATCCCTACATACCTCATTCTAAAGTCTTCAGTGGCTTTTTAAGGTCTCACTACATGGTATCATCTTGCCACCGGCTGCCACAAGAGAGGAGCCCCAAAGAGAAGATACAAGGACTCCCTGAAACAACATCTCAGCCTTGGCCATATTGATCATCATAACTGGTCTACTCTGGCCTCCAATCGGGAGGCCTGGAGACACACCATCTACAACACTGCTGATGCCTTTGAGAAAGCACGCAGGATCACCCTTGAGGAGAAAAGACAACGCAGAAAGAATCGTGTCTTGCAGAATATACCACCTAAGGAGTCTTTCTGCTGTGCCTTTTGCAATCGGATACGTCTGTCTCATATTGGCCCCATTAGCCACCAGCGCGCTTGTAACAAATGTGGATAGAGCCTTCCTAAATCTTCGTTCGCGAAGCCTAGCCATGCAAATGAAAAAATGAAAACATGGTATCATAAAGAAATACCTTTTGATTTTTAATCAACATCTCAACTTTGTCCTAATTGATTTCTTGTAGTTTGGAGTTCAGAGCAAAAACTGCGATCAAGTACAGGGCATGAACAGGCAGTTGCACTGGCCAGACTGGCCCATTTATTTAGATTATTCCTTTATTTTTTCATGTGTACTCATCCCTTTCCCTGCCCTTGGCTCTTCCTGTCCCAAAATGCTCATCCCTATTAAATGCCTGGGCAGTCATCCATTGCCAATATATACGTTTATTATAGATAGCTATTCTAAGTATTTCATATTTTTTTAAGTATATAGCCAAATTTGGCAGAAGTCCACTGTGAAATTTTCTTGAGCCACAAAAGAAAAATCTCACTGCTAAATGAGAAAGCTCCCACCATGTAGTTTGCTATGGGTTCTTTACAGGCAAAAGAAAGGTTAAATGTATCTTATGCACACACAGACAAATTAATTTTCCCTGAAAAGTAATACTTTTTTTGTTGTGAAACTACTATGTATGTTTAAGTCATGTTGTGGAAAAATAATTGTTTGTAAAACCGACATACTTCTGTTGAATGCAAGGTATCCAAATCGCATAATTTGGAAAAATCTTTTGTGTGTCACTGCAGCTCTGAATAACACTGTGTACAAACAAACACTGGAGTGGTGGTGATCCCGTGTCACTGTTCATTAGCTGCAGTGCTAATGAACAGTGATCATTTGTGTTCCAACAAATGATACGACCTGGTCTTAGCAACGTAAGCCCAGTGCCTCAGGTTGCTTCTCATGTGTATCTAAACACATGGGCAGCAAAGCCCTTTTTTTGAGGGAAAGGGTAAGGAACCTGGGGGATTTGGAGCAATGGTGGTTGAAAATATAAGACAGCACCAAAAAACCTATTTTCTTTGAGTTCATGCAAAGGCATGAAGTTCAGTTCAGGGCAGGACAGCTGCAATCTGCCGGAGCCTGAGACAGCATCTATGGAAAGCATCACACCCCCCCACAACAACACATTTATCCATCCGTCAGTTGTTGAGCCCAAGAGAGAGAGAAGACTGAACTTTTAGTCTGTGGTGGTTGACCTGTGACATAATCCAGACTTAACTCTTGCTGCTGTTGGAAGAACCAAGGTATCATTCTCTAACACGAGTTGCATAACCATTATGAATGGCATGGAGTTAAATCTGACTTAGAGCTCAGGGCTGATACCTGCAGTGTTTGTGCCACCACTTCAGAAGTTGCCTAGTGCTCTGCTTCTAAACATGTTTACAAAGGTATTCTGCGCACCACAACAATAAACCTCCTTGTCCACAGACCTCATCCAAGCACACAGTGTTTTGCCTGCAGCCCTGCGAACACAACCAAGCTCTGTCAGTATTTTTGGCCTCAGTCGTCTTTCAGGGAAGGAAGTCAAGAGGCAAACATTGTCTGATAAAAAACTGCAATGCATGACATCACTGCAGAAACATGGCAATCCCTTAAATTTATTCAACAAAAAAATACCCTAAAATTAAAGGTCTCCAGCCGTATGCTCCAGCATCAGCATTTAAAGGCTCTCAGATAAACTGTAGGCACTTATATTAACATCCTGGATATGACCATTGTCTCAAGAAAACAGTAACGGCTCACACTGAACTAAGAGAATGCAGCAGTGTTTCTCCATACAAAGACAAGGATACATCACCAAAATACAGGAAATCAATCGGAAGGGGTACCTCAGAGATTTATTGTTTATTGTGAAAAGTTCTGCTGGGTAACAGAGCTATAATTGTCAATTATCTCATGTCCTGCAACTATCAGGACAAGTCAAACAAGGCATATTCAAAGACAACTCAAACGGTTTCCAAATCTGAGTCTGGGTGTTTGATTAGGAAACCAATTTTAATGTGAGTTTTCAATACCTTTTTTCCCCTCTTTTTTTTAGTAACATTAGATAACTGTATATACTTAAAACAGTCGTATTATTCCTGCTGGTTGTCAGCTGGTTCTGGAAAAACAATTTGGCTTGCTAGTAATGTGGCTAACCCTAAAGGAGATGTGCAAGCATTATTTTTAAAACACAACCTTTGTTAGGGATGTGAAAGTTACCTATCAATTTAAAAAACATTGTGTGACTTTGAGTATGTAACGTGTGATGGGTGCCAATTACAGTAAAAAGGAATTTTTACTACCACATTTGGAAGACTTTGATGACAGGAGTAATGTAGGTAAACTTCATAAAATACATTTAACTAAATACATTTAGGAAGTACATTTCAGGATTGCAAGAAGGAGGTCATCCAAGTGATAAGAGAGGGTTAAGTGGGTTTACTCTGGAAACATAACTTAGGAATTTTCCAAAGCTTTGGGGTATCCTGCTCTAAAAATTAATATATTTAACATTTAATAACACAAAATTTATTAAATTTTATGTAATATTTAATAACACACAAAATAACATTTTTAAAACACTTGAATTCACCTACAGACCCTCATATGTTCCAGCTCCAGAAACAACTTAAAACAAGTATTTGGCAAACATTTTAAAAAAATAAGCCAATGTTGCTTAGCCAGTGCATAACAACAACTAATTCCATGTAAGTTTTTAGAACAGGTAATTCAACTGCTAAGCTTAAGGACATCCTTGGAGCACCTTTCCGTATCAACATCAACAGCAAAAAAAGTGCATCTCTCCATGCTTCTAAGTCCATATTGCACATTCTATGTTACTGATCACAAGTACTTTTGCTATCTACTCTATTATGCTAACAGGTGCCAACATTTCCATTTAATGCAATCTGGGATGTCTGCTGTATCTTCCTGTGCCTTCCTGTACCTATGTATGGTAAGCTAAGCATGCCCAGCTCTCAAGACACCCACAGCTACACAGCTTTGGCTCCTCTACACACAAGCAGCACCTTCTAATTTAGCTTCTCTGAGTAATTAAGAGAGGGTGCTGGAATTGGTTAAGCCTTTCTGTGCACCGAAATGGCTGCTACGGGTTTAAACACATCCAGCCTGCTGAATAAATCTTGTTACTGCTATTTATTTGCTCGGGGTATTGGATATTTTTGATGACATAAATACAAGCAATGCTGTTCCCACACCCTCCCTGTCCAGGAACAGGGATGAACTGTTGCCCAGAGGCAACAGCACGGGGACAGCAAAGCACGCAGGGGTGACCTGGCTGTGACCCACACGTGGTTCCGTTCTCTGTACAGTGACAGTTTACAACACCACATATTTTCTCTGTTACTCTCAGGAGAGAGCTTTAGGAAAGGCTAACGTCATCTGCGTAATTAAAACCTGCAGCTATTTCTGCCTGTCAAAGAGAACTTTATCAAGGAAGGGAGAGATCAAAGATTTCCAGCACAGATACCTGATAGAGAAGGGTCAGACAAGGAAAATAAAAGACGTACTGAGACTTTGTAGTACCAGTCCTGACTGCTGGTAGAAAGGGATGTTATAGTCCACTGGCAGTCATTGCCATAAAAATTTCTTTTATGAGACAGCTTTTGTTCAATATAAACACTGTAAACAGCTAAGTCCACCCCCACCTGCAAAATGCGTTTGAAGTGTCTCACTAAGTTACTTGTTCTCATTTAAGACCTTAATTAAAAAAAAACCAAAACCAAACCCAAAACAAACCAAAAAAACCCCCAAACAAAACAAAACAAAACCCCACAATGTTATGACATACTCTGTTGTGCCACGCTGTAATCCCAAAGTTGAAAACAATCAAGGGTGCCAACAACTCCAGGCTAAAACTTTCCATCATTTCACCTTAGTAGCCTTGTGCTTCTCTCAAATAGTTCATGTAAAACTGCTGGTGTTTTAAGCTGATTTGACACACTCCAGTTTCCCAAATAACAACTGTAAATTAGCATACACTGACATTCTCATGACATGAGTAATCCACAATAAAAGCTGCAGGTTATACATACAGTACATGCAGAACTGGATACTGTTATTGACAGAAGTATTACTCTGCGATAATTAATTTGATGGATTCATAATTCAAGGGGTTTTAAGAGGGTAAAGGGGGCAGCCTGATTCTGATAAGTGTTTTTAATCAAATGAGTCAATTACATTTGAATACTCTTCTTTAGAAGCTCCCAAAGCTCTCTTCCAAATATGTTTTCCATTAATTAACCACGCTTCCCTCAGCACTCCACGCCACTCATATCCTTCCTGACCTGGGTGACTTAAAAATAACTTTGAATCAAGAAAGATCATCAGGAAATATAAATGGAAATGGCAGCTGATCAACCCTTAATAAAAGGTACGTGGTATTAAAGCAGATCAGGCACCTGGTCCCACTTGATATATTTAGAAGAGACTAAACTCTGAAGTCACTTAGATTAAATAATCCACTCCAGTGAAATTACATCACACGCAGTAAAGGACAGACATTTATTCTATACTTTTGATGTAAGAAGCACCATTTATGTACTTTTATAAAAGAAAGTGGAGTAGGAATAAAAAAACCCTCACGATGCTGAGCTGATCTTAGGGATGTTCAGTTTTACTCATCATGCACCTTCAATAGGTGATAGGTATTCCCCAGATACACCTCAGGGAGTGAAGATTAAACAAAAGAAAAAATCACCTCAGTAAACAGTAGGGACAAGTAAAGAGTAAGGGGAAAATCAGGACGAAAATGGGTAAAAAAGTGATACACACTAGAACCAACATGAGTCCTTCTCACAGATTCTTGAAAATGCTAAAGCTTAAACAACCACTTTCCCCCCCTTGCTTCTACCTCTATAATAAACACAGCCTGAAGAAGATCCAAAGTTATTTTACATTTCCCAGAGCAGTAAAACTGAGTACTTTGTAAATAGTATTACTGCTCAGCACAAGGAGAATACGAAGGCTGAATTACTGATATATTCCAAGTAATTCAAGACAGGGGAAAAAGGCTTCAGCTTCAGTTAGTAACAGTTATATCACACTCTGTTCATTAGCGCAAAAAAAGTTTGAAGTTAAGTTTATTCTAGTTGCACAATTTTTTCCTGCTACAATTTAAACGTGAGCCAAACCAGAACAACTACTTAAATTTCAATCAGATGGGAAATGATTAAAAAGAAAACAACCTCTCTCACTCCCTCAGCAAAAAAGAACTGAAGTAGAAAATACATGCCACATACATGCTGCACTAATGCATGCAGAAAGAAGAAAAAGCACATCAAAAGCACAAAAAGACAGTTTTTATCTTTTTGCTTTTTAGAAAACTCTAAAGAATTTTGACTTTTTATTATGGTTCTCAGTAACACATCAGCTAAGGTGCTGAGCCAGTAGTAAATTTATTCCAGAGAAAGACAAGTAAGACTGATCACTGTACAGCAACTTGAAACAATGTCCTGGCATATATATTTCTTCTCACACATGATTTTACTTCCTGACAACAACCAGAGAGGAAAATTTAAGAAAGCAGAGTGGGAAGCCTTGCTGGTTTTCCTTACAAAGAAAATTCCTACTATTTGGGCCAACAGTCCTTTCTTAGAACTGAATGTCCTGGGTGAAAGTTCAACATCATCTTTTGCTGGTCCTCGGGGCCTGGTTGTTCAAAGAGCTTTCAATCCACACCACAGCTGAGGGTTTTCAGGTTGGTCAAGCATGATTTCCCCTCTGTAAATCCCCACTGACCACTCTCAATCACCTTCTTACCCTCACATGTGTGGAAATGCTTTCCAGGAGGATTTTCTTCAACACCTTCTTAGGGACTACAGTGAGACTGACTGGCCTGTACTTCCCTGGATCTTTCTTTTTTGCCATCCTTGAAGATATGAGGGATACATCTGCTCTCTTCCAGCCCTCAGGAACTTCTCTCAGTGACTATGACCACTCTACAGCCTTCCAGGTTCACTCAAGAAAAAAATCTGGATACCACTGGACTGCATTAAGAAATCATTAAAGACTACTGATAGATTCAAAGCCAAAGAGGTTTGTGTTCTAGAGCCACTCAAGAATTAAGAAAATTCTGACGTTTTATATTAAAGTAGAATAATTTATAGGAAAAAAAGTCTGGTTTTGCTGGATATAACTGTCAAATGTGTTGTATGGTAGAAAACATAACAGGAAAGACAAAAAACCCCCACAATTCAAAAAGATGAGATGCCTGGGATGGTGAATGTTTTTGTTATTCTTAACAAATCTCACACTCCACCACAGAGGTCAAAAAGCAACATTAGAGACAGAAATCACAATTGCTTTAAAAACTACTTGGAACTGCTGTGTTTCCTTTGAAAAGCAAATTGTCTGAGCTCCTTCTGGACATTCAGATTATTCTACAAGGTGTTTAAAGTGATCCAACATTTACTATTACACTTGCCATAGAGCCAATTCACTTGGTCTCCACCTGAAGTATTACACATTCCCTTCACCCTAGAAATCCAAAGGTATGGAAATATGGCAGCATCAAGACTAGCAGCCAAGACGGGAATTAAAGAAAGGGGCTGAATCACAGAATGGACTGTGGGTGCAAGGGAGTCCAACCAAGGGAAATCATCCTGCAAGAGTGAGACAGGTGAGAGGCCACCTGAGAGTGAATGCCCAAAGACTTCCAGTGAGGTTACGAATACTCCAGATGTGCTCTGTTGGGTGTGCACCCTCCACAGCAGCTCTTTGCGGCTCACACTACAGCACTGTCTCCCATGACTGTTGCATGGAAGGCAAGTAAAGTGACCTCTTTTGCTTTTTTTGAGCGACCACTGTGCACTGCACCACTGTCAGAATAACAGGGCTTGGACACCCACCTTGAAAACAACCACAGGAAGTCTTTATCTCTCAGCCAAAAAGAGGTTTTCACACCAAGAATTCCGAATGTTTGTCCTGGAAGCTACTGATGCAGCTGCACAAGCAGGACAGGATGCATTGGAGAAGCCATGAGAAAGGACACAAATGATGAACTAAGTCCTGCACAGGCCCTTGTTTCAGTTCATGTCTTCCCTCCAGCATACATCAAGTGATCTTCTATTATGATCCAAAAGGGAGGAACAGAGACTTACCAAGCTCATCCAACCCTCCCAGCACTGCACACAAGAGGTAGCCTGGAAGCACCACATTGATGTCTGTGGGGCAAGAATCAGGCCAGGAAGAGGAAAGGAGCATTTTGAAATTTACACGAGGCAACAAACACTGACGAGAAAGGCTCAAAGAGGGTGACACCAGAAAGATGAAGCAAATATGCAAACAAACATATAATATTAGCTTAGTAATTCATTTCAATTATTAAAAAGCTCATAAATTCACCCATCTAGCCTAAACAGTATTGAGAAGAACTGCTCCAATTACAAATAACTTATTCACAAAAGAAATATGAGGAATAAAAACTCTTTCCAATTTCAGCCAAGTGCACCAAAACCCAACTGCCTGAAATAATGAATTGTACAATTAAGCTCAACAGGACTAGAGAGAGCATATTGCCTGTAAGGACAAACCTGTAAGGTGCATCCAACAGATCCCAGCGGCAGAGTGGGAAATAAGCCATGAGCTACAAGACAAATACCCCAGACGAAGGTTTGAGAATCTGTCACTTCTCAGGTCTTGCCATGTGCTTTTCCCCCTGTGCAGAAACTTGCACATGACACCTCATGACTAATGCGGAAACTACTTCTGTGCTCACCCATGGAGCCACAGATGAACACCCTAAAACACTGCGAGGATAAACAAACATCCCCATGCAGATGGTGTCACCCATATGCCAGCATATGGGATGGAATTACGTGTATTAAGCTGTTTCACAGAACTGCAGCACACAGGAAACCAATTCACCAGAAGGCTCAGGAAGCAAATAACCCCAAATAACCATCCTTCTAGTCTGTGTCACCCAGGCTACAAACACACGTAAGACATGCATTGAAATGTCTTCAAAAAAAGGTAAAAATAAAATAAATAAATCAAAGACGTATTTGCAGGAAGTCAATAATCTTTAGGAAAACCTGTTTAAATCAGAGCTGGGAAAAGACTCTCCCCCCCTTTCTGCAGAAGGTAAATTCATTTCTTTATTTCACACAGAACCACTTGAAATTACTCTGAATTGTCAAGTGTATCCAAGTGGCTGCAGTACTTCCTTCCTTGGCTGTCCTGCAGCCAGACTGTCACCTGCTGACCCACAGGGATGCAGAGCAGCATTCCAGAAAGATCCTCTCTCTTTAAATTTCAGTACTGTTGTCTGTGGTGCAGACATGACCCCTGGTAGCTCTGCAGCCCCTCTCACACTGTGGATGACGGGGCTCTCTCAGGTCACTGCCCATTCTCGGCTGTGTAATACTGGACACCAGCTACCCTGGCTTCCCTCAGGCCAACTAGTAATGCACTTACGAAACTTCCATCTGCAGCAGGCAGCAAAATATGAGAAAAAACCCTCATCTGGGGCCTGAAAGCTCACACCTATCACAACAATAAATCTGCACCAAAAGGAGTCGTCTCTGTCTGGTTGTTTCCACAATATAAATCATGAATGAATCAAAATTAATCGAAAGCTTCTTTTTTTGCAGGCATTTGTATGTCAGTTTCATGTTCGTTTTTTAGTTTAGTGGTTTTGGTGTTTGGGTTTTTGTTTGGTTTTTTTGGTAGTTTTTGGCATTAGGTTACAAATCCAGGTACAGGGAGGTGAGGAAGGAGCACTATGTCAGAGGCTGCCTGGTGTACTGTTAACACAGTCCCACCAGTGCAAACGCAGTGACTGCAGCCCTTTATTAAACAATTTTTC
This sequence comes from Corapipo altera, assembly GCF_003945725.1. Taxonomy (NCBI): domain Eukaryota; kingdom Metazoa; phylum Chordata; class Aves; order Passeriformes; family Pipridae; genus Corapipo; species Corapipo altera. Next base: position 28,708,736 of record NW_020884875.1, on the reverse strand, counting down.
TCTCAGGAGATGCTGGTTCAGCCACCACACGTAAGTGAGACGTGATTTCACAGTTCGCTTTATCATGATTCTTGGATGCACATCACCCTGCATATTGATCAGAAGAGTTCAGAAACTTCTCTTATTATGTCATTCAGATGCTTCCTTAGTATTAACACTTCTAGTTTCAAAACAGACAATGAGATAAGAAGGAATTACTGCACATACAGTCAGCACAAAATCACTGTAAATACAGTCTGCACAAAACCCAGCAGTTCTGACACAACTAAATTTGGAAGAATAATGAGAAAAACCATTGACCTGCAGCGTTTTAAGTGGCACTTTAATTTTTTAACCACTACATTCACAGAGATTGGTTCTACCTCTCCTAAGCCAAGCTGGGTCCCCAAAACAAGGAATGATTAGTTACTGTAAGACACCTCGTGGATGTGATTTGTGCATTTTTCACAGGAATCCCAGGCAAAAGGCAGAATCCAGACCCCAGACACATTGCAAATGCTCAGAGAAGGAACAGGTGGAAACAGAAAAGCCCTACAGAAAATTACCCCTCTCAGGGTATTCATCACAATTCTTTTTCTGAATACTTTACAAGAAAGGAGTCCTTGGTATTTCCCTCAGCCATCATGTACTTCTTGGGCCAAGAAAGCTACAACCAAAAGATCTCAGTGACACAAACCCAACATATAAACATAGCACCGTCCCAGAAGCCCTCACTTTCCTGATCAAGCCCTAGGAACAGGTAAAAATACTTCAGATATCAAATGCACTAAGTCACTTATTGCCTTTGGTATGATAAAGTGCCATTTATTACTGCTCCTCCTTCACCTGCACACACAAACACCTGCATGACCAGTGCTGATATTGCACAGGTCTCTGTTGGATCTCTCCACTCTTCTGTCGGTTCTTCTCCCATCTTCCTCTCAAGAGAGCTTTCAAGTTGGCCTATACATTTTTAATTGTCCCCAACAAATTTATTAGGAAGAAGCACTTATAATTCATGGCTAGGCTTCATGAACGAAGATTTGGGAAGGGCTCTACCCACGTTTGTTGCAAGTGCGTTGGTGGCTAAAAAGGCCAATACGAGATAGGCACGTCCGGTTGCAAAAGGCACAGCAGAAAGACTCCTTAAGAGTCTTTTGTAAGGTACAGTTCTTTCTGCGTTGTCTTTTCTCCTCAAGTGTGCTTTCTCAAAAGCATCAGCAGCGTTATAGATGGTGTGTCTCCAGACCTCCCGACTGGAGGCCAGAGTAGACCACCAGTTATGTTGATCAATATGGCCAAGGCTGAGATGTTGTTTCAGGGAGTCCTTGTATCTTCTCTTTGGGGCTCCTCTCTTGCAGCAACCGGTGGCAAGTTCACCATAAGCAAGATCTTAGGGAGGTGGTGGTCCTTCATCCTGGAGACGTGCCCTGCCCAAAGCAGCTGTGTTCTCAGCAACATGGCCTCAATGCTTGTGACTGCTGCTTGTTCTAGAACAGATGTGTTGGTCACATAATCTGACCAGTGGATGTTTAGGATTGTACGGAGGCAGCATTGATGGAAGCATTCTAGGAGACGCAGGGGGTGGCAGTAGATGACCCATGATTCAGATCCATATAAGAGAGTAGACAGCACTATGGCATTGTAAATGCTGATCTTTGTACTTTTCTTCAGGTGTTTATTTCGCCAAACTCTTTTATGAAGCTTTCCGAAGGGACTGTATGCCTTTGCTAACCTGTTGTCTATCTCTCCGTCAATCTTACCATCCGAGGAGATGAGGCTACCTAGGTAATTAAACTGCTGGACTGATTTGAGCTCTGATTGGCCAATGGTGATATGGGGATGATGGAAGACTTCCTGAGGTGCTGGTTGATGGAGAACTTCTGTCTTCTTTAAGCTGACTTCCAGCCCAAAGAGTTCAGCAGCGTCTGCACAGCAGGGTGTTAAAACGCTGCAGAGCTGCTTCTGTGTGGGCGACAAGGGCGGCGTCATCAGCATAGAGCAGCTCCCGGACAAGACGGTTTAAGGTCTTGGTGTGGGCCTTCAGTCACCTTAGGTTGAATAGGCTTCCATCAGTACGCTATCAAATGTAGATACCGTCCTGATCATCGAGGTCTGCCGTGGCCCTTTGGAGCATCATGCTGAAAAAGATTGTGAAAAGGGTTGGTGCGAGAACGCAGCCTTGTTTCACACCATTAGTTATTAGAAAGGGCTCAGAAAGTGCATTGCCATATCTGACTTGGCTGTGATGATTCTCATGGAGTGAGATGATCATTTTAAGGAACCTGGGGGGACAACCTAAACGTTCCAAAATCTGCCATAGACCTTTTCTGCTCACAGTATCAAAAGCCTTGGTGAGGTGGACAAAGGTTACATAGAGACCTTTGTTCTGTTCCCTACACTTCTCTTGCAGTCCTGTTGGCTCTGAAACCACACTGGCTTTCAGGTAGAATTCCTTCTGCTATAGTGGGTATTAGTCTGTTCAAGAGTATTCTTGCCAGGATTTTGCCAGCAATGGAGAGCAGAGTAATATCACGGTAATTTGAGCAGTCTGATTTAGTACCTTTCTTCTTATACAAAGTGATGATGACTGTGTCACGAAGGTCTGATGGTAGTTCACCTAGTTCCCAACAGCGCACCACAAACTCGTGAAATTTAGCATGGAGTGCAAGGCCCCCAGTTTCCAGACTTCAGGTGGAATTCCATCGACCCCAGCTGCCTTGCCGATTTTCACCTGCTGTATGGCCTTAAGGGTTTCTCCTGAAGTGGGGGCAGTATCCAATTCATACTTCACTGGTTGTTGTGTGATGGACTGAATTGCTGATTCTTGGACTACCTGGTTGGTACTGAAAAGAGTCTGAAAGTGTTCAGACCATCAATTCAGAATGGAGGTTTTATCTGTTAGAAGCATTTGACCATCAGCGCTGAGTAGAGGGCTTTGGACCTGGTATGTAGGCCCATATGCTGTTTTCAGGGCCTCATAGAATCCTATGTGATCACCCGTATCTGCACATAATTGAGTTTTTTCAGCTAGATCAATCCACCACTTGTTCTGGATGTCACCGAGTTTCTGTTGGAGCTTGCTGCATACAAGACGAAAGGCCATTTTTCTTGTGTGACAGGATAGCAGTGCAAGGTGTGCTTGGTGGGCGGTTCTCTTCTTCCTCAACAAATTAGGAAGAAGCACTTATAATAGTTCGCTAAAATTCCGTGAGTGCCAAATTGAAGACAACATGTCTAGTGCAAAAAGAAGGCTGCAATTTTCTTGTCATGCCTGAGCCTCCGTAATGCATGGGGTTAAAAATAAAATCTGATTTCAATCTGGAGGACACCAGAGACACTCTGTGAAATAGGTTGAACATGATCTCCACAATTTCTGAGAAAATTTGCTGAAACAGGAGAAACAACTTGAGTAAGGCAGAGGAGGGAACAGAAATGAGAATGAAGAAACAGTGGTCACCTGCAGTCTTTCTACACTTTCAACAGGTGAGGACCCAGCATGTACCCAAAACAGCCAAAAGAAAACACCAGCGGTGTGTAGAAAATATCAGAACAGATGCAAACACCTAATTTAGGATGGGGTGACCAGTTCTTCAGACTGTGCTGACTCCAGTGGCCAGGACTTCACTCTCTGCCAGGGTATCCAGCTCAGCTCAGGCACGTGAAGGCACATGAAAAGCACCCTGTCTTACACTTCCCTACTGCACAAATATAGACATTTACAGAGAATTTATGGCTTACTCAAGGAATGTTAACTAGAGGCGCAGCATTTCTAAAATGCAATCTAATGAACTAAATAAAATTAATTAAAGTAATTTAATGAGCTTGCTGAGTTCAAAAGATTGCAAAGGGCACAGTGCACTCCAATGGACATCTTGCAGAATTTAGGAACTTGAATCCCACTGGTTCAAGCCTGCAGAATGATTAAACAACATGTTATTCAGCCACTATATGACAGACAAAAGCCTCAAAAGGCAAAAGATGGACAAAAGTCACTGTTCCACAGTGCCACAAGAAGAAAGAGGAGAACATAATCCCAGATTCTTTTAAATAGTTACACCATTTAGCTGTTAAAACACTAATAGCCATCTTTTTTAATTAACTCATTCTGTTGAAGATATTCCATCAAAAAAAAAAGCCACCAAGTTTGGAGAAGATGAAAATCCAACACATTTTTTTTCTTGTCAGATGCTGAGAAGAAAAAGTCATCTATTATTTTTTAAATGCTACAGAAAATCTCTAAAACATGGTCATCTCTGGTGTACATTTGCACTGGAACGTCCCAGGGAGTTACTTGCCCACATGCAAGCAGTAAGATTTATGGACAATGCAACACCTGAAGGTGCCAAAAAGTCCCCCCACCACTCCTCAGCCACCTGCTACATAAAACAGGCATGGGAAGGTGAACAACACGGGGCCTTTTGCCCAATAAAAGTGATTAACATTTAATTCGTTATATCTTCAGAAAAAAATGCCCTTTAGATGCTCTTATCAGGTTATATATATATTAAACTATCTGAGAGGTACAGCAAAAGCTGTTAGTAGCATATACCTGCCTTAGCACATCAAGGAAAGTATGTAAAACCGAGAGGTTCCAAACACCACAAAATCCCTGTATCCTCTACAAAATCAGAGCTACAGTAAGCAGAAAAAAATTCAAATAATTGGATTCTGCTAATCTGTGGGGACACGGACTTAATACTGCATTTAATTTTGCTAAGTGGAAGGAAGATTATTGCAGGCAAGATAAAAAGAATAGTCTCTGCTAAAATCGTGTAACATTTACAAGCCTAAATACTCTAAGACAGTTATTAATAACTGTATCAGAACATTTCCATGTATTCAATGCACAGTTATGAAGGAATCTAAACATACAGGCCTCCTCCCAATGCAGACAATAATAATAATGATAATATTTACATTTCCCTATTCACTTGTTTTCCAATAGTATTTAAAAAAAGTATCTATGAACTTGCTGGATAACATATGCCAACCTTCTATGAAACACTGCAGAAAGTGTGGTTTTAAGCATTTTACTTCACTTTCAACAGAGACTAACCACTCACTGGGGCAGAGCCATTCTCTTTCCAGAGTTTTTAAATGAAAAGCTGAAATTTATTCTCTCTGAGTCTCTCAGTGTCACAGTGAAGGACTTGTTGGGACCTGCCCTTTTTCACAGCCCACAATTCCTGTGGGAAGAAGCAGTTTAACTAATATCAGAAAATTTTCATATGTAGTATTTCCATGTGTTACTTTGCTGTTTTGAAACTCAGATTCTTCCACATTGTTATTTTTTCAATAAATCAATGTTTGTTTTTATCTTTCTGATGATGCCTTAAGCCCCTATTAGTTTTTTATTTTTCTAATTTTTGTAAGTTTTATAATAGGTTTTAAAAGCAGCAGCCCTCACTCCCTTTCCCTGTAGTACAAGTAGTTTACACATTCCTTAACCGTCTTACCCCATTCTATGCTTCCCATATCAAATCCACCCCTGAATTCAGTGGCAATGTTTAGTCTCTTGTCAAGGCAAGGCCTATACTGTTTAGAGAACACTCATATTTAGGCCTGAACAACAGAACAGAGTCAAGAACTAGGTGACTGTGTACCCTTTGTGCTCTGAAGCTGATGAGAATGATGAAGAGGTGGTCCCGAAATACACCCCAGACTCAATTCTAAGGGGGTGGACCCGGGGCGGACCAGAGCAAAGCCTACAGGGTGGACACACTTGGGATTGGACAAATAATATTATAAAATGTAACATCTCGGGCACAGCTGGGCGTGCGTCTTGTAACATCTATTGCCTTGGCACAATTAAACCCTGTCCTTATCTCACCCCTAATTAACTGCTCCTGAGTTTTTTTTCTTTAGTACCAGCCAAGCAGGCATCACTGAAATGTGAAATCAGTGTTTATAACAAAAACGGTTTGATGTTTACAAAAACTATTTTAAATTTTGATGGAGATCAAAACACTTTTCCATGAAAACAAAACCTCCCCCTACAAACCATTTATTATCTGCAACACACTCAACTTGATCCCACATTCCCAGAATATCAATTAATTCACTCATTATTACTAAGAAAGGTGCTGTACTTTTTAAAAAGAATTTCCTTTGAAGTAAATATCCTTCTGAAGAAAAAAAAATTCATACTAATATGTTAGTGGAAAAGACAAAATAACCACATTCTGTCATTGCAATTTTTTTTAACACTGTAATATTACAGCAAATCTTATGAAGGCATTTGGAATCTTCCACACAATGGTAGTTCCTGTAATACTTTACTCTTCCTTCATGATAGGCTGCTGGAGGAGCCTAACAGCACCAACAGAGGTTAAATATGGAATTATCCAACTGCTGGGATTGTTGGGAGATAACCCAAACCTAGACACATCTGTTTACCAAAATTCAGTCTCCTGTGTGGGGTAGCAGAGCTGCAACATTCCTCCCACTGAGCTCTGACAACTTACCAGTTTTACCTGGCACAGGACATGACAATCAATTCCAAAACAACTCAAAACTAAAATTAAAAGGATCCGCAAGTTAAGGAAAACAAAATCTATTTGTCCCGCAAGCATTTTCCATAATCTTCATTACATAACTTGAAGAACATGCATTGCTTTTTCAAATATCCACTCAAAATATGCTGATGGAGGTCTCTCATGTGATTAATTCTTCTTTCTCTCCCTCATTTGTGTAATTCTATAGCACATTATCACTCTAATGTCTAAATTAGCTACGTAAATAAAACCTAGACTGAAAGAGATTCCTCTTTTCTTCTGTCCCTCACAGAAAAGAGATCTGATTCTTCACACACTGGCACAGAGCTTCTCATTTTTTTCACTCCATTAATATATTTGTGTGGTTAAATCAAATTAAATTAAATCTAGGCACTATTTTTACACTAACTAACATGTGCAACACTGAGTTTTCATCATTAAGACGAAAACTTGATTGATTAAGAAATAACTCTGTGTGCCTCTGTTAATTAAGAGGTTCGTGGTTTATTACTTCACACCTGTAAGAATATAAGCACATTTTCTGAATTTAAAAGACTGTTTAATTTTCAAATCTTTCTATTTTCTTCTTGTGATGGATCAGTTTTAGTCACTAAGGGACTTTCCTGTATACCTTAGCAAAAGTTTGTGTCTATATGTATATACAAACAAGGGTGCACTTTAATGAAAAAAGGTCTGTAAAAACTACTAACACTCGAAAGCTTTGAATAAACGTTTTGGGTGAAGCAAAAGATGAACATAAAAAGATATTTTCTAGCGATCTACCTTGAAAATTAAAACAAGCACCCCATAAGAAAAACGAAGTGTTCTGCCTCTTTAACAGCAGCCCGCTATTGCTGAAAACCAACATAGCTGATGTTTAAACCTATGTAAAGCTCAGCTTCATGATCTGTAATTATTTTGTCTCTGCACTGCTAAATGCAATTATGAACAACTCATTCATCAATATAAAAACACAATTTAAGATTCTAAGGGAACAGATACGGAAAGGATTTGTTTTCACACAGTTCTCTTCATGAAGATGTGGTTTAACAACACTATCGATAAACAAGTGTACAATCTAAAGCAGGCACGGCAACATCCATGTTTAATTTCATCTGGGGAATCCTCTAATATTCCATTTATAATGCTATAAAAACATGTTTCAAAGTAACGAACGAGAGTGTGAGGGGTGAATATGACAAAACTACAACCATCCCAGCCTCCCAAAGTTCACTCATTAACCGTGTACCATCTGAAGGCTGCTGAAGCACAAGTATTTGTGCTAAATGGGCAAGAAAGCACCAAAGCTCTCTTTGCAAAGGAGACCACTCTAGCCAAGCAGGGCGATGTGCTGGGTTTCAGAGCGCGGCTTTGGTCTGCGTCCCTTTCTCACAACCTTGGGGAAACGCCTGCGGGCGGCTCAAACCACGCTCCTCGCAACCACCCAAACTTCCCCAAACCTGTCTGACACCTGTTGGGTTTCTCCAGTTCCGGGAGAAAGGCGCGAGGGCACGGTAGGTACAGACACAAACACATTTCAGACCCGCAGCAAGTAAGATCAGGAATTCAAATGAGGCAACTGGAGGCGTGTAATTGAGATACTCGATCTCTATCTACGCTGAACAACCACGGCGTCCTTCTCCTCAGTATTATGTAATGCACGGAGAGTATTTAAACACCCGCCTGTTTGACACAGTCATGTCAAACAGATCAGCTTTAGGGAGGATCAGCTGGGGGCGGGGGCCAGGAATTCGGCAGTTCACGGTTATGAACCACCACCCCTCTTGGGAAGGAATCCCACCAAAGCCTTGAGGGTCCTCCCCCAAGAACAGCCAGGGGAGACCCGGCTCGGGCGTTGTGCCACCATTTCTATCTCAAGCAAGATCGGCTTCACAACACTTGCGTGGCAAAGAACCTGCCCACTCCTGCGAGATTGTGCAGGCTGCAAATCAGGGCACGGACTCGCCCCTGCAGGGCAGGGGTTCCCGAGGGGGAGCCGAGAGCCTGATACCCCTTCAGAGCATCGCTGGAAAAGGGGTAGCCCCGCAGAGAAAGACTCAGTGACTCCTTAGAGTGTCCTTGTGCTCTTTTGGGACTTTGGCCCCTCGCACCCTCTGTTTGCTGAGTTTGGTGAGACATGTATAGCTGCACCAAAGAAGTGCTGGCATCAAGATGACACAACACTTCGTTTGTGGGATGCTGTTCTTCGGTCACCCCACAGAAATTCGGCTTGCAGTCACTGGGGGAAAAAAAAGAGTCAGGGAGGAGGGAAAAGTCACCGCAGAGGACAAAAAAGCCACCGGCTTCGCCGCTTTCTGAGCGGCTGCTGCCCTTCCCAGCGCTCCAGGAGCGGGAAGAACTCCCCGTGGGGGCGAGCGCCCGTAGTGACACCGTGACCCCTCCCGGGAGATGCGAGAGGGCCGGCAGCGCCCGGCTTTCCTCCCCCCTCCCCCTCCTCCTCTGGGGCGCGGGTCGGCCGTCGGGGCGGTACCTGCTTGTCCAGCGCAGCATCCTTGGCACTGCCGGCCGAGCATCCCTTGGGAGCCGGCACCCGCTCACAGTTGCAGCCCTCCAGCATGTACATGCCGGCGGGACGGGCGCTCTGCTCACCCTCGAAGTAGAAGAGCACGTTCTGGTAGAGGGCGAACCACTTCTCGTGCCAGCGGTTGGTCTCCGCCGTCTTCTTGCTGAGATAGCCCCGTTTGGTGCCCTCCTTGCGGGCCAACAGCGCCAGGTACAGGGCGTGCCCCTCGTTGTACCGCACGCTCTTCTGCATCGTGCCCGGACCCGCGGCCGCTCAGCAGCTCCGCGGCCGCTCCTCATGGGCTCGGGCAGCACCGACGGCGCGGCCCCGACCCCGCGCTACGCCCGCCCTCGGGGGCCGAGCCGTGTGTTCCCCGCGGCCCCCGCCCCGCTCCGCCCCACAACACCTCCCACCGCTCCGCAGCAGGAGCCGGAGCGGGCGCCGGCGGCGGGAGAGCTCCGCGGGCAGTGACGCGCGGGATCAGCCGTAAATCCGCTTTGGAGAGCGATTTAAAGAGCAAAGTCGCCGCCGCCGCAGCGCCCAGGTCCCTGCCCCCCTTCTCCCTTCCCCCATCCCTGCATCCCTCTCTCCCTGCATCCCCCTATCCCTGCATCTCTCCATCCCACTATCCCTCCGTCCCTCCCCGGGGGTGGATGGAGCGGGGGTTCGGGCGGTGAAACCCGCGGGCAGAGGTGCTCTCGGCCGGCCGGGACGGGCCGTGAGCCTCCGGGTTATTTGGGGCCGCCTGTGGGTTTCTCGACAGTTTCCGCCTTTCCGATTCTTCGAGCGAAAATCTTAGAAAGTGACAGGGCCGAGCGAGCGCGGCTGCCGGAGCCGGCAACTTCTCCTTCGAGCGAATTGCAGCGAATTGCAGCAGTGAAACAGAAGTGAAATATCAGAAACCCGTCGCTTTTAACCCGATACTCGCGCTGGTTAAAGGCGCGGGGGGGGGCGTCGCAGATGTCACCCTGCGGAACCGCATCCCCCTGAGCACCGCATGGTGCGCAAAGACCACCCCGGCTCGGGGTGCGGGGGGCTCTGCCTGTGCCAGGGATCGCTTGAGGCACGCTGGGACCATTTTTAGATCCCAGCTGGCGGCTGTAACACGCAGCATCGCGGGCGGGGACGCGAGTGCAGGAGGAGGGTGCATGGGCACCGCCGAGAGGAGGGGGCGGCTCAACACATGCCGAAAGAAAAATGTACGAGGAGTTACGCGGGTTTGTTTTCGCACTGGGTTAGTCAGGATGGCAGCAGGTGCGATCCAGTTCCTGCACTCAGGACAGTGGTACCTCCCCACCTTAATTACAGCAAATAAATTTTGGCGAGAGAGCTGGCAGGAAAAATTATTTTACATAAAACATAAGCAATATGGAACTTTCTACCAACCAGAGCACCCTGCACCTGTGATTTAGCAATTTAAACTTCCTCTTAAGGTTCTTTCAGGAAAAGGCATTTGGAGCTGTTTCATCTGATAATGTGTTTTTCTTCTGTAGCTTTCTATCTCTTTGGCTTTATTAAGTCTTAGGAGTCAAAAAATAACAGAAAATTCATTCTGTTACTGACTGTTCGAAAAAAAAGTGAAAATTACGGTATTGCTTTATAATGCTCAGAGTTAGAAAATACTCCTTGTGTAATCTGTGTCAGCAACTGTGGGTTTTAGTATTATTTACAGAAACTCTGGACCTATGCAGGGGTGTAAGGCTCTTGTCCTGTCAACAGAAAATTTCATAATAGAAAAAACAAACAGATACACAAATCCTCCTGGAACTGAGCGTCACATAGAAATTTGAGCTTAACAGGTCATGTCTAGGGAAGTCTAGGTTTTGGACAGGGATTGGACACCGTATCTGTGACTGGAATGTGTGAGATGAATTGTGTTCCTGCATCTCAGTGACAGGGGTCTTACTAGCCTCTTTCAATGCCTGGGTTCCACTCAGATACTGCTGTCCAAGTCAGTGGATTAATTCAGTGTATAAGATTCCATGGAATATCCTATCTCTTGGTGCAAGCAAATGGCAAGGCAGCAAAACCAAGAGAGAGAAGCAGACTGCCACTCCAGAGAGTGTTCAGATGTTTGACACCCAGTGAATACTCACAGCTTTCCAAAACAAGCACGTCGTACATCACGACCAAATGCTGCAGCAAGAACACATCTTTGCCAAGATAAAGTTGCAAACTTTTGTCCCAACTTACATAATTTGTGCTTTAATAAAGCTTTTGCATAAATCACAAATGATCACACATCATCTATTCCACCAGACTACCTGAGACACACAGAAAAAAAAAATGACAGGAGTTAATTTTTATCTGTAAATAAAGTGAGGGTTTCCTTTGACTACATCATTTTCTCCAAGACACACAGGCATTTTTCCTAAGCTGAAAATGTGGAATATGTCATTGCATAGCAATGCGTAGGAATTACAGGGAGTCTAATGTTCATGTTCACTACAGTGAACACTGTTCATGTAGCTATCAGTTTGACCTTTATTGTTGAAGTACAATTTAGTTCTCTCAATGATATTTTCTTTATTACTTGATCATTCTTATAAAACCTAGGTTTTATTGCTTTAAATATCTACTATATATCTGTGAAAAGCATATGCTATCTAACATCTAAATGTAACCATATATGATTTTTAAAAATTTCTTCATTAACAACAATAAGGAAGGGGTTGTTTGTGCTTTTTAAAAAGTAAAATGCTATGCCAAATTCATATATATGAACACAAATGAGTTATATGTGTAAACAGATGTAAAGGAATCTGGGATGTAATTTATTCCATAGGGCTCTGAAGAAAAAGAACATACAGATAAACACACTGATTTACTTTATTTTATATCTTAACCTTCACTTTAGTGTATTTTAATTCCAGAGGATTCATTTATAGAGCTACATTGCCAAGTCTTGTCATCATAGGCCCCTAGGAGATTTGTGTAGAACTATAGTGGAAAGTTGTGGTCCTGCCTCAGCAGAGAGGACCCCATTAGTCTGCATTTACCCTGAATTTCCCATTGGAACCTAGTCCAGTGTGTTCAAAGCTGTCATAAACAGGGAAATAGATAGTGTTGTACAACAGTGGAATTGCTGAATCTGATGCCCAGAAGTGCTTGGGGGACAAGTCAGCGAGTTGTCACTCTTCTGGGTGACAGGAAAATCTATTTTAGAAACTGCATAAAATTTAGGCCTCTATTCTGAAAAACACTTTAAAAAACCCACTGTTAATGTAATGGTAATAAAAACCATTGAAGCAATGGAAAAAAATTAGTTATGCTATTATTTTCATGTCCAGGTTTGTATGTATTTGCTCTAAATTTTTATATGCTTATTTGTCACTAAATTATTGTTTATATTTTCATGCCAAGGTACCAAATACAAAATAAATTTGTAAAGCTGTTAAACAGCTGCTCTATAACTTATGGGGAAAAACCCCTATGTTTCACTAAGAATATACCTACATGTGTCCTCTTAGAATCATAGAATAAAATGGGTTGAAAAAGACCTCTGAGATCATCAAGTCCAACCCTTGATCCAACACCGCCGTGGTTACTAGACCATGGCACTAAGTGCCACATCCAGTCTCATCTTAAAAACCTCCAGGGACAGTGAATCCCCCACCTCCCTGGGCAGCACATTCCAATGTTTCATTACTCTCTCTCTAAGAAATTCCATCCTAATATCCAACCTAAACTTCCCCTGGCACAGCTGAAGACTGTGCCCTCTTGTCCTACTGCTGGTTGCCTGGGACAAGAGACTGACGCCCACCCGGCTACAACCTCCTTTCAGGGAGTTGTAGAGAGTGATGAGGTCTCCCCTGAGCCTCCTCTTCTCCAGGCTAAACAATCCCAGCTCCCTCAGCCTCTCCTCATAGGACTTGTGCTCGAGTCCCTTCACCAGCCTTGTTGCTCTACTTCTCCAGCACCTCAATATCCTTCCTGAATTCTTCTTATAGATTGTCTGAAAAGTAGAACTGAACTAATATCTTCTCTGTAAGTTTACTTAGTTTTGCTGATATAAGTGTTTACTCCTCCAAGCATAGAGTATAATTTGGCTATTTGAAAGGCATTTATAATATTCAGCTATGATAAAGCAGGAAAATTTTCAAACCTGCGTTATACATCATGGGTGTAGTAAGTCCTGAATATCTTGAAATTAATGGGAAACCCTCATGTATGGAAATGCAATTTACCTTTTATAGATCACCTTTTGAATTACTACAAACAATTTTGGGCTTAATACAGCTCCTGATGTGGTTTGAGAAGATTTACTATTCCTATTTTATGCAGACATTTTTTTGTGGGAATTGCCTTGTTTAACCAGTTTTAGGTCATTGTGAACACCAGTTCGTGGTTATTCATTCGTCATGGAATTACTTGTGACTACAATACCTTTCAGTGGTGTGAGAAAGGTAATGACACAGGTGTCCATGAGATTCCCTCCTTCAGGAATCTCAGGCCAATACTCAATGGGAGATTTCAACAGAAGGCAGGCAACTGCAGGTCATTTACCTGTTATGCAGGTGAGGGTGTCACCATCATTGTCACCATCACCACCATCACCACCACCATCATCATCGTCGTCAGTCAACATCATCATCATTTTTTATTATCATGCCTAACCTCTTACTTCTAAATGCTGTGTAAACACCAGAAAAATATCCAAGCCAAGAACAATTTAACCTAAGCCCAAGATTAGGTCCCCAGAGCCAGTCAAAAAATGTACAAGGACTAGTCAATACACTGCCTGTTGTGACAGGCAGCAGCATCCTCAGGACACAGCTTGCATGTTTGTTGCTGGGATTTAGGGAGAAGAATAGCAAAATAAGGTTTTAGAGGAACTCTTGAAAGAAACAGTTTGATGTGTCTGCAGAGGTCATTGGGGAATTCTTGTCTGTGGTCAAAGACAGAATGGGAAAATACAAAGGACTGTTGAAAAGAAATGGAGAAAAAGAATGTGTGGCAGAAGGTGTTTCACAGGCAGGCTGGAGAAAATCAAAAGCAGAAGGGGAAAAAAAAAAGGAGAAAATCTGGAATCAAGGGACTCAATTAAATTGAAAAAATACTGCTATTTAGGCAGGAGGCAAAAGCAAGTGGGTTGAGGAAGAATTCAGCCTGGCTGGCAGAGTGATAGTAATGAGCATACAGTGCAGAGGAAACCAGTGTGAGTGATCAAGGGTTGGGAACAGCTGGGAATTGCTGGGCACGTCTAGGGGTTAGCAGGACATGCAGGAGGAATAGGGGAAACAGGAACTGGGACATGATAGTAGGGAGGGAATCATAGGGAAGACAAAGTTGGGAGTGACAGCAGGAGAGTTGTGGGTGCTGGGTAAGGCTGGAGAATCAGTTGGTAAAGAGGTTAAAATCACCCAGAGATGCCGGGGGTTGGTGAGAGCAGGACTCTGAAATAGGAGAAGAGACCAACACAGAAGGGGTGAATTGAGGAGACTGGTGGGCCATAAAGTGGAGAGAAAGAGGAGGGTAATGTAGGGTCAGTTCAACACGGCACATCCACTGAGAGGATTAGATCAGGGTAATGCTGGGAAAGGAAGGGGCATTTCAAATGTGGAAATGCTCGTAGTCCAAATCAGCACTAAAACCACTGGGAAAGAAAAGACAGGCAGCTTTTCTCCGTAAGCCTGTTTTCAGCTGGTTCCTCTTCAGCAAAGGTTTGCCAGCTGGGACTAAAATGGAAGAGTCAGTATTCAGCTTGTTGACCATACATATTAATTGAAAGCTCCAGGGGTATTTTATTTAATACAGATAACAAACATAAGCTAAGCTCCAGATGCAAGCATAGTGAAAAAGACATTTTAAAATTTCCTTCACATGGCTACAATTTTCATACTGAGATGCACACTCACTTAGTGGGAATACGACTGTCAGAGCTGAGCCCCGAATTTTAAAGTTAGCAGAGATTACTCCCTTATCCCCTGCTCTGGGAGCTGTGTAACGAGAATTTCACAGACCCTGTGATTAGTGTGGTGCCCTTAAGAAGAGTATTGTCCTACAGCTCACAAATTGCCAAGGCATGAAACTGTCTCAACATTCTTGGGAGATATTTTAAATTAGTACTTTCAGTGTTCCACAGACACTGGCATGCGGTAACAGAGATTTTATAATGTTCTCCAAATGTGAGTCAGGAGAGGCAGCCTGATGGCTGAGCTGCTGAAAGCAAAGGGTTCAGCAGACACAGGCTGTGATTACTCTAAGTTTAAGAAAGCCCTTGGTAACTGGGAAAATGGCTTTAGAATTAAAAAGACGTAGTAGGATAAAATTTCTTTTCTTTTCTTCTTATTCCATGTGAACTGAGTATAAATGCAAATAACTCCTTGCTTATTTTGTCAAGATGCTCTCACATATTGGCATAGAAATAGGAAAATGTGTAAAATATTAAAGCGCACTCATTTCTTGGAGAAAAGTAAGCCCCACAGATTGGAAGAAAGAGAGAGTGCAGTGGGTGCCATCTGGAATAAGTAAGTAACCCTGGGAAGAAATTGTGATGTTTACAAGGCTTGTTACTAATACAGAGAATTCTATCCATCTGGCATGAAGCCTGCAAATAATCTGCCACAGAGATGCATAATTCTATAGAAACAGGTTTGATGATCCAGAAGTTGCATTCCCCACAGTCACCTTGAAAGAGACATTTAATGTGTTATGTATCTGAGCAGCTTTCAGAGGTGCAGCACCTGACTTTGAGGGCAGGCAGACCCACAGACCATAAAAATCAGCTTTATGGGAAATGGAATCCACAGTTCTCTTAACAGAAATCAAACGTTGCAGGGTACCCACATCACCTCCAGATCATGTAAGAATTCTGAGTCAATGCCTTTGTATGAGAACAGTGCATTTATTTTTGATACAGATGCAATACATTGAAAACCATTTTAATGACTCTGTTCAGATGCAGCTGGGACTGTAAAAAGGCCTGGAGAAAATGTGTGTAACAACAAGAAAAAATAATCTTAAAAGGCTGTAGGCAGAGCATCCCTGAAAACAGTGATCTAAGCCAACTTTATCACCCCTCGCATGCAAGCAGAGATACACCAAACAAGAGACTTGTTTAACAACAGAAAGGAAATTGAGCTTAACATCAGTCCCTTTTTATTTGGGGGATGTCTGGACAGGTGGGAAGTGGATACCAGGTGTCTGTAATTGCTGACCCACTGTTGATAATGAACATTCTTCCCGGTCCATGTTTATGTTGTTCACATTCTCAGCTGAAAACCTTCATAGCTGCTTGGATTGCAATTTTTGGGGGGGAAAAGAAAAAAGAAAAAAAAAAGACAAAAAAGGCCAAAAAAGGGGAAAAAAAGAAAATAAGAAAAAAGAAAAAGAAAAAAAGCTGAGAAACATAATAAAAAATAAAAAATGAACACAATATCCATCTACAATTATATCAACTCTTACAGAAAATTTGTAACTTCATCATTAATAGTAGAAAGCTTTCCAAGGAAAAAGTGTATTAATTGCACTTCATATTAATGCGTAAATATTTTTAAATGGAATACAAAAATAACATTTATTGTACTTTCTACAAAGCCGCTACTGTTACATGCAAAAGTGAGCAAAGGCCTGAATCCATATAAAAATTACACTTGACCTTTTTAATGCATTAATATAATCCGTTTCACAAGTCGGTTCCTCTTGAATGCATACTAAGAATGTAAAATCAACATATTTTTTATTTTTGATAATTTTACCATTAAAAAGTAAAATTTGTGTTCATCTCCTTATTATTATGTTTGTTTTGTCTTCTTTGGTGAGTTGTATTGTTTTGAATGTTAACACAACCCAATTCGTAAATATTGGTGTTACCAAGGGGAGGTAAAATGTATATTTGCTCCAATTTGACATCTTATTTGATTTTATCAATAATATGGGAAATAAAATAATCTGGTTTTATTATAAGTAAATTGATTTAAGTGGAAAGCAGGGGGTGTTGGGATTTTTTTCTTCTCTTTCATTTAATTTCAGGAATTTTAGGCACCTCGTGGAGATTGTAAGGTGAAAGGCCCCATCAGGGCTTGACACCAAGGGAATGTCGTGGTCGGGGTAGGATAAAATATATAAAAATGGAAAATATACCCTGGCCACGTGGCTGGCCTTTGTGTGCAGAGGGACGTCATCAATCAATCACGAGGGAGGGTGACACCCCCTCCTGAATTCAAAAAATTACCTTTTAAGGTAAAATACCTGTTACCTGTTGAATATTCAACATCTTAGGTGGACAAAGGGAGCGCATTTTTCGAACCGCGTGTGCTTTTTCCAGGCGCGTGGCTTGGGATTGCACCCAGCGCTGCAATAAAGGATTTCTTGCTGCAAGTTTCCTTGTCCTGCAGATATTTTTTGCTATTTCATAAATTGAAAACAGAGATTTTTCTCACAATAATAAAGTTAGATCTTCAATATTCAAGAATTTTGAGTGAGATTATTCCTTGTTTGAGTGGTGTGTTTTTTCACCAAAAGAGAGGTGATCTTTACTGGGTTTATTTCTTGCTGTGGTTTTTAGTGGCTTTGGGGAAATAATTCTAAATTTCTGACACATGTAGATCTAAGAACAGACATAGCTACTGCACAGTGGTTTTGTCAGATATTAGGAAAGGCTAATTAGATAATGCCTTAGAGTCTTCTTCAGGGAGAGCAAAAAATATCTGGAATTAACACATCCTATAGGTACATGAGCCTGCAGTACAGGTAAAGCAGGGATGTGACACCCACAGTGTGTGGGTGAGAAACATCGTCTCAGTTTTCAGATTTTAAACAAACTTATCCATCATCCACTGTGCTTAATGCAGAAATCTCTGAAAGAAAGGTTCTCCAAAACTCTGGGAAAGAAATGGATGAGGGAAATTATACTTTTCAACCATTTTCCTCTGATGGAAAATGCATCCTGTGTGCTTCTCCATGTTATCTACAGTGTTCTCACTCTGATGAAGTTTAACTTGTATCCCCAAAAATCAGCCTCTGTTTCTTTGACAGAAATCTTTCTATTATATATGTGTATTATATACACTTTCTTAATACAGGTTGTAGTTACCTTCATTAACTGCTCATCTATACATTTCTCTTTTACATGTTAATTCCATTGGGTTTAAGGAACATTTTTGGACACTGTAGGTGTTATCAGTTACTGAGGCAATTACTATGAATGATTAAGCTTGTTCATCCTATAAAACTGACCTTTTACCTCCAGAGGGTCTGTCGTTATATTTCTGTGTTTCTCCCCTCTAATTCAAGATGACAGCCAGTATAATCCAAAGGAGGGAAAATGAGAGGTCTGGAGTGGAGGACACTTTCCTGGCAAACACAGGATGTACTAAAATAGTTTTGGGGAATTTTGTTCTGTGTTTCTCAGGTACAATGAAAAGCCTGGAGTTTGGAGTCTGTGCAGGAGGGGAGAACAACTCCGAGTTATTCCTCACAATCCCTCCAATAGCCACTTAAAAGGTTTCCAATCGCCTTTTCGGAAAAGCTTTTAAAGTGCTCTGAGTGAGGTAAGTGAATGGCATCTGGAATTAGTAATGGGACACAGAGCTTTATGCCCTCAAGTCACGGGTTCACATTCACTGAAAGAGAGCAATTAGGACAAATCCTGCTCTAATTTATAAAGTATCCACTGCAGCAAGTGGTTGCTCATTTATCTCTGAGTTTTTGCCTGGTGTCTGGACAGTGGGGGATATAAAAGGGTCAGTCTGTGCTCACTGAATGTGGGAAGAGAATCTACGTCTGGGCAAAGGCTCAAAAAAAGAGAAGAAACACCCCAACAGCCCCCTGGGGAATCCTCCAGGTGTGAACAGGCTTTGCATGTGCATTTTGCATCTCCTCCCTATTCCAGCCCACCTCTGGGACTCTGACAGCATTTAAACGCTCAGAAAGTGGCATTTTTGAAAGCGAACGTGCTAACGACTTTCTTGCTGGTTTCTGCTCCTTCCACTGCAGGTAGCAATGAAATGGATCCTGTGTGATTAATCCTACCTACATCCCTGCAGGAGCTCTAGGCACCCATCACAGCTGGACTAATTTTATCATGTTGCCTGTTCATCTATGGCTGCAAGAACACTTTAAACCTGTGATAAATGATTAACTCACATCTGGATATGTCACATAATACACAGATACCTGGATATAAAGGTTTTATTGTTCAGTGCCACTCTGTCTTTTTTCATAACAGTTATAACTGTTCTCCATAAGATAAAAGATACTAACTGCCTAAAATTAGAGCCATCAGATAGGACTAAAATTGAGTTATTACATAAAAATGGATATGAAATATAGATGAAATGTATATAATTTATGTAAAAACTATTGTTCTGATTTCATTTCTCTTTGCACCAATTTTATGCTCTGCTTTCTTGGATTGTTGCTCCAGCTTGAAGTGAGCTGTGAGCTGTACCTTGTCAGCCTGACTGGGATGTACTGTATAAATTATATAAGTCTATTAACATATATGCATCAGAATAGCTGTTAAAATTAGAAGTACTAGGTCAACTGAGGAGCAGTCAAGGAAAGGAGTTGGGTAAAGGAGCTTGGTAGACAAGGATGAAACAAAATAATGCTGGTTTCATTTGGATTTCTTAGTAATATTCACTTTTGTCATTCTCTTTGCTGTTTTCTTCCTAGATGGACCAAAACACTTCAAATAGAAAATACTCAGGAAAATAAGTGCTTGTTTATTCTACTACTGATAAAACACCCTTTTCTCAGCTAATCCTGTTAATTAATCAAACAAATACAGCTAAGCACAGATTTTTTGCAGTGCTCATCTACCGAGAAAAAAAAAAGAAGAGCAGAAATATGAATCTATTTGCATTAGAAACAAGAGTTTATTCCCCAAACACATTTTTCATTATAATCAATTATGTTGGAAGTTTTGACCAAATACAGCTTGTGGTAAAAAGAATCATATACTCAAAATTAAAACTCTTCAAGAAAAAACAAACCAGTGGAGATGTAGTGTCATAATGCAGCAAAGCATGTCACGTACAGGTGGAAGAGTTGCAGCAGCCTCCTGCCTCCCCCAAAGGAATTGGTTGGGGTATGGTGGCATTTGGGACCATGTCCACAGTTTTCAGTGCTCCCCTTGTCCTCAAACCACAAAAATCATTACCAGAAACAGCCCCTTTAACATCTCTGCTTCAAATGCTTGAAGTGGGGGTGAAGCTTGTGCTGGAAAGACCTAGGTAACTGCTTTAGTTTTATAGTTTAAGTGGAGAGACAGAGAAGACAACAACATACTTGTGTCTTACAAGCACTAACACCCTCTGATCTTTTTTGTTCTTAAGCAGTTTCAAATGCTTTTTTCCAATTGTGACCAAAAAAAGAAAAAATCTCACTTATACCCTTTGGTCTTTGAGAAAGGGCTTTGCAGGAATCCAGTCTCCCCTTGACTCCTGAAATCACAGGGCTTCTTACAACAATTGCTAAAACCCAGAAATACTAGTACATGATGCAGCAATATATTATCCAGTCCCGTGTGTATAAAACCTCACACTAAGTAGAGAAGAGCTTGGAAGGACTTGAAGAGTCCTGGGGCAGGCTCAGATCTCCAAGACTTTGGATTTTTCTTCCCAGATGATCCACATAATCTCTGCAAGTGATCAGCTCACCTCACCTTGACCTATAACTGCCCATGGCAGGGGATAGGAACTAGATGGTTTTTAAAGTCCCTTCCAACCCCAACCATTTTGTCATTCCAGATTCAGTTCTGGGGACATGAAATAGTTTCTGGAAGGGACATAAATACATTTAATGAAACTAAACCCTTACCTGCATCAATTACCAACAAAACCTCACTGACAAATTTAAGTTTTAAAATACTGGGTGAACCCAGCTCACAGGACATACCTTAGACTTAATAATGATACTTGCAGGTCCCTTCCAACACAGAATATTCTGTGATTTTCTGATAACTCCTTTCCAGAAGAAAGCTGGCATTTCTATAACATTGTTTTAGTGCTTATTTCTCATGTAGGAAATAACACAGCAGGAGTGAGAGGGTGTTTATATATGACCTTCTTTTGCCAATAATGTTGAAGGTGACTTTGAACAGCAAGAATAATCAGTTCATAGGTGTTTTGGATAAACGACTATTACTTCAGAAATTATATATATTTATTAACTGATTAAAATGCCTTCCTGAAAGCACAAGGCAATGGCCAATGGCCAACACACACTACAAACAATTTAGTAAACATCTGCAGAAGAAAACATTGAACTTACTAACTTTTGTTCAGTTACCTGCCTGAGAGGAGAAAAGGAATAAGGAAAAGGACCTCATGCACATGAAGAATTGGAGGATGATGCCAAAATGGTTCATGCCATCTTTTCTCCAACATATTTCAGGCAGTAGATGTGACATGGACACATGGGGCTGGGGGGTGAAATAATCCCAAATAACTAATTGAAAGAACCTGAGGGATGGTGTCTGTCTTCTCCTTGCAGCCCAGCAGACACTTTTGACATTCCTGCCAGCTGAAGAACTGCTAAGAGGGGTCAGGGAGAAGCAGCTGCGCTCTCCAACAGCTTCTCTTCCTCATTCCCTGTGAGAAATTCCCTAAACACATTAGGAAGTTTTGAATAAACTTCAATAAAGTTGCTTTCTAGAGCAACTTTTTTTTGCTCTAGAAAACTAAACAGTCCCTTGCAAATGGGTTCTTTCTGCAGTCACATTCCTCCAACTGACTGACACTTTTACATCTAACATGTTCACTGGAAATTGGGGTTTATCCAGTGAGTGCAAAACTCTTTTCTCTCTGCTCCTCTTGCTGTGCTGGATTAGCCATATGGGCAGCAAGGAAAACCTAAGTACTGATGTGCTTTATTCACGAAGTAAGAAAAGACTTGTGCTGCTGTGGTAATTGTCTGGGGAAGAGGGGATGTGGTTTTTTTAATGGCATTAAAGGCAGAGAAGAGTTTGCAGAGTCTAGAGCTGCTACCAGCCCGAGGGTCCCTGCCCAGAGAGGGACCAGAGGTGATGCCAGCATGGAGCACGGGCTGCTGTTTTGTGCTTGGTGCTCTGAGCCAAACCAGCCAAAACAGCAGGTGCTTTGCATTGTGCAGGAGACACCATTTCCATGCTGTTTCTCTGCTCAGAAGCACACACACAAAAGGATTCACATGCTCTGTGCTGTCAGAGTGCAATAGGGGCTCTGTCGGGGGTTTAGTGGGCACAGCCGCCTCTGAGGGGCTCTGCAGCCACGGGAGGGGCAGAGGAGATGGCTTTGAGCAGCTGAGGCTGTAACTGCTCCTTTGCAGACCCTGGGCAGCATCAGCAACAACAAAGGCATTTCCTGCAGGATGGGCCTGGGACAGAGCAGGAAACACTTTTGGGCTGGGTCTGCCCAGGGCAGTTTTCTCCCATGGAGACCCCAAGGAAACCAGCCAGGACTGAATATCCCATTGCTTCCAGAGCTCAGGGTACAATTTGTCCCCAAGCTGCAACCTGCAATTTCAATTTGGGAAACTCTAAGGGAGGAAGTGTGGCTTGTACAACTTATCTTAACCTATTTCCCAACAATAACTATTGTTCACTTGGGCAGCTCAACATAATATAATTCATTTTGTGAAAAATAAATACAATTTGCAGCCTGTAACCGTAGTGAGACATACTGTGATTTTATTAGCAAGAGTAGATGGATTTTTTTCATTGTTTCTGAAAGAAATCAACATGATTCTATTTGCAGAATGCATTAAAAACTCATCTTGGGACCCTTGAGATGGTATTGTATTGGCTGATTTTAGTTCTTAACAACTTTAGCTGAGTTATAAGATGCTGTGGCTTCCATATGCTGAAAAAAAGAAAGCTAATATCTCTTTAATCCTTTTATTCACTGTGAAAACTCCCCCCCCCTCCATGTTTTGACAACACCAAGAAATTTCAAGTGCCCATCTTGCACTTTGCTAAGTGCTAAGATTCTGCTTTGAAACCAGGAGAAAGAGAGGGTAATTTTTTTCATTTGTGACCATTATAATGAATCTCTGTATTGTGTCTTTTGTTGAAATAATTCACCTGCGAATCTTCTGAACAGGTTAAACTGATTTGTTAATTGGGCAAAGGTAGTTTTGGTGTCTGACAATCTTCTCAGATTTATTTCTCAATAAAGCTTTGCAAAAGTAAAAACCCAGAAAAGTAGGAGGGAAAGGAAAAAAAAAGTCAACATATATTCCTGCAGCAGAGCTTGCACTGTGCCTTGAAAGCTTATCTTCATCTTTCATTTGCTACATAAATTTCCATCATGAGTGCTGTAGACTATTTCAATTTAATCTCACCTACTTTTGCCCAGCTTGTAGCCCTTCTCCTCGTTACTCACCATGTGTCTCCCCCCTTATTACCGATTTTATCTGTACTTCTGCATCACAAGTACAGCTCTGCAGAGAAAGCAGTGTGCTTTGTAAACATCACAATCCAGATCAGTACCTTGAATCAATTTCTGTCTCTCTTACAAAAGCATCCACTGGCATGTAAAAATCACCCAACAACAGAGAATTACCCCAGATTCGATCTCGACTTCTGCTACTCCTTGTGGAAGGTGTCCCTGCCCATGGCAGGGGGTGGAATGAGATGATCTCTCAGGTGCCTTCCATCCCAAACCATTCTGGTAGTTTATGATTCTTAGTTCCTTGTTGGGGAAGATGCAC
This sequence comes from Corapipo altera, assembly GCF_003945725.1. Classification (NCBI taxonomy): domain Eukaryota; kingdom Metazoa; phylum Chordata; class Aves; order Passeriformes; family Pipridae; genus Corapipo; species Corapipo altera. The sequence goes on along the minus strand of NW_020884875.1, from coordinate 28,685,099 downwards.
ATGGCATCACCCTGGGGTTTTTAACATCCAGGACTGATTTTGCCTGAGCCACTCACCCAAGCCTGGGCAGGGGTTGGTGATTTCTGGTCTGGCTCAGCCTGAAGCTCTTTCCACTCCACGATCTATTTCCTGATTTACACTGCACTGTCCACAATTCATGACTGAGAGGTGAGCAGATGAGAAGTGATACCATTACCTATTGCCTGGGGAAGCTGCTGCTTTCTGCCCTGAGTGATCCACAAATCCAGAGAAGTGACTTCATTCCCAAGAGGCAAAAAATGTGGTTTTTTAAGGTGTGAGAGCAGAGACAGACTTTATCTCATTCACAGGTATAACAGCATAAATAACAGCCAGGCTCTCAAGATTACTAAGAACAAAACAGATAATATCTCTAATTATGTAAATTAGAAACAAAACAAACTATCCCTTATGTGTTAACAATGGCACTTTCTCCCTCATGTAAAGCAATGAGATTATGAGTTTATCATTAACTTTCCTCCCACAGCACAGATCTGTGCAGGAATCCTGGCTGCCAGCAGGATTTAAGCGGCACTGGAATTCTTCCTTTCTACACGACTGCAGGATTCGGGGCTGCCCTGATCCACCTCCTCCACATTATATTCTCCGTGTTCACACATTTCTACTGGCACAAAAATTACTCAGCATAAAAATTACTTACCATAAATGGACTCCTGTCAAAACCCCTGCAGCAGGTGGAGAATCCTGGTCCATCAGCAGAACCAGCCTGAAGGGAGTTCCCTGAGCAGTCACGGCTGTCACACCTCCCCCCATCCTGAGTGCCCCCAGCTGTCACAGTCCTCAGTATTCACTGGAAATAAGTTCTAAAAGAGAGAGAAAGGACAGAACTTAAAAGGCAGGGAACATGACCTGAAGTTTCTTCTAATATGCCACGTATCACAGTCCCCATCTGTGACTGATTTTGAAGAAGAGCAACCTTTTGGAGAAGGTTGTTGGGCCTCTGGAGTGTTAGACTGGGCAAAGCACACTCTGCTGTTGCTGTCAGACGAAAGAATTTAGTGGGGAGAAGGCAAGAAAGAGGCTGGGAGAGCTGGAGGTGTTCAGCCTAGAGAAGAGAAGGCTCTGGGGAGACCTCAGAGCCCCTTCCAGTGCCTAAAGAGGCTCCAAGAGAGCTGGAGAGGGACTTTGGACAAGGGATGGAGGGATAGGACAAGGAGGACTGGCTTCCCACTGCCAGAGAGCAGGGTTATATGGGATATTGGGAAGGAATTGTTCCCTGTGAGGGTTGTGAGGCCCTGGCACAGGTTGTCCAGAGAAGCTGTGGCTGCCTCATCCCTGGAAGTGTTCAAGGCCAGGCTGGACAGGACTTGGAGAAACCTGGGATAGTGGAAGGTGTCCCTGCCCATGGCAGGGCGTCAAACAAGATGGAGCTTTAAGGTCCCTTCCAATCCAAACCAGTCTGTGATTTAATGATTCTAAGAGTAGGCATCCAAGGATCAAGGAGCACGTTTGGACATTTTCTCCTCCCAGGTCCTGCTCTGTGTGCAAAGAGGGCCCCTTTGGCCTTTAACATCTGCTTTGGTATGGAAACCTTGTCCTGTTTTTTTATCATTCCGTATCTGAAAAATGATGTGGGAAAATGAGCCCAGCAATAAAGATTTGGTATAACATGTTTTTATGTAAGGGAGATCCCAGCTCAGAATAGTTAGGTGGGTAACCTCTATCCATTCACCACTGACTTTAGAACCTGCCTCTTTCCATTTTACAAGGCATGTCACCAGAAAGCAAATAATGAACATTCACTGCATTGCCACCCTGAATCAGACCTGCATTGTCTCCCTTTGGGAGATGAATGAGCAGCGAAGAGAACCTGGATTTCTGCTGGCAAACCCCAGTTCTGGGCTGCAAGCAGTGGATAATCCTGTTGCTTACATGAATGTTTAAAATACTCATTCTGTGCACCTAAGAGAGATTTACCTTGACAAGTTTGCACAGACATGAAAGTGATGTCAGTGCTATCCAAACAGTGTCTGCTTTTAAAGGAGATGACTGAGAGACTGTTACCTCCTGTTTGTGAGGCGAAGCAGTGAGTGAACTGCTCCAACACACAAACAATCCTCAGCTGAGAGCTTCATACATTAGTTTTGTATTTTCTACGAAGGTCATAATAAATTGCCCTCTTGAAAGCTCTCACTTTGCACAAAGCAAGAGACTGTTTTCCATTTAGAATAAAAAAATAAATAAAAAAAGTCCTTGAACTGTGACTTGTTTGCAGCACAATATGAATTCCTAGTGAATGTGGGGAGGGTGAAAAAAAAGCTTTGGTAAGAATCAAAAAAGACAAGCTGTCTCTCAGTGAGAATTACTGTTGGTTGTGTTTGAGATGTTGGAGGGATCTTGGGCCTCTAAAAGGGGTGGATTTTGTCCACAGCCCAGCAGCAGTGCTCAAAAATGTCATACCCTGGTGTGCCAGGCACTGAAGCTCTTCAGCAGCTCAGCAAGGGAGGGGACAAACAACATGATGGAAAATTCATGTACATGGAGGTCTGTGGGGAGCAAAAGGACCCCTCAGTCCTGTGCTTTTCTCAGAATGAACATGGGAAGCAGGAATGACTGACCGGTGTCACCTCTGGCTGCTGCGACATGTTGTGACACTGGAACTGAGTGGTCTGAGTACGACCACTGCATAAGTGAATCCATCAGTGTGGTATAATCTGGTTCGAGGCTTTTTCACACAAATGGCTAATTTTTGAAAAGCCAGGTGAACCACATAGTGAAGGGAAGTTCACCACAGAATGCCAGACTGGTTTGGGTTGGAAGAGACCTTAAAGCCCTTCCCTGCCATAGGCAGGGACACCTTCTATTACCCCAAGTTGCTCCAAGCCCTGTCCAACATGGCCTTGGACACTTCCAGGGATCCAGTCCAATGGGAACTTTTAAATGGGTGCCTACAGAATGAATATAACTTAACAAGAACTATGTATATTCAAAACAATTTCTTCTGAGAGGTGAGAATGTGTCTTTCAGAGTATGGACAGGTGTGGATGTGCACAGATGAACCACACACAAATTTTTGTTATCTTACAACACAACTGTGCCTCAAGTAAGGATTTCTAACATCATCCCATTAACAAGGGGAAAAGCAGAGCTTTCCTCCCTCTGGCTGAAATTGCCCAACCTCATCTATAAAGCAGAGGCTCACAGAGATACAAAAACATCCTGTTTTCATGGCTTTTGGATGGCACTACCTGAAAATATTGTATGGTCCATAAATGCAATCCTACCCTCGGTTCATTTATAATCCCATTTATTTTTGGAGAATCACTTCCAATCACAAACCTGTAAATTCCAAAACAGTATGGAGGTCTGACTATCCAAGGGAGTTTATTCCTAAGTGTGAGGTTGATTGGAGTTGAAGTGAGTCACAAGGCTTGTCCTGGGACAGTCAAAAGGCATGTGCCACACGTACAGCCCTTGGATTCTGAAAAAACAGAGTCAGGCAAAACCTGCAGTTTTCTAAGCAGTTAAGTATTTCCATAACTTTCTTCACAACAGCTTGTAAACCTGAAGGCAAGCACTCACCACTGTTTAGCTTATAACCTGTGTGTGATAAGACCACTCTGGCTCTGGTGCAGGACCAGGATTTGTTCTTGCAAATAATTCATCTCCTCTCCCTGTTGGGAACCTTATAAACTACTCTGATACTCCTGCCTTGTATTGCCAGTAAAGAAAAGGTTATATCACCTCAGGTCCCATAACAAGCATCATTTTCTCACCTGCACACCCAGATCAAATGCAGTGCCTAGATTCTTATATGTGAAGTCCTTGGCAAGGCAGCCCTCTGTAATGTGAAAAGATAATGGAACAGGAAAGGAAAGGGAAAAGTTTTAAATACTTGATGGTGACCACAGAGATCTGTCAAGCTCAAGTAAACTGATATACAGGCACTTGGTACCAACTCACTTCAAAACTCCATGAATCTAAAACTGAGAGACCAAATGAGGTTGAGACCTGAAATTAGGAAGTCAGATATTCCTTTATTCCAATCCAGTGGTGATAAGCAAAGCATTAAAGGATTACTGTGTAAAGGTGGGAGAAGAGTCAAAATTCTTCTCCCTATCATTCTCTCACCTACATTTCAAAAATACAGAAAGTAGAAATGATTAAATATGTAAGTTAAAAGCAAAATTATACAGAGGATGTCGGCTGAGATTTGATGAAACACAAGGGAAATAACATACCAATTTCTGACCCTAAGCAGACTCTTGCTGAAATCCCTGGGAATATTTTTAAGGGATCCTGAAGATGAAACTGTTGGAATTGAGGGTGTGGTACAGATCAGGGTGAATTCACTCACCCTGCGAAGCGGAACACTCCTGCAGGGAGGGATCTGTGCAGCTCAGCAGCTCATTTACAGTGGACTGGTGCAACCAATCCTGCACCTGACTGTGAATGAGGGGACAGGTCTGTACAGAAACTGGGGGAGATGAGAGGTTGCAGGACATACTGGTTTAAAGAACAGCACCACAAGGCATGTAATGGAACACCTTCTCACTCACTTTTTGGGAACATAAAATCCAGAGCACCACTGAAGCTTCCACTGGAGCAGTTGGATTCCTGAGGGAGAATGAATTAGTTGCAAGGAGCTGCCATACAGAGAAAAGCGTACATTTATTTAAATTTTTATTTAAATAAAGTTTAAATTGATAAATTTTTTTTTTTTTTTTTTTTAAGACCCTTCATCTTTATCAGGGAGAATAAAAGGGCCGTGATAAATGACATGGTTGCAGCGCATACCAGATGAGAAACAATCAGTGGATATGAAGAACAGAATACAAAACTTGTTAGAACAGTTCAAAGGGGGAAAAAAGCTACATCCTGAAGGAATCAGGCGAAGATTTTTGTCCTACTGCTGGGGAAAAGGTGGGAAGGAACGCTGTAGCTTCTCAGCCTAGTGGCTTGTGGGACAGAACAAACATATCATCAGCCACAGATCACTTCTAAGACTTAATTGCTACTCAAATAAATGTGTCAAAAGGCTACACAGATTTAGTCTGTAGTTTAATTAAAGGATTACCAAAGTTTTCTTTTCCAGTGTAGGAGCTATTAAGAATAGGAACTTGCATAGAAGATCAGCTCTTTTAACACTTAATTGCATTAATAGAGTCTGCGTTAGGTGAAGTACTGCAAATAGAGTGCAGTATTTCACTTTATGCAGAAATACTTCGCTATGCAATGACATGAACTCAAGGTGTGCATAAAACACAACCAAGGCGAGCATAAACATGACAGATACCAGCCGTGGGGAAGGAGGGTGGTCCCACTGGACCCTGTGCTGCCTAAGAGCTGGGAATATTCTTGGAAAAGCCAGCTCGGCATACCTTGGTGTTGTGTTCTTAGCATTATTAAAACTTAATTGCTTTAAGATCAGTTTTGAAAGAAAAAATCCAAATTATCACTCCCCCACGAAGCATTTTTTGGGTAGACTGGATTAAACCCAGACAAAAATGCTGTTTTGAGGCCTTATTCTTGATTATCCCCCACTCCCTTCTTTGATTCTCCTTCCAAAGCCCTTGTTTTTCCACTGAGTGAGTGTCCCAGGCACTTGGAGTCTGACCAGCTGCTGGAGCTGTCTCATGCCAGGACACACCTTAAGAAGGATCCTCAGCCCTCCCACTGCAAAACAAACACCTGCCCTATGCATCCCACCTGTGGCTTCATCCCCTGTGGTGGATCAGACCTTTCCCTCTCCTCTCCTCTCCAGCACTGGAAATCCAAGTTGACTAAACATCCCAGCCCTCTGAGGGGCATATCCGAGGTTTGTTCCCTTCTCCTCTGAATAAGAACTATAAATATGTGCTCATACAATGCATGAAATGTTCTGGAATGCCTGAAGACGAAAGTCAATTTCTAATGTGTTGAGCAGAAGGAATATGCAAAGAGGAATATTTCAGTATGTAGGCAGAGGGAACAGCTCAGTACTTGACTGAAACTTTTATTTAGTGTTACATAAGACTGAGATAATTATATCTAGTAATCTTCCCAGTATTCAGGACACTCTGAGTTTTAAGTCACCCTAGATATTTGGATTATTACGTTAAAAAAAAACCAACAACATTGATTTCTACTTCTTTATTGCAGATTGTGCATTTGATATTTGCTGCATATTGTGTTTTCCAATCCCTTCTTTCCCAAGAATCACCCAATTTCTTATAGCATAATAAAAAGTGACTGCTTAAAAAATAAAAGAAAAAGGGTTAAAAATTCCATTAACATCAGAAGCATTTTTCATTATTATTATTACTAGTGGCAGCTACCAGTATTTTAAATAAAAATGACCTTACTTTGTAACACCTGAAAAAACACTTTCACTTACATGGAAACTTTTGGAAGGACAGCAGTAAAAAAAAAAATAAATTACAGATTCCTTGCAAGTTCAAAAGAACATAAATATCTGAAAACTATAAATGCCCTATGTTTCTCCCCACAGTTCACGTATGGCTTAAACCAGTCCAGTCTCAGAAAATACACAGCATAGCCTGCAAGGCCTTGCATCTTACAAGTCAAGACTATTGTTTCAGAAATTGCTTAAGATTTTTAAGAAATTAAGAAAATATCCTTTGCTTTCTACCTATCTCTGAGTCTAGGTAAGGTATATATATATATATAAAATGTAATTAAGGAAGTCCCACTTCTCTCAGTGCAACACAATCCACCAAACCTTTATTTCCCTAGGAAACATATCAGAACTAGCAAGGTATTTCTACTAAAAGAATAGAATCAAATTCTCAATAATTTTACATATAGTAGAAATATTTGGATAATTTACTTTCAGACAGATTTCAAAAATAAACATTAACTTCATTGCAGTAAACACACTTTATCGCAATACCTGACCGAGCTGACATTGCAGTGATCTTTAAATTGATTTGTACACTTTGTAAACATATATGGTAGGCATATTCATGTAATTTCTATAAATACTGCTGGAAAACTTTGCAACACAAAGAGAAATCCTCTGGAGAATTACTTCAGTGACAGATGTTGTCTGTGAGCAATAGAGGTAATTGTATTGGTAATGTATTTTACTCTGTGTATTCCATAAGGACTTTTTTATAGAACCAAACACACAAAGGCAGTTACAGTGCACCCAGCCCTCCCTCTCCTTCTCTCCCATCAAAATGCTCTGCCAGGTTTTGTTGCTCACCTGTGGCACTGTGATCTCTGAAGGTGACACCTTCAAGACAAGATGGACAAAGGCATTAAAATTTTTCTGTTAAGAACAGAGAAGAGAACAATGAAAAAGCTCACAAAAGTGATAAACATCACCTTTAAAAAAAGGGATAAAACCCATGAAGTGCAGAAGTTTTTCAAGCAGACTCTACCTTGATGTATAGCAAAAAGCTGTATTTTTCATATGAATATTAAATTTTAACCACGTCAATACCGTGCTGGCACAGCAGTAGGAGCTAATGCCTTATGCAGGTTTCTAAAAATATTAATATTTAGATAACAAGATTTAAACACTAGTGTCTTGAAGCAAACCCAAGACTAGCATGAATTCCCACTATGACAAAGACCCATCTAAGCACAGGCAACTTTTCTTTAACCTTACACCTTAAACTTACAGAATAAAACCTGTTGACTCAGCACACAGACAAAACTTTGTTACTCTGATTTAAAAATAGGGTACATCTCCAGGATGATTCCACTACCAAAACTGTACTTTAAATTCTTTTGAGGATGAAGCCTAATCACAGAATCTTAGAATCATAGAATCAGTCGGGTTGGAAAAGATCTCCAAGATCAAGTCCAACCCTTGATCCAACACTGCCATGGTTATTAGACCATGGCACTGATTGCCACATCCAGTCTCATCTTAAAAACCTCCAGGGACAGTGACTCCACCATCTCCCTGGGCAGCACATTCCAATGGCCAATCACTTTCTCTGTATAGAATTTCTTTCTACTGTCCAACCTAACCTTCCCCTGGCACAGTTTAAGACTGTGCCCTCTTCTATTGCTGGTTGCCTGGGAGAAGAGACCAACCCCCACCTGGCTACAACCTCCTTTCAGGGAGTTGAAGAGAGTGATGAGGTCTCCCCTGAGCCTCCTCTTCTCCAGGCTAAACAGCCCCAGCTCCCTCAGCCTCTCCTCATAGGACTTGTGCTCAAGTCCCTTCACCAGCCTTGTTGCTCTTCTCTGGACCTGCTCCAGCACCTCAATATCCTTCCTGAACTGAGGGGCCCAGAACTGGACACAGCACTCCAGGTGTGGCCTCACCAGTGCTGAGTACAGGGGAAGAATCACTTCCCTGGTCCTGCTGGTCACACTGTTCCTGATCCAGGCCAGGATGCCATTGGCCTTCTTGGCCATCTGGGCACACTGCTGGCTCATGTTCAGCTTCCTGTCAATCCAAACTCCCAGGTCCCTTTCTGCCTGGCTGCTCTCCAGCCTCTCTTGTCCCCAGCCTGTAGCGCTGCATGGGGTTGTTGTGGCCAAAGTGCAGGACCTGGCACGTGGCCTTGTTGAACCTCATCCCATTGGAATCAGACCATCTCTCCAGCTTGTCCAGGTCCCTCTGCAGAGCCCTCCTGCCTTCCAAGTGATTGACACTCCCCCCCAGCTTGGTGTCATTTGCAAATTTGCCGACGGTGGACTCAATCCCCTCATCTAAATCATCAATAAAGATATTAAACAGAACTGGGCCCAACACTGATCCCTGGGGGTCACCACTAGTGACTGGTTGCCAACTTGTGCAGGAATATGCTGGAACTGCAAACGAAAGAATAATAATAATAATAATTTAAAAATAAAAAAAGAACAGCTTCTCATCTCTCTCTGAGGACAGCAAATAAAACAGCAGCTTTAGTAATTAGCTTGTATGTCTACAAGAAACCTTACTGGGATAGCAAGATAACCTCCACTGCTGGATTCAGCAGGGCTAGAAACGAGCAGTTGTTTCCAGTGTGATCACAGACATTACAACGCTGCTGTGATTGCTTTGTTCTCAATAGTACGAGCAAACAGCAATACCACATCTACACTTAATTGTATTTCTTCACTTTTTTCACTGCATCCAGGTCTTTTTTTTTCCTGTCAGAGCATAGTCTGACTGCTCCCTTGAGGGCAACAACTAAAAGCACATTTAGCACATACAGGAATTTAGCAATGGCTCATTTATTCTCTTTGATAACTCTGGTCAGAGGCCTTTAGATCCAAAGCCCTGCATCTGTGCACATTAATAACAGAGTATTGCATTCATTAGGTTCCACAATGTCTGGTTTAGATAAACACACGTGTGTTAATCACACCCTGAAAGGCTAATTTTCCTCTTCAGCTCTTGCAGTTTAAGTCAAGGCATTGCAGGGTCTGGAAGGAGGAGCTCACATTGATCGCTGCTATTTGAGTGGCAAAGTATTTGTTTAAATGATGTTCTGCCATCTGAAGAACCTGGACAGAAGTGTCTGTTTAATATTAGCAGTTAAAAAATTGCAGGTAAAAAAATTGCAGGTAAAAAAGTTTTCTGCAGTCCTTCAGCAGCTGCTCCAGTGTGGGGTCCCTTTACAGGGTCAGTCCCTCAGGAATATGTCCGCCAACATCATGGTCCATTTTCACAGCAACATATTTAACCTGGTTATTTACAAGGGAAAAACAATTTGGATATCATGTTCCCATGTGAAATTTGGCATTGATAACCAGAAATAAAAATACACTTCCGTATTTTTCAGCTTTGCTCTGTTCTTGACAGAGCACTGGGGCTGCACCAGCTGCACAGCCTGAATTGCTCCTTTCACTCACCCTACAATACTCCAAGATTATTTTTGTCATTAAGTCTTTATCCAGACCATCCCAGAGAGGGACAAGATCAGGAGCAAAGGGTGCTCTAAAAAACCAGTGAATTTTAAATGCATTAACACTGTAACAAGAAAAAAGGTCTCTCTAATAGTACCCATTCTTACCAGTTGCACTGCAGTACAGCACAGTTGAGACTCAGCTACATTCTCCTAACACAGAGAAATATTTCTTTAGAAATTGAAGTACAATAAAGATGAAACACATTATTTTATTTATAAAATATTTACCTAATAATTTATCAGTATTTTTTTTCATATTTTCTAAATGTATTAGATCCAATGCCAGTAGACATCTTGCAATTAAGAAGAAGGGTGAAAATGGAAGGAATGTGGAGAGAGAAAAATTACACACAATGCAGCATCTCTTATCTCTCAGAAGGCAAAAAAGTCAACTTAGTGCACCAGAACTACACCCTGATAGAATCCATTACTCTCCAGACCTATATTTTGCACCTCCAATATCTTCCATCTTTAACCATGATCTGAGGATTAAAAGCTGTCCTTTCTTTCATCTTCAGGTTCACACATACTTTTCCACTTCTGCAGTTCCTGAGAATCATTTATCTTCCACGCTTCAGCAAAACACTTCATTTTCTTTCTGAAAGAGAAAAAAAAATAATCAAAATACAGGCACGTTTTTAAATGAAGCACATCAAACCTTGAAAGCCCTACAGTCATCTGCAAAATTTTATACATAGTTAAAAATAGCACAGCTCAAAATGTTATGTGATCTTCAAACGACCAGTAATGTTTTCTAAGATACATGTTCCTGCTCTAGGACAGCCAACAAATTAATTTTGTAACTTACTTACAGTACCAGAAGTATTGACAAAATGATACAAAACACTGAGAAAGAGTAAAACGTTAAAAGAAATAAACAGCATTGTAGTTGGCACTGTTTAATTTTCATCACTCAGTCCCTATAAATTTGCACTTGTAGAATCATAAAGAGAAAAGGCATTCTCAATCTAAATGAGTGCACACATCCTCCTGATTTTCTTCTTAGTGTTTTTTTGATTTATAAGAGCTGTGACAAATAACAAGACATTTAAAATGGGATAGCACACATTTCTGATGACAAAGATGTCAAAACTGGATGAAATTACCCAGTGGATTTTCTGAAATAATATGAAAGTGATTAAAAAAAAATAAGACAAGGCATCTGGCCCATGCGTATTGTGAGAGCACAAATGCATTGCAATGAACAGGTCTGAGGTTGATTTGCAAGACCATGGTTATTTTATGCACCATACCCACTTTTAATGTTGTTAACATCTCTTTTGGGAAGAAGGCATAGGGACTCCCTGGCCCTAGTGATGAGACAGGACAAAGGGCTCATCACAGTTTTAGAGTAAGTATTTGTCCTTTTCCACTCTGAGAATATAACCAAATTACCTACCAAAACTAAAATACAGATGGCAGCTTTCAGATCCAAAGGCTGAAAAATGGGACAATCAAGTCCCTTAATTACTACTGCTCAGTCAGCCCTCAAATCCCCTCTCTGACCACTCTAAATCAGGCTTCCAACTACATCATCCCATACTATTTTTATTGCTCATGGGTTTTGTATGCAATTAACACCCTTTTTAGCAATGAAGACATGCTAGAACTTTCTTGCACCCTGTCCAAGTAATATGCTGGCAAAATTTTTACAGAAAAAGATAAATGAAATTATTTCACATTTTAGCTTTATTACCCAGTAACTCTGGCCTTCCAGCTCTCACTTTTCTGAAGAATTTTTTCTTGATTTTAGAACCCTATGTAGCCTATAACAACAGAGTTAAGATATTGCTAGTAATTTGTTGTTTTACTTTTGTCAGTTATGGACTATTATTTCCAATTAACATAAGCTAACACATTCTTTTTCCCATAAACTACCATGTACCTTCAAATAGAATGTTTTTATTTTGCTTTATTAGAAGGGGATAAGAACCACTGTTAAGCACCAAGAACTGTTGAGTTTCAAAATAACTGTTTGCACCTATAAATAACTAGTAGTCACAATGTTCTCATACAAAATTATTCTGTCAGGATTAGCTACAGTCACAGACAACCAAGATCTTGATTTATTATGTTCCTAGAGAGGCTATCTGAATTTTGGTCATAGGGCTGCCACTGAAAATAACAATAACAAAAAAACTCTCAGTGGAAATGAATATGAATATAGCAAATATTTATATCTAAACTGTGTACACAATGTTACGAGATTTAGAAGGATTATGCTATTTGATATATATGAAAATTTTCGTAACTAGTCCAATATATAAGGTACATACACCCTAAATGAAAACTGGATATCAGAAAAATGTTAAAATCCCCGAACTTTTAGTAAAAATTTGGACTGCTTGGGGAGCAACCAAAATATATTATACATATTTTCAAATTAAGTCAGAAGAAGAATATCCACGTTTCCTTCTATACTATAATATGCAAACACAGTTTCAGGTTCCAAAGTAAGAAAGATACTTCCTAAATTAAATTAATTAATATTTTCAGGATCACTTGTGAGAACAGAAGTAGGCATTAGAGAAGGAAATAATTTTTAAAAAGTAACAATTGCTCTGACCTTTTCATATTCACTATTTTCTCCAACTCCTTTGATTTGTGAGCTGCCTTCTTCAAGATTTCTTCAGGAATATCTGCCAGTTTGGCAACATTTAGCCCATAACTCCTTGCTGAGATTCCTTTAATTATTTGATAAAGAAAAGTGATAAATTCAGGATTCTCTTCAACTTCAGATCCTAAAAAAATAAAACCAAAGTCAAAACCTCCTCTATGAGGCAAATACAGAAGTTCCCTGTCCTGATTAGCTCACAATATAAGCACATAATACAATACTAAACATTATTTAGGGGGAAAGTTAATGGCAAATAGCATGGCAATTAAAAAAAAACCCATAAAAAGTTTCAAGAATGATTCAGGGAACAAGCCTTTATGATGCCTCCTATAATTCAAGAACTGGTACCACCAAGTGAAGGTATATGTTTCAAAACAGTTTCAAAACAATAATGTGTTTTGATGTCCACAGAACACCAAATTTTGGATCTCCCTGACACAGCAGGATGAAGACAATAAGGATACACAAGAATAAACTGGGCAGTCTCATTGAAATGAAATCCAAAACATGAAATACAAAACAGCAGGAAACACAACTTGCCCTTGAAGGCCCATAAATACCAAATGTTTGCACACAGCAAGATCTTTCAGAAGGAGCTGCTGATCCCTAATCCCTGCTCCCTAATCCTTTGTGTTCTGCTGCTGTGGAAAGTTGGATGCTGGGCTGGGTGGATCTTTCACCTTGCTCAGTCATCCTGTGTAAAACATGAGAGAAATGGATTTCAGTTCCCCCCAAAATGTGTGTATGACACATGTGCCACATAAGGCTGACACTCTGAGTTTGGATGCATTGTGTTCACACTGAAGTGTCAATTATCACAACAATTTTGATTTATACCCATACCTACAGTGCCTGAGACTCATTTAGGTTTATACTGTACCTTTTTGTTCACCAGTTTCCTCCTCATTCACCAGGAAAGCCATGTGGTAATTACCAACTTTGTCTGGATACAGTTTCTCCAGCTCACAAACCGAGGGATAGTGAGTGACAAACAGGGTCAGGGACTCCACCTACAACAACAAATAGACACATAACAAGGTTTGGCTCTAATTTTTTTTTAAACACAGCATCACAGAACTGGTATTCCTTATCCACAGTACTTTGCTATGAACTAAGACATGCCACATTTCTACAAGGAAATGCCAAAGTCAGCCTGCCAAGCTGAAAAAGTGTTCACAGCCACGTGCCAGATGAACACTTACATCTCTAATAAAGTGTTCAAGTGTAGCATAAGCAATGGCAATTCCATCGTGTGTGCTTGTCCCTCTGCCCAACTCATCCAGGATCACCAGGGATCTTGGCGTGGCTTTTCTTATAATCTCGGCAGTATCTGTCAGTTCTTCCATGAAGGTACTTCGGCCTTTGTAGATATTGTCTGCTGCACCCATTCTGCATTGGGACACAGAACACATCAAGTTGTGAAAAATGTCAGGTAATGCTGGGAAAAAAAATCATGATGATGACACCATTTTGATATAAATTTCCTGTTGCTGCTCCAAGCAGAGCAGAAGGACCCAGCCAGAACATTCACCTTCCAGAACAACTGCTCAGCACACAATTTTCCCACCTTCACAAACAGTCCGAAAAGGACCTTGAGAATTCAGGCCAAGCAGCTCATAAGAAGAACTCCAGCAAAGGTAGCTATAAAGATGAATTTTACTTCTTTGGTTTAGTTTGACCATCTAATTTGTATGGTTTCTAACGCTAATAATACCCAAAAATATCAGATACTGGCATTTCCACATGGAGTGGGCGCTCATATGACCAGGTAATTTTGCATACAAACACACAGAGCAGTTACTTCCTTCAGGAAATTACAACACCCCCCCCTAGACAATTATTTCCCCTAACTACACAGGTATACAACACCAGCATGCTTAAACATGATTTTAAGAGATTTTAAAATTTTTCCTCCTCATTCTTTTAAAACACAGCTGTCCTTGGGCTGCGAAGCCTCCAGCAGGTGACCTCCCCATGCACAAATTCCTCCACGTTTCATATAACTCTTTTATCCCCATTTCAGACTCATGTAACCCTCAAGTCTCAAATTCTACCTTAAATTGTGAATTTGCAGTTTTCATCTCAGAAACCTGATGAAATTGTTAGTCCACTTCTTCTCTTTTTCTGCAGCTTTCCTTACCTGTTAAATTAATACACTTCCACCTGGAGGAATGAACATTTTCTTTTTCCACTTAATACGTTTCAATTGCATTAATCTCTTTACAGCATCCCTTCTGAGACAGGTTATCACCAGCCACCGGTAAGGGATGTAAAACTGGGTTTATTCATTCTCATCAGCCAATATATAATTACATACAAACCATACTGATTTAAGGAAAACTGACTCATGGGTTTAGTACATTGTGTTTTCTGAATTAAATATATAATTCAGGATATTGAGGTATTGCAAAATTATCATTTTATTAAGCCACTTGCTGTTGTAATCCTTTTAAATGCTGCGTTAAGAACAATGAACATATTAAAGAATTTAATATTATATTAAAGAATTTAAGGTCCTGCTGTAAAATCAAACAATCCCCCTTCCTGCACAGATCTACAGAGGACAGTATAATTAGTCTATTTTAACACTATTAACTACAAATACATTTACCAGAATGACAAATACTTTTTATGTTTGAACAATCTCTCTCCATAATGGGTAACTTTAACCTTAGTTTCCAATCCTAGAATTATCAGTATTATTATGTTCTCATTATTTATGTCTTTTCATCAGAGAGGCAGCATCTAACAAGCTGTATGTATGTTCTGTGGTGATTACACTGAGAGCTCTCAGATCTATTTTTCTTTTGGATTGCAACATTTCCAGAGAGTCAAATAATTTAGTTGTTTTGTATCTAATTTGCATTCACAAAAATAATTTTCAGAACTTTCACACTAAATGTTCAAGATACAAACAGAAATGAGCATTATCTTTCCCTTGTTGCTAGAAACAGCTGCAAAAGAAGCCTTTCTTTTCAGCATCTTAAAACATTCAAATCTGACTAGGGCTTATCTACAGATTAAAATGTCATTTTTAAATGACATAAAACCTCCTAAATGTCGTCCTTTGAAAATGGATAAAATTGTTCTTTCTGCCTCTGTCCTTAACATTAAAAGAATTATACTTGTTCTTTATACACAAATGCTAAGCAATATTTACCCAAAAACAAGAATAAATGTTTTAACGTGGATGATTGCATTTATAAAACCAAGGCATTGCTCCCTAACTTTGTATTTCCTGATACAATAAAGTATTTCACTCTTAACACCTATTGCTCAAACAACTTTTTTTCATGTTTAAAACAGCCATAATAAATCCCAGCAAACTTCTACGAGATTTAGTCACTTTAAATTTCCATTTTAATGTATCTTGCTCCTAAATGTTTTTATACATTAAGACATTAAACTTTACCCCATAATATTCTGCCCATGAGTGCCTCTCTAGTGCTGGGAAGAGATCCATCCCTCCTCAGCAGACGTAGTTTGGCTGGAAGCCACTTGTTATAACTTCTCTTTGACAGCCAACCAAATTTTATATAATTAAAAGCTCTTCACCTTAAGATGTTCAACGCATTTATTATGTAAACTGTATAAAAATGGGAGGCATTATCTCTTTTCAGTGACAGGTTCAAGTAGCAAAGATTCCTGTCAAAGGCCTCAGAAAAAACAACAGGGAGGCTATGTTTTCATAAATTAATTTTTGGAGCATAAATTCAATTATATAACTGTGCTACCTTTCTAAATAAGTTATCCAACATGCTCTTAAATAGTTTGGTTATCAAATTAAGAGCACAGCGTGGACCTCAGGTATTTTATTACACTTTTATTTTAGTGAGAATCTCTCACACTGCTTGTGAAAATGACAGGCAGCCCAGGAGCTCCCACTGATAAAAAACCCAGCCACATATCACCAAATGAATCCTGGAAAACAAGACTGCAAAACCCTTATTTTCACGCAGTTGTCAACATCCTGATGCTATTTATTGATTCCTAGTTTATAAAATACTTAATGCTGGGGAAAAAAAAAAAAAGGCAGCTTAAATTACACTTCCACCTTCACTTCAGTAACATCCACTTGAGTTTAGAAGTTCATCTAAAATACTTACTGGAGAAATAAAACCAAGTGTGTGTTACAGAAGAATAAACCCAATTCAAGAACAATTAACATTAAAAGGAAATTACTCTTTTCTTTGAGAATAAGGTGTAGAACACTCTCAGAATCAACAAGAATCACTTTCTGTGATTAAAAGATAACACTGAAAACAACACAAATAAAATACATTCATAATGTAACTTCACAATTCCAGTCATTCTCTCACAAAAAACTCTTTGAAATGTCATTTCAAGGATCATTGCATTTGAACAGGAGTAATTTAAATTAAAATAACTAGTTTACAAAAAGAAATGATTAGATTTGCTCCTGCCTTGCAGTTCATCCCTTTTCTGACATGGGACTGTTCTCTACAACCGGTTTTTGAACAACAATGTATAGTTAATTTTATTTTTTTTTTAAATCTCACAACAATTGTTTTGCATCCTTTGGGAGTTTTTTTGCAGAAAATACTCTTCCTAGCTGCAGATTTGTGTGGTCTCTGCTGAAAACAAATGGTTGCAAAAGTGTGAGTATTAAGATGTGACTGAAGATATTGTTTATGACAACAGAAAAATTTTATATTGATCCTGACACGAGTGGAAGGACACTAGAAAAATTTCATTTCAACACTTAAACTTCTTCTATTGAACTGGGTTAAACAAACAACACCTACTGAGACTTCACAGATTAAAAAAATCAAAATTTTCAGATTGGTCTGCCAAGAAGATGAGAACAGGCATCCCAAATGGAGGAAGAGCAGGATGGCTGCTCCAGTCCCAAAGTGTAACCAGAACAATTGTTCAGTTTTGCCCACAAAAGTGGCTTGAAACCTTGTGTATTTCAGAAACACTCAGACTTCTAACAAGAATGTCCCATGGTGAGTATGAAAGTAGCCCAACTTGGATTTTGTAACTTCTGGCTGCTTTCCACAAACAATGAACAGGTATTAAGTAATTCCTTTGAAGATCCCATGTGCAAATTTGTAGCAGTTCACTGTCAAGAAACTAATGCTTCACACTCCCCCCAAAAATACTGGCATGTCATTCACTTCATACCCATCAAGATCTCACAGATTCAAACCAAAAACTGACACTAAGAAAAACAATGTACAGAAACTGTAATTACAGAATTAAAAAAAAAAAAAAAAAAGGCAAGACAAAAAGCATTGTTATCAGGACAGTTATTAGTTTTTCATTATTCATGGTGACCTGTAAATATATGCAAACATACATGGATGAGGACAGGAAATCAGAAGATGCTCATGATATTAACCTGTTTACTGTCAACATGCACACACTTGCTCAACCATTTCTACAACTGCTTCTTTGCAAATTTTAAATGAAGAAATACTAATGGCATGTTACCCAGTTTAGAAGAACAGTTGTTGAGAAGCCTGACAGAATGCATTTAATGTAAAATGTATTTTTATTTTGTACATTGTTGTAGACATGTGACCTGCTTGTTCACTGAGAAATTAACGAAACTATTAAAACCTAAGACTCCTATGGATACAAACTTTGATTTACCCTGGAAAGAAAAGCAAGTCCAAAGTGATCTCAAAACTCAAGTTTCATAGCAGTTTTTAATTTTTTTTTCCCCTTTCTCCTATCACTGGATAATTGAAGTAGCCAGAACAAGTAGTCACTTATATCCTCGTTTCCTTCTAGACCTGTCCCACAGGGGAATCCTGCACACACAAGCACCCCACTATATTAAAAGAAACAGATCTAACAGGATTAACTTTCAAGATGTGAAGTGCATTGATTTTTTTTTTGCTAAAAGCCAGAGGAAAGAAAAACATCCATGGATTCAATATTTTTAAAAGCTTCACCTTGACTGACAGGACAATACTGAGCTGGGAGGACAAGAAGACCAGTGGAGTCAATGCAGTCACTAACAATGAGTTACCAGAATTCCCTCATTCCTAGTGCTTTGTAAGGCAACAAAAATTCAGTTGTTTTACAAAAGTTTATGTTACCTTACCTAGTGAAGAACACCCAAGAAAGTTGTTTTCTGAAATTCAGCAATGAGACTCTCAATAATATGAGAAGTCCTTAAAAATACCGTTACCTAACCTGGGGAAAATACATCACTCACTCCTGAAATTATCTGTATAAATGTTACTGATGGCCCAGAAAAAGACCAACTCTGTGAGTACAAACATTTTGTTAAAGGATAAATTATAAGCTTAGACACTCAAATTAAGGTGTTGATTTGAGAGTCACCAATGTTAGCCTGAAAAAGATGAAAAAATTAAGACAAAGAAAAACCCAACCCTGAAATGTATGCAGGTTTTCACTGTACTACTGTCAGATACCAGTGAGGTAACTCAAGGTAATTAAGTTAATGTGCATATGCAGCTGAAGGATTGAGGCCAAGGGGGATTAAGGAGCAGAAACTATAGCAACAGAGAGGGACAGTGGCTGAAACACTCAGCACAAGTGAACTTTTCCCCTTTAAACCTGTGGACAGCAAGGAAAATCCAATTCAAATTGTGATCAGGTTAAACCATAGGATGGAAGAGTTTTAGAAAGGTAAATACAACCATTCAACTCCACTGTAAAAGAACTGGGAAAATCCTCTCAATCTCTGTCAGGAACACTGAAATATGCAGCAGAAATTGTCCTATAAATCTATGTATATAAAGAACTGGCTTTTATTGAATTTGAATGAATTTGCAGGGCCAGTTTTAAACCTCTGAAAGCAAAACAGTTACTTGTATTCACAGATTTCATCAAATGCCACATATGTAAACCAAAGTGTTTTGTTAAATACTGTATTATTACCATGTCTAAAAGATACAAACATAACACTGCAGATGCATGTTTCTATGAAATGAGCAGACACGAAACTAAATTAGCTACAGATATATGCAAAGCACAGCTTAATTTATTTGTACAGAGCTACAGAACACTGTCAGAAATAGTTACAGTTTAAATGTACTGTGAAATGTCCAACACATAACTTTTCCAGAAAAAAACACAATGAAATAATTTTTCAATGTAACAATGCTACCTACAACTTTTACTTATTCTTTTCTTATGAAAAATGACCCAAAAAACCACTTGTGTCCATGTGATCAAAAAAAAGTCCAAAGAATTTAATACGGCATCCTGTTTTTCTCCTGGAAGCTGGGAACAGTATACCCCAGAGGTGCAATTATATGATGGATTGTGAGCATAAATGAAAGACTTAAGTAATTTTTGTTATTCTGGCAGTAAACACAAATACAATTAAGGAAGAACAAAATGAAACAAATTACTGTGCCATAAAGGAGCAACAATTCTGAAAATTACTTTGGAGTTATTGACAACCAACAAGTTCTGTTTTTCTGACTCACTGTGCTTTCCAGAGCAATACAAACTATAGTTGTTTGGTGTATCAGTATAAAATTCTCACGTGGACATGCCATTCACTTGGGATTGCTTTGTGTGAACAGTTCCCTACTTTTCTGCACAATACATAAATCAATGTGCATGGCAGAACCACTTGGCATCACCACACATATACAAACTGAACAAAGAGGCCAAGAAGTGCCTTGATTTTTTTAATTTTCTGACCATTATCCCTCAGAGCCAAACTGCACAGGTAAATTGAGAGACTTCTATGTTTTTTTCCCCCCCAACAGGAAAATCTGATTGATTTAAATTTAAACACTTATTTTCAGGTTTAAAGAACTTTAAAAACAAAATCCTCCAAAGTTCTGGCCAAGACCAGGTCATGTACGACCAAGTTGCTCAGCTGAGATAAACTCCTCCAGTTTTGACTCAGCACTCATCTCTTGGTGATTTCTGCACACACCTGCAGACAGCCCTGCCAAGCACTGCTATCACCTCTCCACACAGATTTTTAGGATAAAGGTAGGAGGAAGCTGACTAGCCGGATTCATGACAAATTTTGTGATATTAACTGGTATTTCTAGTAAGAAATTACCTCCATCATCCTACCTTGTAAGCTTCAAAGAAATCAATAAATCTTAATAACGAAATAAATGGAAGCAACGAATTTTCTAGTTTGGTGACTGGTCTTCTATGTTAACAAGACCAACAAATTTTGCACGTCATAAAAATGAAAGGCAATATTTGCCTATTTCTATGCAAATAGGGCCATTTCTGCAGTGAAGTCCAAAATAACAGAGATTGTTACTTATTTATTATTTTAAATTCAAAATTTCTCCCCTCTGTGCTCCTCCTGTGCAGCTCCTTTGTACCAATAAACCAGTAAAACTGGAATGAAATTAAGTGCAACGTGATTTGCCTAGTCACAAAAAGTTGGGATTTTTTTTGCCACCGGAAGTTACATCAACGGCATATTTTTGTCCATTAATATTTACAAGCATTATTTTGATTTTGTTCTTATGTGATTTACCTCAGATTCCAATTAATTGTGAAAAACACTTGGAAAACACCTTCTACTCCATTTGCACTCTGACAGAAACATTCTTTTCCCTGCTTCACATACCACTCATCCTGTGCTTTCTGAATTTCTCAAGAGTTCTTAGAAAATAAACTCTTAACAAGCCTTGGAACATTGTAATCTGTTAAAGTGCATTGTGCAATTTTAAATATCTTTCAATTTTTAATGATGGTGGCATTCCAATGAAGAAAAGAAAAATTAAAGTACAAGCATCCCAGGTCAATTGCCAAAGTGCTTGGAGGAATTAGCAAAATACTTGCTTTCCATCGAGACTTTAGACCCTACTGAAATTCATGATAATGCCATAAATATGGACATTTTATTCAAGTAAAATATGTTTGTGTACTTGTTTGTTTCAGCTACACACACTCTTGACAAAACAGTAACCTGAGTTTGTCAAATTGTCAGGATTAAATAGCTGTAAAAGCATTTAGGGAGGTAACATTCACAAAACATCTATTTATAAGACCTGACCTTTTTGAAGGTCAGTTCCACCACTTACAGATCAGAAAAACAGCCTGAATAAACCATAGAGAAGAAAGTACCATGGCTTATTGACACACAGCCTTTGCAGAAGCCTGGATTAACGGGGTTGAGTTTCCCTGGGTTTTTTAGTTTACTTTGAAGAAATCTGTCATCTCTAAACTGTCCTCTAGGCTTTAACAGGATTTATTTTCAGATTACAGAAAAGAGGCCTCCACACATCCTGCACTCTTGCACAAGCCCACAGAGGCACAACCACAAACATTCCCTTATTTTCTGCCCTGTAAATCCTCTTTTAGGTGAAAACGATCAAGGTATAGAAAAAAAATGGGTGAGAAGATCCACTAGGCTTGTAGTGAATCATACGAGTGTGGAGTATTTGCAGGAAAATGGACACATTATGAACAACCCATATTCCTAAGAAGCACTAGGCCTCACTTAACATAACTTTGGAAGTTGCAAGCTGTGTGAAAACTCCGCGTGTTTATAGTTGTTAGTTGTGTGAAATTGTATGTTTATAGTTGTAAGGTATGAGAAAATCGTGTGTTTATAGTTGAAAGTTGTGGGAAACTGGAGATAAAGGGACACCGGGAAAGCCTCGGGAAAGTCCCTAAAGGTGGATCCATAGGAGGGGCTTTGGGTGACACGAATGATGTCAGGCCGCGTGGACAGAGCATCAGAACCAATGAAAGGAAGGCATGAGACATACACAGACTGAGCTATCCAATCACCTTGTTGTAATCATGTACCCGGAACAAACTAACTGCATAAAAGGTAACTCATTTAAATAATAAATTGAACATCATTTTGATCATATTGATCATCTGCGCGGTGTTTCCTGAACTCCTGCCGTCTATATACGAGAGATGTCACTTTGGGATACATAAATGCCCTTTCCTCTTCCATCTTTGTGGGTCCAATTGCATCTGACTGACGTGGGTCCTTCTGCTCCTGGGATGATGGAGATGAGGAGTGTCAGGTACATCACTCAAGCAGGCACTCAAATACTGATGTTTTTTAATATAACATCATGCTCTCTCCGATGAGTGTATAGTGCTCACAGATTTCAGTGCAATGGGACACGTCTTGTCTTTGTGGGTTTCAGGATCACTTGAAGATCCCACCTGAGCAGTGGCAGAGCAAGGGAAGTACAGCCCTAGCTGGCAGAGTAGCACCAAGTTACCCTCTTAGAGGGACTCTGTGATGAAATGTCTTTGCCATTAAAGCAGCTTCCTGAAGACAAACAGACAATCTCACCAGTGCCACCATGCTAAGCCAGGCATATGTATAAATAATACCATTTCTTCTTTAAACTGAAATGCATCACATGTTAAAAAACATGCATGGGCGCTTTTGTCCAAAAAACAGAGAACACAGGAGGAGCATGTTTTCCTTGCACTTATTCTGTTTTTTTAAAAGAGAAAGAAGAATTAGCTTATGTCCAAACACTCAAGAAGTGTTTGGACAAGGCTCCCGCAGCCTTGGTGCTGTGACCACTGCCCTGGAGAGCCTGTTCAGTGCCCGACCACCCTCTGAGGGAAGAAACCTTTTCCTGGAATCCAACCAAACCCTCCCTTGACACAGCTCCAGCCCTGGTCACGCAAAGCAGAGACCAGAGCTACTCACATGAGTAGGTCCCCAAAAACAATTTTCAACAGGATCTTCACTTCACAAATCTCTCAGTAGTTCTGTTATCCCTTTCAGTGATCAAAATCCCCTCCCTTTACTGAATCCATTGATCAACTCAGAGTTGCCACTCCTTGGCAAGGTACATGGCTGGAACTGAATCTTGGTTGCTGGAAATAACATGACCCAACTAAGGCCAGGTGAGGGGAATGAAAGTCCTCCATTATTTCGGTGGTCAGCTGCCCAAAGATTTTTGTGGTTTAAGTTTTAGTTGCATATTACACATGTTCAAAATCATTATACAAGGACAACAGAAATACCAAAACAGCTCTGTAGCTTGAATCTGTAACAGAGCGATTCAGCATTCCACCCATGGTTGTGTCTATCTGAAAGACTTTGCATATAGACATGTAATACAAGCTAGAATAACAGAACTGTCCCTCTCTAGCCAAGGTGAGCAATAACCATCTGTTTTCACAACATTTTCAGATATAGAGTAGAACTTGAAGAAAATTATATCTCCTAACTACAGACTCAGTGTCCTAGTTAGGATAGCTGAGACCAGTTCATCACTGGATGGGTGTAACCCAAAACTGTGTATTCTATAGCCCTCCATGCCATTTCCCAGAAACTGTTATCAATGAACCATTTACACCATCTGCACATAGAGCCTGACTCCTCAGGCTATAAACTGGGTGCTAAGAGGCCTGTGAGACAGGAGTTGCTCTTGTCCTCACACCCATTAAGGAACACCACAACCCCACCCCTCCCGCTCTGAGGGAGGCACTGAGGTACTGCCTGAACTTGGAGTCTTGGGACCTTTTTTACCACTCATGGGATCCAGAGGAAGACTGCAGATCACCGCTCTCAACCTGACTGCAGATGACCTCTCTCGACTGGACTGCAACCACCACTTTTCAACCAGACTGCAACCATCACTCTCGACCGGACTGCAGTCACCACCCTTGACCAGACTGCAACAGCACTCTCACCAACAGGTTTTTCCCCTCTCCTTTTCCTTTGGAATCAGGGGGCCCAAAGAACACCACTCTGTTCATGCCCCAGGGTGCTGGGTTATATATTTGGGTTTTGTGGGTTAAAACCAATTGTTTGTCTGTATAATTGTACTTATTGTATTATTTTATTAAATTGTTATTCTGACTTATAATCTCTCTTTTGAGTTGAGCTCATTTCCCCTGCTGGTTTACCTTTAAACCAGCACACTCAGCAATGAGGAGTATCTTCCATGTTAAAAATAGCTTTAGATCATCTGTTACAAGGAGAAAATGTAGGACAAAATTTTGTACACCTAAATGCAGATCACATGAGGTGCAGGGACTATACTCAGACAATGGCCTCAAAGTGCAGGTAAATGCATGTGTCAGGTAGAGTGGGAACACTGAACTCTTGCTCACCTAGGCAACCCACCACCCTCACCTGTTAACCTGTACTGCCACCCTCCTGCACCCCTCTGTCTTCCTAATTTACCTTCGCAGACAATTCAAACTGTGTTTGATACCATGAGAATTCAAGTCATGCTGAGAGTCTGCAAATAGCAAGGAGAGATAAAGTGCACGAGAGAATAATCTACATGCATCTTACTGATGCCTTTGTTCATTCCTTTAACCTTTGAGCAAGTGGCAGATCACTTGCAAGGGGCAGTTTTGAAAGGTACTTGAAGCACAGGGCATTGTATTAGTGTACATAACTGAACCTGCAGCTTTAAAAGCATTCCCAGCCTGGCTGATGGGATAAAACTTCACTGCAAGATGTGGGTCACTGTAGTGTGACTGTGCCTTCTCACATCTGATCACTGAAATAAGTGAAATAGCTTTTATTTCAACACAAGAAGAGAAAGCCAGGCAGGTAAGTGCTGTAAGAGGAAATTCTTTGTCCCTGTAGCATCATGTAGTGTTGGCAAGAGTTCCTGTCCTTTGCAGTATTCTTTCTTACGGTAGCTTGTGATTTCAAAAAAATTGATCTCAAAATTTTGAAATCAAGGCATTTGATAATTTAAATTATTAAATTAGCCTGTATATTTGAACATGTTTTGCCTTCAAAGTGCTATAGCATTCTCTCTCAATTTTGAAAATTGACTCTCATGAGGAGCTACTGCTGACCTACAGGAGTTAGGCTGAAGTCTTCTGGCTACGAGAAATTCCATCAATAATAGATTGGAAGTGGGACCTCTTTAGAGGTCAGCTTGCTTCAGCAGCTAAACATCACCGTTTCTGAGGGCATGACTGGGCCAACAGAATTCCTTTCATTAATTCCTCCATATTTGCCTGTCCACCCCTGCTTTGTCTTTCTACTCAAACATGCAGAGAAACAATATTTTAATTTCAATGTCTGAATAACTATATTAGAACTAAAAAAACCTGAAGGTTAATTTAAAGCAAAAACTGCTTTAAGATTTCCTGCAAGGAGAAACTTGGATGGGAATTTTCAAACATCAGAGAACTAAATACTCAAATCAATATATATCAGGTGCTGACCTTTACAAAACCATTCTAAGTTTTTTAAATAAAATGACACTGATTAAGTTAAATTCTTTAAGGAAAGGTGGCAAGAAAACATTAACCTGATTGGAGAAGGGAAAAAAAAAGAAGCAAATATTAAGCATCAAACCTCCTCAAAATACTGTGTACTCCCTCCATATTACAAATGTCTAGACCAGCCTTAGTCTTGTGTCTATACACTAATAATGAAGCTGGATCACTCCTATTTTCATTCCACTTATAAGCAACTCCTTTTGTATCTTTAAAAATGTCAATTTAGGGAAGATACCATACGCAAATACAGTATATCAGAAGGAATAACCATAGTGGCAACCTTTCAATTTCCATGGAAACCCTTTTGGAACACGATTCACAAATCCTAGAGACACAAATCTCTTAAATCTATATAAATCCACAGTTTGAAGATGCAGCCTATGAACAAAAAAAGTGGCTGCAGTATAAAGCACCAATATTCAGATCTATCAGATCTATCAAGCAGAACTGTTGGTGCTCCTGATACCCAGAACCCCTTGATGCAGAGGCAGCCTGTACAGCATCCTCACAGCATCCCAGGGGTGTGACACTAAGAACAGTCCCCACAAACAACTCATCACAGCAGTGACAGAACTAACTTGTAAATCTTCTTATGCAAAGTTTTTAAAGTATTAAAAATATACCAAAGCTATTAACAACAAAAAAAAAAGAAAAAAAAAAAGAAGAAAATTTTTCAGCAAGACCCTTTTGGGCTGGAGTGGCAATGCAGAAAGGAGGTCCATATAGCTGTCATTGTGTTCTTAAAAAAAATAAAATCAAAACAACTAATAAGAAAAAAAAAAATCCAAGCAAAGTCAATCTCCAAAACAAAACACAGAAGATGAAAATAAAAAAAAGCAAAATTGGTGTGAGTTGAGAGAAAGTTTCTGATCTCTTCCAGGTCATTCCCTACCAGCAAAGAGTCCAGGGCAAAAGCTGAGACTTTAGAAAAGAGCATTAAACCTCAAGGTAAGACACAACATGTGGTAGTTCATTTGTTGATTCTTTTCTCAAAGCAGGCATTAAAAACTGTTTCAAGGATAACTTCATAGGGCTGAGAAATATCCTGAATGCAACACCACATTAACCTGGCCTGACAGAGTTCCCTACTTTAAGGCCTTTCCAGGACCCTGAAAAAAACAAAACCAACCCCCAAAAAAGCCCCAAACAAACAAAACCAGAGATGTCTACTTCCTGTAGTCTTTATACATCTGGTAAGCTACTCCTTCTCCCTTTTGCTTCCCGCTACCTTTCAACTAATGCATAACTACTTCTATCTTAATAATGTATTTTCAATTTCTTCTTGATTAATATTGAGCCAATTAGTTTACTCTTAATTGCCAGTGCAATTACATGAATTTCAGTAATTCTTCCATATATTCATCTGGTGTTTGACACATTTCACATTAAATGAAGAGTGGCATATCCAGCTGAGCTTCCAAAACTAATATAGACAGGGAAGAAAAAAAAAATCAATCCGTTGTTTTAGAGTGTGAGTGGGTTACAAATTAAATGGTCTGCTTGGCTTGAAATCTGAAAGCATAATTTTACCTTTGACCACACTACTTTAACAGAAAAGTTGCAAAAAATACTTGGTGTGGAATCAGGGAAATACACTGGGGAACAGGTGGAACTCAGATACAACCCCAATTTGTTCTCTTTCAAGCAGGCACAAAACAAAATATCTCTCCCAATGACTCTGTCACACTTCTTAATGTTTTGTGCAGAAATCACCCTGTTACAATGACAGTCTAAGAAAAGTAGAGGAAAGCAGATACTCAGGTTTAGAGTAGCAGACTTGCACGATTAGAAATTCAGTCAGTGTGAACCCAAGAGAAGTTCAGCTACAAAACACAGAGGAAGAAAAAAATCATCTTCAAATTGTTAGTGACATTTTAATGTTTGTTCTGTAAAGCAAATCAGGTCCTGTGTGTCTCTGCGTCCCCTTGAGAAAATGCTCATTCAACCAACCAGTTAATTTCTCTCAACACAGGGCAGGGAAAGAAGTGAACCATTTTGAATTCTTGTCTCCAATGAATTTTGGAAAGACGATACAAATGTTTTCTAATTTGCTTAGCTCTGAACTGCATCAAGGTGCAATTTCATTCATTTTTGTCATTACACAATGAAGAGTAAGAACACTTCACTTTATAAGATGAAGCAATCCCAGGTGAGAACTACTTCAGGTTCTCATTAAAAGTTAACTCTGGAATGCTTACTGCCATCACAGAACTAGAATTTCACGAAATTCTAGCACAGATTACATGACTGCTGTGAAACTTATAACCACAGATAAAAATCCATCTCAAATACCATCAGTAACACAGAATTTTTGCTCATTACAAAAATTATTAAAGAAAAAGTGGGAAAATTAGAGGGATAAACCTTAGTAATATTAGATTATAAAATACAGACTTTTGACTGTACTGATAATCCTTACAAATTACTCAGCACTGCCTCAAAAATGAGACTGAGTGAAATAAACTGCCATTATTCTCAGTCTCAAATACTGTGAATGTATACAACTGAACTTGACAGTAGAAACTGTGACAGGACTTTCAGAGGTGACAACATTCGTTTTAGGGGAAACACCATTTGGCTGCCACCCAGTAGAATACATTTGGCTGAGATGTCCATTCAGGCAGATGATTTAGATATCTGGATCTTAATCAAGACATATACAGTAAAATTGTTATCCTTCGAAGATTCAAAGATTACAATACAAATACCATTAGCTTTCCAGAAAATCAGAGTCAAAACTTAACAATGAATACATGCCTTTAAAATGAAAAGGGAAACTTCAGGTATAAATTCTGGAGTTCTAAACGAAAAATGAAATTACACTTTGATATACAGACACACACACACACACCCCCCTGCCACAGCAGCATTTCTATATATATACAGCAAGTTTTGAAAGATTACCTGGTAAAAATACCATCCACGATTCCAATTGTCGCTTCCTCTGCAGGAACATAAGAACCAACCTGTGCCATGACTGTGATCAAGGCCACTTGCTTTATGTAGGAACTCTTTCCTCCCATGTTAGGCCCAGTTATTATCATGACCCTTTCACCATCTCCCTGGAAACACAAAAGAGAAGTCAAATATTTTTTCCTGCATGTGGTGCTTCCATAAGAAAGTCTGGTGTGTGCATCTGCTTAGAAGGATATAGGAGAAGTCTGCAGGTCTAAACTTCCTATTCATCACATTCGCTTTTCCAGATATTATGAAGCCCCAGATGCATCAAAATCAACTTTGATTGCTCTTGAGCAAAATGGACACAGTGAGGGGGAATCTTCCTCTTCTCCATCAAGGAGCTAAGAAAGTATCCAAGAAATTGGTCCCCAGCGCAGGAAGGCCATGGAGCTGCTGGAGCGAGTCCAGAGGAGGCACCAAGATGATCAGAGGGATGAAGCAGCTCTGCTGTGAGGAAAGGCTGGGAGAATTGGGACCGTTCAGACTGGAGAGGAGAAGGCTCCAGGGTGACCTAATTGCGGCCTTGCAGGACCTGAAGGGAGCTGATAGAAAAGATGGAGACTATTTAGAAGGGTCTGCAGTGACAGGACAAGGGGGAATGACTTCAAACTGACAGAGGACAGTGTTGGATGGGATATTGGGAAGGAATTTATTCCTTGTGAGGGTGGTGAGGCCCCACACAGGTCGCCCAGAGAAGCTGTGGCTGCCCCATCCCTGAAAGTGTCCAAGGCCAGGTAGGATGGGGCTTGGAGCAACTTGGGATAGTGTAAGGTGTCCCTGCCCATGGCAGGGGTGGAACTGGATGAGCTTTGAGGTCCCTTCCAACCCAAACCATTCTGGGATTCTGAGATTCTGTGTAATCTTCTTTGGAGAAAAGCAGAAACTCATGAGCTCTCAGCATAGCCAGAGCTGTCCTAATTTGGCTGTGATCTGGACTCCTCTCCAGCTGGAGTTCTCATTGCCAAATGGGGAGATCTGACAGACAAAGACCTGACCTGGATTTTACACTCATAATTGCCTGCCTTGGTATGACATAAGTACACTCAGACTGGCTACAACAAGAAATGAAGACATTGCTGAGTTTGGCAATTCTTAACTGCAACACAAATACTGTGAGCAGACTGTACCCAATCTCTAGTCAGTAAGTGTATCTGACCACTGAAACCACACAGAAAGTTAAATCAGATGCAAGAACTCATCTCAGCTGTAAGACTGCCTACTCCAGTGCCAGACAATTGCTCATACAAAATTAAAACTCTTCAATGAATCTATAAAGCTTTCTCACAGCCCAAATCCAGACTAGGAAATTAAGTTATGCAAGGACATCACACAGGCACTCTTTTCCTTTCCCCTGGGTGCATCCAAAGAAATGCAGCAACTGATGAACTACACAAAAGTCAGCACACTCTACTGCCCCAAGGGAGAGGCATAGAGGGCAGGACAAGCTGTGTTAGTCACACTGCTTGGGAAACTTGGAACTGATCAGGTACTGTGAAAACAACAACCAAAAAACTCTCCATGGAAAAAGTCTCAAGATCTTTTACAGATCTGACTTTTGATGGGGCTTTCATTCTGTTTATAGAGACACACATAAAATTCAGATAGGACTGTCACTTATGTCATAGTACAGAAGATACAGGCAATCAGAATTTATTATATGTAAAAAGCTGCTCAGCTTTTGCAAAGCAAACCTCATCCATACGGAAGTCGTAATACAGTCAAAACTCAGAAAATGCCACTATTGGGAATAAAGGATGAATGTAATAAAATGCACATGACTGTATGAGAACAAAATGCATAACATTCTAGTCTCCAGGCTATAGTTCTAATGCTGCTACTAAAAACTTTGTCAGGGCTCAAACCAACACAATTTAAAATCAGAATGAGTTCACGAGTTCATCTGTTAAAATCCACAATCTGCCCAGGCTCCCTCCAACCATGCTGTGACACTGGTGGCTGGTTTGCAAATCCTCTGGTTTTCAGAAAGAACATCTGCTGTTACATCAGAGCAGAGAACACATCTGTGAGATACTGGATACGAATCTCAGTGAATTATTGATACGGGTCGGAACCAACTCACTGTGAGTGTGTGTGTGTGTGCATGTGGGGAGGGGCTGGCCCTGGACCTGCAGGTCCATAGTAAGGCCTGCACATCAGGCCTGTGCTGAGGGCACAGGGCAGAGCTGAAGGCAAGGCCTGCAGCCCACGCAGAGCACGTGGCACAGCTGAAGGCCCTGCAGCCTTGTCAGTCGGGCTGTCAGTCAAGGCAGAGCTGCCTGGCAGCTCACCCACACCACACCCCTGCAGCCTGGGACTGGCTACACAACTCACCCAGGACTGGAAAGCGCTGGTGGGATAACCTGCCTGGGAGGGAAAACTGAACTCTAGAAATACATGGGACTCCAGGTGGTCTCCCTGTCTCTCTCTTCTCCCCCTCCAGCTGGTACCATGTGAATCATCAAATCTTGTCGGTAACTGTTCTCCTCTCCTTTCTCTCCTTCTCTCTTTCTTTACTCTTTTAATCTGTTTTCTCCTGTTGCTCTTTTCCTTCTCTTGTGAGTGACTTAAAACCAATGAACTGTGTTTTACTAAAGCTGGTATATGGATAGTTTTTAGTGGGTGTTTCCTGTGTAATGGGTCTTTGTGCTGAATGTTTTAGTGAAATGCTTTTTTCTTGGTTGTATTTTACTCCTGTAAAAACCTTTCGCCAAAATATTTTTTTTTTCTCACTAAATTAAAAAGAATTTCTCTCAGATAAGAGTGGGTGACTCTTTCTCCAGATGCTAATTAGAGGTTATAATGAACCAAAAGGCTTTTAAGAAGTCTTAAATAAAAATGTAACTGCAGTGGGCAGTTCATAGCTTAATCTGGAACGCAACAATATCTGCCCTTAAAAAAGCACACAGCGATAAGCCACCATCTTATTGGAATCCATGGCTGAAGTTAAAAGTTCTAAAACAATCCATGAACATTTGTGGAGGAGAAGGGGAATGGAAAAATAATATGTTTATTTCAGGGCACTGCAAGAGAGCTTTTCCTCAAGTTAGATATTTGACAATATTTCATCTGAAAGCATGACAGGAGATGTATTTTCCTGTTGATTCAAACACAGTAGTTGAAAACTAGAGACGTTTTACCACACTAGTTCCCACCCACCTCTTCTCTCAAGAAAGAGAAAACTCAACAGTAGAAGCAAAAGTGATTCCACTATGATCACTTAATTTTGTAATATTCAGTATTTAGAAAGCCAACATAAGAATGGGGCTAAACAGGGAAAAGTGGATGATGATTACTGAATGAAATGCTGAATTTTTTTTTAAGTGCCATCTGTTACTTGTTCGGAGTTGACAAATAATTTTGAAAACATTCCCTGCAGTATTGCAAAATATCTGTATCATTGTTCAGTATAGAACAGCATTTAAAAATATTTCCCAAGAAATACATACAAATTTGAATGCTATTTATCAGAGAAATGTTCCACACTGACAGCTGTTTCATACCTTTTCCGTATTTACTATATAAAAAGGCAGAGAGAGCTCAGCGTTAAGTTGCAAGGATTTCTTTAATATTCACTAAGAACAGACAATATTTAAAAAAAATATATAGACAGGTAAATATTTAATGAAAAACCTCAAATGGACAGGTAATTTAAAGGACAGAGTTCATCAGGAAAAAGAAGTCTGCATCACATTAACACTTTCAGAAAGAAAGGAAAACACTTAGTAGAGAAATACCTAAAAAAATACAGAAGCAATCTTAGAATCAAGGTGCAAAACTGAGCCTGTCACATCTATTTTGCATATTAAAACACTCCACAATTTTGAGAAAAGATTTTGACAAAATTAAGACTCCTTCTGATTACACCATTAAAACCCCCATAATTATCCATTTGTTTTTCAAAAACAACAATTTAAAACACATTTTCCTAATACTGAGATAACCTTTCTTTTATTTATGCCATTAAGGTTGAACAAGGTTGTAAAAAGAGTGTCTGGCTGCCAGATATCAGAAAAGGGACAAAAAAGATGTGGTCACATCTAGCAATATCTCTCTGAAATGCAACCAAGCAGACAGTTGTATGATTAAATTACTTATTTTAATTTCCTGGCCAAGAAGCTGATCCCAGACTCCTTCCCTTGAATGATTTTGAAGTATCTTGGTACTTACAGAAAGGTTAGTGGTATTTGGAACATACTGATCCTGTTCTCCCAGGAGTACATCAATCACAGGGTGCCTCCCATTTTTTATAATTATTTCTTGCCGATTATCTTGCACAACTGGTCTGCAAAAAAAGAAAATATATTAATTCTAATTTATTGTAACTAATAATTTACTGCAACTAAAGCCTGCAGGAGGGTCACCTATGATGTAGATTTTTGTGAAAAAACCTCTCAAATTATAAAAATTAATTATTGACATTTAGCATTTCTAAAGACTTCCTTACTTTCGATCGATTACAAAAGAATATATTAGCAAATTGGATAAGAATATATTAGCAAATTGGATAAGGAAATTCCACCTGCACTGCAAATTTGTCTACAAGTCTACTAATGTAACATCTAATTCTTCACTATATATCTCCATGTCTGAAAAGCTCCATCTCAAAATACTGAATGTTCTTCACAGAACAAAAAACAAAAAAGAAGCATGTTCCACTGAATTCTATTAATTCTTTTTGTTCTCTGCAACCTACTTTTTCTTTTCCATTGTAAACTGAATTGCAGCACTCAGTGGAGAGGTAAATGTGGTTCCATGTCTCAGCAACATTTTCCTACCCCAGAAGTACAACCACTGAAATAAGAGCAGTAACTCATAGGGAGAGGGGCAGCAGCTCTGGGAAAAAGAGGATACTGGAATAAAGCCACAGAATTTCAAGACTGGAAATGAACTGATACTCTGGGTGGTCTTTAAAGGGAAGATGTGGGGAGTGGGAGTATGCAATTTAGAAGGAAAATGGAGATGAAATAAATGGCACATTAGAAACACAAAGCACTGGGGAAAGAGATGCAAATTGATAATGGCAGGTTTTTTCCCAGCAGTTGTATAGCTGAGATGAAACCAATATATAGACAGTCTTGAGCCTTATACTACCTTTTCAACAGCATCCCTTAAACCATTCACACCCTGGAGAGTGGACACCCAAACATCAGATGATGGTCTCTGGACTACACACACCATCATCTTTACGTCCCTAACGTTGCTGCCTGAGAGCCCTGATGCTGTAAATCATCTGTGTAAAGGAAGAGTTTCCCTACCCAGGGATCCTCAGATGCCTCTGAACTGTGAGAGGTGCTCAGCTCTCCCCCACAACTGTGCAGAGCACTTGTGCTCCTGACCTGGCTCACTTACCTACCTGAGGTTGAGCTATAGGAAACGATCCTCACTGAGTCAAAAAACATTCCTCCAAAATGCTTAGTATTACTATCCTAATCTTTCCTTCAGCAGCCCTCCAAAATTAATTAGTGACACCTTCCCTGCAGTTGAAGTTTCACTGAGAAGTCTCTTTCCAGCCAGTTTATAAGCTCTAAGCCATTCTAAAATTCAGTGAATTATTTAAACCCTGGCGCAGTGAATTAATCAGACTTCAGTTTGTTTTCTCATCTGAGTATACAGAAATAAGTGAGCAATTACTTTCAAAGAGATTTTAACAGAGGCACATGCGATCCCAAGAGTCCAGAGGTGATCAGTATTATGTTTAAAGATGTATAAGAGCAGAAATACATGTAAGCTGATTTCATTTGCCTATGTGTGGGTCTTGGGCAGGGGCAGGTGCACAACTCATCACACCTGATGCCAGGTGAGGCATCCCCTCTGCTCTACAAGCCGGAACTAATATTTATCTATTATTTATCTGAAATACATCACTGAAACAAACCTCAAATACCTGAGAAACTGAGGTAGTAGAAAGATATTATAAACTCAGATCTTGCTGAGAAAAAAAAAATGAGAAAAAGAAGTCCATGCAAAGTCCAACATTTATTTATATATAGTGAGATATCATCCACTAGACTCAGGTCAAACAAAAAACATAATTTGTTTGTTGATTTGTTAATTTGACATAACATGTAAAATTTGAACTGTAATGTTTACAGATTTGTGTTTTGCCCGGAAGTGTTGTTTTGCAAAATCAGATTAAGTTGAAACTATTGTAAACAATTTTAATAATGCATTTTATCATAGTACAGATATTAAAAATCTGATTTATTTTAAACACCCTCTTATAATTCCCTTAAAAATCCCAAATAAAAATTAAAAATTGATTACCTGCAATAGTCTCCTTGTTTAGCCACCAGGGCAAGAGAGAACAGGCAGTCAACAGTTGCTAGGTGACCAATGGCTTTAGACACAGAGTGATAATGTTCACTGAAATGGCTGTACCAAAACAGGGAAAAGTAACAGAAGAAAAGGGGAAAAAATAATTCTGCACAGATACAGAAGCACTGTCAAAATACACTCCATGCAAGTTCTTCACAGAGCTCCTGTGGTTGCTAAATCGCTCTGAATTCAAATCTCTCAGCAGTGATTTAGGCTGCAACAGGAGGACACAATCACGATGGACTTTATGACATTCTAAGAGTGAATTATTTTTAGACAGAAAAAATCAGACAAAAATGAAATTCATTAGGTAGCATACTAAGGGTCAGCAGTTGCCTCCATGAGGTCTGTAAAAATGCCACAATTTGTTACAGTGACAGCTGAATCCCAATCACTGGTTCAACTTCAACCATAAGTTACAATCAGAAAAGAACCAAACTGGAGTGTCCGACACAGGAGTTGTCTACAATTTCAATAAAGTATGGTATCTACAGCAGAAAATTCAAGAATTAAATTTCATTTTATGTATTGCTTCCCCAGCACAATAATGACATGACCAGGGGAAGCAAACTTTTCAGTAAAGTTCATTCTGTTCATCCTCAAGAATTTGTTTTCTCCCATCTCCTAGTCTCAAAGGTACAATATAGAACACAAAACCAGCAGGGGAGCAAAGTTTAATAAACAAAGACATAAATGAATGGAGGATGGGAAAGAAGAGCACTTTCCTACACCCAGGTCTTTCCTTGTTGTCTGCTGTTATACAACATTATTGAAAACAGCCAAGGGAACATGAAGAGAACCATTTTCTTAGCACTGCACAGGAAACACACCCAGAGAAGTGCAAATTGGAATGTTTTTCTAGTTTCTATCAAATTTAGAGAATTGCTGGGTTCCCACTATGGGGCAAATCCAGTGAGACAATTTCAGAGGGGACTTGCTAAGCTTTTGCAAACTATCATTGCATGACAAGAGGCACAATTTCACCAGCTTTGCAATTCATGGAAGTAAAAAAATAACGGATAACTGGACAACTGAAAAATTAAAGGCATTCAGAAGTCCCAGAAATAATTTTTAAACTCCCATTTTAAAGATCCTTTGGCCAAATAGTCAAATTACACCACTAAAACCTCTGACCTCAGACAAACAGATGTGCCAGATGTGAGGGACAATAGAACTCCCACTACTTTCTAGCAAATAATCATAGTCAAACTCAGGATGGTGTAAAAAATATAATTAATAATAACACTACTATATAATATTAATAAATAGTAGTACTACTTCAACAATAAAACGACTCGATTCAGTTTCACTCCACTGTACTTTTAGATTCTTAATTATTTTAAAAAGAATTAATATTAATTTATTAATATATTAGAATAATAGTATTAGTATTATATTATTATTTTGCTCTTAATAAAACTAATATCTTATGTGATATTAGTTTTCAAACTTTGAGGGACACCTTACATAAGTAATAGTGTATTTTCATTAGAATGTGAAAATACAGAGATATCACTGCTAGTCTCAGGACTCAGACTTCAAGGTCCTGCCTTCAACTGCTTTAAGCAACATTTTAATTGACTACCTATAAGGTTGTTCTGGACAACTACAAACTTCTTTTTAGATAAACATCTTTCTTTTTCTCCTCTTACAGCAAACTCCAAACCAAATACAATGATGAGGATGGGCTGTATTTTGTAAACTCACTCTAAGAAGTTCAGCCACTCAGCGCTGCAGTCAAGGATGAGCTTCTCCTGGAGCTGATTCAGATGCCTGTAATTTTCTATGATAAAAGGAGAGTGGAAGCGGCTCACAGCTTTTGTGCTGGAAGGGAGAGAGAAGCCAAACAGGAAATCAAGGTCACCATGCAATCAGCTACACCATCTACATGCAAAATTGGAATAGTTTTCTTACTCACTGAGAGCCTTGAAAATGGATGATTAAGAAAAAAAAAAAGTTCTTTTGTTGTGGTACCAAACCCTATTGATTCCACTAGTATTTACTGTGAATAAAGTGGTCAGTAACCACGAGACTGTCCAATCACAAGGCTTCTGAAATATTTTGCACAATGTGGCATATATCATCAACGTTTACATATTCCACAAAACTCTGTTCACAAAACACTGCCTAAATGGATGGCTTTTCTGTAGCTGGTTGCATATACAATGAACTACACAAAGAAAATTACTTTAAAAAGGAAAACTTCATGACAAGCCTCAAATGAACTTTGTAAATACAGCGTGCCTTGCTAGTTTCCACTTGGGGCACTTGGTATTTGTTTATGTATTTTCATTAAGGATTCACTGTGGGGTACCCAGGCATTGTTTTACAGAATCCAGATTAGGTGCAATTCGTTCATCATATTAATTCGGTCTAATATCTGCACTTTCAATACTGAACTCTTGCATAAATTAATAGAACATCACTTCAGAGTTCACCTGTGATATCTGTGCTCACATATTACAAACTGGGCCTTGTAGAAAATTCAGCATTTACATGGACATTATAACTTTAAGGTATTCAACCCCTCTGAATCATAAATTACTGGAGGGAAATAAAAGCCAACTACATAATTCAGTCCATCTCTGTTTCACCTGCTAGAGAAGTATCCAAAACTATCTAAAATCATGCTTACACAGCACCAAGTACCAGAGCAAGAAAAGCCTGTCTGTATGAGTAAGCAAAATGACATTTTAAAAGAACTGAATTTATTGAGATGTACAAACAGATGTTTGTATAGCTACTTTAACCCTTCTGAATAAAATAAGAACAATCAAAATTTTATGAAGCACTTGCACATGCAAGCTACAGGCACAACTGAATCAAGACCATGGTTTTAACACCAGTACATGTACTTTAAAAGGTTAGGTAAATAATACAGTGCTCTAAGGATCTTCTGTGTAAAAACAAATGCTTTAAGCACTCCATTTTTCTGCTTGGTTTTGTTTGCTTTTAATCAATAAATTTACAATTGTGGTCGGTTGGGTTTAGCTAAAAAAAAAAACCCATAACCAAATGAAGCAATGAGAATGTGTATGTAATTAATTGTAATACCAAAATACCATGGTTTTACTTCTATATTAAAATAGAACAACTTCAAAGATATTTTACATACCTACTAATCATAACCCAGTCAGATGGCACAGATGATTTATGGGAATTCTTGACTTCTATCAGAAACTGAAATAACAGAAATGGAATATTACACATCATGGGAAGTCAGGAAGGCTAGAGAATCATAATCATTATAAATCAAGAAATCCACATGCATCAGAGGAAAACAATATTCAGCCTGAAGAGACTGAGCAGACCAGAAGTTAATGTTCTTTCTCCCCCAGAAAAGCAAGGGTTATGACATACATAACCCCTCCTGTATCTAGAGAACCTTGCTTGAGGTTTGAATCAACTCAGGGGCAGAGAGGGAGGCACAGGGAAAAACAGCAGTAATGGCAGGATGCTCAGTGCAGTGAAATATAGGTGATGTGTTTATTGCAATGTTTTATATGATTCATGTCAGTTATCTTTGTAACACCAGCCTGAGGCCCTGGATGTCAGAGAATTGAAGCATTCCTGATCACAAAATTCAGCTGGAAAATGAATTACCTGCAGAGATTAGATTAACACAGACTATGCCCATGTTTACAGAAATCCATGAGACTCTGGTCTGACAAAGCTTTTCCATCATAATTAATATGATTTAGACAAAACCTTCCACAGCCCACTGGAATAGCCAGCAATCACCCTCAAGTACAAACAAAAATAACAGTCCTGACATGGGCACAAAAAAACCCAGCAATGGCATGGTGGACGAGTTTTTCATTCACCTAAAACACTTTCAAGATATTTGTCTTGAAATACTTCTTATTGCTCTCCTTCTGTGAAGAAGCATTTGAATTCTACATCTATCAGCATG
The DNA here is from genome assembly GCF_003945725.1 of Corapipo altera. NCBI lineage: Eukaryota > Metazoa > Chordata > Aves > Passeriformes > Pipridae > Corapipo > Corapipo altera. The sequence goes on along the minus strand of NW_020884875.1, from coordinate 28,646,290 downwards.
TAAGCAGAATATACCACACACATCTGAGGAAGAAAGAGCTCAAATCAAACAGATTCCTGTTCTACTTGTGTGTTCTTCTCCTCTCTAACAATTCCCCTTCCCTTACTCCTACCCCTTTGGTGTCTTTCCTTTCCTCACTGACCATCTTCTCTGACCCTTCCCCTGTTGACCCTTTTGGTGTCTGTGAGACACCCTCACCAGATATCATTAAATAAGAGCTCCTTTTACCAATACACCAACACACATCTCCATCTGCAATGGTTTCTGAACTATGAGTGCTCTCTTATATGTGTGCACTGACTGGTGGTTTTTAACCCTCCTATCAACTCCACATTTCGGTACTTCCTCAAGTGCTTTCTCCTCTCTTTGATCAATTCCTCTCTTTTCCTTTCCTTCACACAGCTGTCATCATATACTCTTAATGTAGCCTCTCTGAGAGAAACTTTTCAAATCCTGGCTCTTTCTTCCCTCAGACAATACCCAAACACACTTTTCCACTTTCCCGCTGAATTTCAGTATCTCTGCTGCCAACCTGCGCAGCTCTTGGGCCATGTGTTTGCTGTTCTCGTCTCCACCATCAACAGGTCTTTGTCAAAGGCTGCTGTTTCTAATTCATCCCTTCCCACATTCTCCCTCATTTCAGCAGTGCCTGTTTGCTCCCTCCTGTGTCGCTTGGGTCCTTCTCACTTTCCGAAGTCCTCCATGGGCCAATTCCAGCTCCTTCCCTTCCTGTCCTCACACATTCCTCTCCTCTACTCTCCATTTCTCTCCATTTCCCAACTCCTTTCTTTTCCCAATTTTCTAATGGAGTTTTCTCAGCCTTCCTACTCTCAGTTCCCAAAGGACAGTGCTGAGCTGTGCTACCTCACTGCTCCCCTCAGTTCCCCTACAAATTTTGCAGTATCTGACATCTCTTTTTTCACCACTGAACTTCTCAGCTCACTGGAGCATGTCCTGCCCACACTTGCACAGCACCTACAAACAAAAGCTCCAGTCTAAAGCACTGTTTCTAGAATTCAAACAACATTTATCATTCTTTAATACGGTTCCTCTTTTCTCCCATCTTTCAAACTACAGTCTTACTCAGTACTTACAAATTCTTCCACCATTCTCCAAGTTAACTACATGCTATGCTTTCTGGTCCTCTTGAGAGTATTTCAGCACTTACTAGTCACAAAATTAACCCTGCAAGTATGTGAGTGCTTTTACATACATAGAAAAATGAAGCATCACTGAAACAAATCGAACTGCACTAATGTGTGCAGTTTCTATTATTTAAATCACTAAAGTAATTGACTTAACAAGTAAGAGTCATACTATAAGTAAGCTGTTCTTCAAAGTTGGACAAAAGATTATAGTCAAATGACCTCATCAAGCATCATACTAAGTTCTAGTAGGTCTCACTTTTAAGATGTTTTCTAGACAAGAATGGGTGCAGTCATATTTTAATAAATACAATATTACCTCTTGACCTGAAACTGTAACATACTCAGCAGAAGGATTCTTAATCTGTTTACGAATGTCTGGCAGATGCAATTGGATTTTAGAAAGCACACCCTGGATGTCCTCCTTTTTCTTTCTGATGACAGGGAAGTCTGTAAGGTCCTTGAACAACTGGGTTTTATCTCCAGTCCTATCCATAAAAAGCATAAGATAAAATAATAGTAAAAACAGAGATACATTCCCTGATTCTGCTGGCTGTGTCCTTATTTTAATTTGTTATTCTCATTTGTTTTAACATTAGCTTTACTCCCTTCTAAATATAGATTTTCAGGTGCTTGGTCATGGTACAGCATATTTACCAAAAGCTGCCATACTCATGACATGAATAGAAAGGCACTTCGCATACAGAGCACCCCAAGTGCTGATAACATCTTTATTATGATTAAATGTGAAGCTTTAGATAATTTCTGCATAACATGCACACAGACTTTTAACATATTTAGAATTTGGCCAAATTTGGGCACATTTTAATGAGAATTGCAAAGAACCCCTCTCCCCCCGCCAAGGTCCTAATCGAAGCAGAATGCCATCAGGGCTTTCTCAGAGCAGCTCTGAGAAAACTCTTCCTTGTTTTCTCCAGAAAAGATTAACCTGAGCACTTTTAACTACATGCAAAACAATGCTCTTTTCTAGTTTCAACGTCAAAAAAAAAGACAAAATTATTTTGGCTGCACTAACTCAGCTCAGGATTGACATCTGAAACAGGGAATGCCATTCAAATGGTTAAAATCTGGGACCTGAACTAGCTATTAAAAACATGGTTGTCAACAAAAATAACAAAAATTTAACTTACCCTATTAAGTATCAAGCAAAGAATAAAAAGCAGTGCAATTAACACTAAGTTAACTGGAATACAATTTTGTATTTTAGAGCAAACAAAACCTCTACCAATTAATTACATAATTGCCCTAAAAAATAATATGTGGAGAGCAAGTAATTAGCCAACCGAAAGTATTAGAACATGGAAGTAATAAAAAAATCTAATATTCTACTTACTCTGCTACCCCTCTGACTTGAGAATGAAACTACAACTGGAGCCAGTGACCAGGCAGGTAATACAAAGCTGTGCTTTGGCTTCGCATTACATTTCGTTGGTATTATGTAAGTGACAGTAAAGATGCCATTTTAAAATACAATACTAATTTTTAGAAGCGATTTTGTGCTAATTAGACCTGTTTCCATGGGAATTCAAGGGGAAAAAAAAGATCACCAGTAGCCAGCAGCTGATTGTGAAGACTGTCAGTGCTATGTGATGCCTACAAAAATTTTTAGTTGACAGTTTAAAAATAGAAAAAACACAAACCCAAAATCTCCAACTCCCCATAAAAAAAGCCCTAGAACAGAGGGATACTTTTGCAAACAGGATTTTATCCACACCTCATAACAAAATTAACATGTGATGTAGTGTCTGCACAAGTGTGTGTGCTCACATATGGATGTGAGTACTATTCGTGATTTTTACAAAAGAAATGTTTTGGAGTAAAACCAGTACTGGCACAAAGTTGAAATAAATAAAAGCTGAAAGATACGTTATTTTAGTCATCTTGAATCAATGCAAATATGTATTCTGCAGATCAATGATGATATCTTTCTACTTATACCATTTTTGTATACTATTCTACCCATGACCAATACAGTGACAGAAGAAAACCCCCTTGTATTTCAAATCTACAGTAAATGTGGTGTTATTTAGATACAGTCAGTTTTGTCATAAACTGCCACAACTATAATTGGACACCATATATCAGCAGAAATCTCATAATCCCACCTATGCAATGGGCAGAGCAAATCCTTCTGCCCTTCTCAATGCCTTAATTTATACACCTTGGATCTGTCTCTAATTCAGAAACAAATGCAGTTAAGTTCTAGGCTTCAGTTCTTAAATCTAATTTTAAAACCCAGTTTGGAAAAGAAAAAAAACGTTTTATAAATAAGGTGGATGCCCCAATGTAGTTATATATTAAACTATATACCACATTGTGGTGGTTTGGGCTAGGCCTTCCTTGGTGACCAGTTTGTAATCAAGGAAGGGTCCAGATTTACCCAGTATTCCCTACGATTTTTACGTAAGCCAGACTATAAGAAGAAAGGAGGAGAGGCCTTCGCTCTCTTTCCTTCTGGTGGCTTGGAGGTGCAGGTTCCCTGCTGTTGAGTCTGCCATGTTGGGGAGCGAGGCCTGGTAAGGCCTTGTCGACCTTGGGAGGCGGAGGTTGCCGGCGATCGTCCCGGAGCGACTCTCGGTTGTCCCAGGGAGAGTGGTGGGATATTTTCTTTGCTAACTCTTTAGTTACTAGATCTCGGGCTACTGATTGGGATATATATATATATATATTATTTTGGTTTTGTTCCCTTTCCCTTCCCCCTTCCCCTTCCCTTGTGAAATTGTATATATATTACATTGTATATATTTCAATTGTAACATAAGTGTAAATATATTTATATATATCACTTTAGCTGTCTCTCTCCTTTCGGGTTTTCTTAGCTGGTTGTTTTTCTCCCTCTTCTCCCTGAGGTTTGGGGGGACTTCTGGTGGTAAGGTTTGGAGACTTGGCAGGGAGCCAGCTTCAAACCATATCACATATCTATCATCAAAGGAACAGTACAAAAAAATTATTTGAAGACACTCTCCAGTATAATGCATATTAAGTCCATCTTCTTCCTCTACCTTTTATTTTTTTTGGACCAACAAAGGACACAATTAAGACAAAAAAGGCAAACAGCTTTAATGAATTGTCATAAAAATAGTAAAAGGTTTATTCCTGACAGCAGAGCACCCACTCTGCTAAAAGGCCAAGTCTCCCCTCAAAAAGAGATGTGAAAACAATTTATTCTAATGCAAAACACATTTTCGCTGTAAATTCATTGTCCAAAATAGATGAAAAACTTTCAAAAAGTTATTTGGCCTGAGGCAAACAACCACTAGGCAAAATGCTTGCTCACCTAGTTTAACTTTAAAAAAAGAATATAAGCCATAGATAACAACAACTTATGTTTTAACTAAAAGCTATTGTACATAAATACAAAATAAAAAATTTAAAACAAACGTGTACTAAAACAAGATGCATAATTTGCATAACTGAATACACTTAATCAGAAAGCTTATGAAGCACAGAAGATTCATCTATTTTCTCTACTTACTTGGCTGCTTCTTCATTAAGGATCTTTAAATAATGTTTTACTGGAGAGAGAAGCTCCGGGACTTCCAACAGTGCACTTTTTAATAGCGGAGATTTCACATGGGAATGCAGCACTGGGACAAGAGCTTGGATTTCCAAGTGCAGGCGAGACAGGGTGCTGACAATCAGGAAGAACTCTTGTGTTGAGCACTGAGAAGGGAAGCAATAACTAAATAATTCCAATGTCCTGTATTTTCATTAAATTCTACAGGTTCTTTTGCTTTTTGAAAACGTGATAAAATACAATTAGATGTACGGACAGTAACATAACTGCACCATCTTGGCCCATTAATTAAGCATAGTTAAGCATACCAGTTGTCTCAAGAATCATCATTAGGAATCAGCCAAGAGCCGATCTCCAGTGCTCCTGGTGCTGGAGGGAGATGTGCATACAAAAGCAGAAAAGGGGGCAATCATGCGTAAAAATAAAAAGAGTAGGTTGAGTAACTTTAGGAGCACCACACCTTGTTTATATGTGCCTGTGAATCTGTGTTATCTGCACCCCCACAGTGCTTCTTGCAAGAGAAGGTTTGGAAAGACAGAGTGGGACACAGACAGGGAGAGTCTTGGAAAAAGAAAGGGAAAAAATAAAACCCAGAGAAAGCGAAAACCAGCAGTCCCTGTTTAAACCACTAATATTACTTATGCTGTGGTCCAGGCACTTTGCTGTTGGATTCCAGATGCTCTTCAGTGTCTGTCCAGTTTGTTACCTTCAGCTCATTCTCAAGAAGGACTTTGCAGTTAACAACCCTGAGGAACCAATTCCCCTCCTGTCACACTCCCAATTCCCCAGGTACCTGAGGTGCTTGTGCCCCACTTACAAATCAGTTAACACTGATTCTGAAATGGCCTGTGCAGCACTGAGTTTGCATTTGTGCTGCACCAGATCTACAAACCAAATGGAAACCTGGCAAACCTGGCTCTGTGGGACACTTAATGCTCTCAAACCTTGCTGAATTCAGTGACACTCCAAGACATTTCCATTTCAGAAGGTTTGAAAAAAGTTGTCCATAAATAATTATGCTGATATTTTTTCATATTTTACTGATCTGTAGAAACATTCCTCCTTTAGTCTTCTGAAATTCTCCTATCAGTCAACTGACAACCCTGAAAAAAACAGTTTAGTTTCCTCACCTGAGGATGCAAGGAAAGCAGTAGGATATGTCCCCTTTGGATGCACATCCTGCTCTTCCTACATTCTTTTCCCTCCTACCCCAGCAGTCTAGAATTCAATTACTGGTCAGGATTTGATGGTGATCAATACAACACTGTTTATAGAACATGTAGGTTTCAGTGAATCACTATTTCACAGAACATCCCTACATTTTCATTTTGCCATCCTTTCAGTTTCTCCCCAGAAGTAAATTTTTCTTTCTCTTTCCTTCCCACACCCATGTGCAAGAACTAAGACAATTCTCTCATCTATTACTCTATCGTTATTTCTCCCAAATAATGACTGTACCCAAACACAGAAGCAAGTATTAACAAAAATGCAATTTAACCATGGTATTTCATGACATTCAGGAAGACCACAGAGATTACATTCTGAATGTTTTTGGAACATCTAAGCTCACCTCTTTTACAGAACTACTGAGTTAGGGACAGAAGAGACCCTTCAGGTGGTTTCCTTAAAACTGCTCCAATTCTTCTGTGTTAGTTTTCTTTTTGTCTGCCCTTATATTCCAAGAAACCATGCGCTTACCACTAATTCATAAAGCAACAACTAGCATCATGTAAAAGTTTTATCAGACAGCCTAAATTTCTCTTCCATTAAATTAATCCAAATATCTCTAGTTTTAGTTTTTTGTATTACAGTAACTCAACTGCTTCTTTGCTGTTAACACCATTCAAATACCTCTAAGCCTTCTATTCTCCTTCAATCATCAATGTAACCAAAAAAATGGTCTTTCAATCTTTCTTCATAAGCCATCTGTTATTCAGTCTCATGAAAACTTTGGGTTTCCTCTGCACTTGCTGCAATTTATCATCATCATTCTGATAATCTGGGACTTATTTCTCCTACTTTGCAAAAGCTCTGACAACAAAATAAAACAAAATAATAAAGCAGTAAATCTGTATGAGAAATAAATAATCTGGTTTTATTATAAGCAAAATGAATTTAGTGAAAAGCAGGGGTTGGTGGGATTTATTTCTTCTCTTTCATTTAATTCCAAGAGTTTTAGGCACCTTGTAGAGACTGTAAGGTGAAAAGCCCTGTCTGGGCCTGACATCAAGGAAACATCGTGGTCAAAGTAGGGAAAAAAATATATAAAAATAGAAAATATACCCTGGCCACATGGCTGGCCTTTGTGTGCAGAGAGACCCCTCTGTACATAGGAGTACATCATCAATCAATCAGGAGAGAGGGTAACACCCCCTCCTGAGTTCAAAAAATTACCTTTTAAGGTAAAATACCTTACACCTGTTGAATATTTAACAGCTTATGTAACCAAAAGGGTACAAAAGGGTGCATTTTTCAAACGGCGGGGTGCTCGGACCAGGTCACGAGTTCGTGCACCCAGCGCGCTGTTAATAAAGCTCTTTGTTTCACTGTATTTGGCCATCTTCTAAATTAGAGATATTTCTCACATCTGTCAATGGCATTTGAGATCAAAGCACAGAGGAAAGGCCTGAAAGACTAAATAAATTACAAATTCAGGCTTGGACTGAAAGTCAAATACAGTATGACTGACAGCATCATCATCAACATTGATGCAGATAAGGGATAAAATTCTGCCAGACTTCCCTTGAATACAAAATGTACTCAGGGAGGCGAAGGCTGTTTCATGGAAGAGCAATGTCCAGAAAAGAATGAGGAAATATGGACAGTAAGAAATAAGAATAAAGGGATTAAACAGGGCCTTTATTAATACATGATATATATAAGTACAGGTAGGAAAGGGAAAAGTGTTTGAGAATATATGAGAACACCTGCCTAAGGAGTTTGGCAATAAGGGTGGTGAGGCTGACGAACATGAGCCTTCAGTAAGAGGAGAAAGCTGGATTTCAATTCAGCATCACCTGAAATAACCCCCAGAGCTACCATGAGATATGTCAAAAGATGCTTAAACATGCTAAAGTTTGTCACAGCAACTCTGATGGTCCACACACGGTAACAGTCACCTATGAGTTAAAACCTATTTGATTCTATGACTACAGTCAACAGCACCTTTGGAGAAAGGGAAATTCAGAATTACTGCAAACAACCTTGTTAAACAGAGCATTCCCAAGAAAGGGGTGGGCATATCCCTTTTGTGCTTATTCAGAGAATTCCTGTTTCCCTGGCTCCAGGGGACTGTAGGACTTTGCATCTAAAATTTAATGCCTCCACTGCAGAAGTAATTTAGTGAACAGAGAACTTGGAACAGATACATAAAAATAACTCTGAAAAGCTGGGTTCCATTACAGTAGGACTGATTCCATTTAAGTCCCAAGTAACCTTACAAAAGCATACAACTGTGTTACAAACTATAAGCTTTTAAAATACAAGTAAAAATGGTTTACATAAAGCAAGATTAACAGTCTGGCATTCACAGAAGATTCTCACAAGCTTATTCAATGCTATTTTTGAAGTGTAGTTTTGAGATGCCACCAATAATAGCTACAGCTTCTCTGGCACTAGAAAAATAACTTCAGAGTTGACATGGATGCCAAACAATAGTTTCAACCAGAAGTTTACTGAAAATGGCCTGGCAGCCTTTGAGGATGCAGGAGAGATCACAGAGATCCAACACCCTCTCAACAACACCAACAGCAATTCTGCCTTGTTTGCATTAGTGAGAATGTTTCCAACAGACATCCAGGGCTGACAACCACTGACCACTCACTACAAGTTAAAAGCATTTCAAATAAAAAAAATATATATGAGAGTTGATGCAGCACACATTTATCACTCTTTTCAAGCTGCAGTAGACACTTTTATTAGTATAGAGAACATACTTTGGTTTGGGAAAAATGAGGTATTTAATTTTAAGGTTTTTAACTCCCCTTGTTATGACTTTATATTAATCAGCTTAACGTGGAACAATTTGCTCAAATCACATTTAGCATTGCAAACCTAAAAATATCTCTGATGCAGATTCTTTAGAAGTGCAGTATAGGCAAGATGTGCATGCTATTATTACAGAAGAAAAAAAAGCAAAAAATACCAGGTATGTGTTAGCCAATGTCTACAAAAGATGATTGCTATGGGGAGAATTGATTTAAAGCATTCTATACAAATAGTAACTAATATCTTGGACATATGTAACAGGTATTCATTTAAAAAAAGAAAAATCAGAAACATAACATTTTCCTCTGAATCCTCTGAAAATCACACCCTCTTCAATGAAATATCAAACGTACCTTCCAGAGAAGGTTTTCAGCATCATTCTGCTGGACAAGCTTATGTGGAAGATTTTAACTCTTGGCACCCAGCTGAGCAACACCTTTGACCTCTGAGGAGTCTGACTGTGCCAGTGAAATAGTGAAATACTCACTGAAAAACTGGAGGGTAAAGTGTTGGCCCTGAGGAGGCTGTGGGCAGCCAAGCCGCAAATCCCCTTCTTGTAGCATCTGCCTGCTTTACTCTGCACAGGTGCCCTGACGGGGCAGCAAAGCTTTAGTGACTCATTCAGAACTGAACAGTTTTCCCAACTGCAGTAGCTTGTAAGGAACTCTGAATGAGGGAGAGCCTGTGGCTGAAATTAGAAGCAGAACAAACCGAAATTACGTTTCACCACATGTGGTGGTTAAGGTTTGATCACTGATCTCACTCCGTCAGTGAAACAGCTTCACTTCTATCTGTTCTGTAAATTTAATGATCAGTTGTTATGATGATTTCTGTCCACTTTGGTTACTGTGCTTTATCAAAAAGTAATGTTTATTGAGCAAAGGGTGAAAATACAATAAACATTTACAGATTGAGCCTGTATAAATATTTACTTTCTGAAACACACTGCATGAAATCAGCAAGAAACATCAAGTTGGCCACGTAGGACACATTTCTAAAAGTACTAATGGCTTGTTTACTCTGTACTAGTTTTAAACCCTGCTCAAATATTGTCCGCTGACCCTCTTTTGCCATTATGCACCTCCAAGGCAAGGCTGAACACTCATCACTCAACTGAGATAAAACAAGAGATCCTGCCATTCATATTTCCCACTGATCACAGAAAAAAAATGCACGTGGTGTAAATTTTCATCATTCTCTCTCTGGTTCTGGAGGGCACAGCTCAACCGGGTATGGAAAACACCATCTCAACAGGACCTAATTCTGCATCAGCTCCAGAACTATTTAGACAAAGCTCTTGAAAAGTCTCTGTCTCTCAGGTTTAGGTTTTGAAGTCAACTTCTGAGTGGTACCAAGAAGTCTTCAAATGTCTCCTCTCCAGTCACCCTTGTGTCTGCACAGAGAGCACCAAGGCCACTCTGCCTGCTGAGGTGGCAGATGCTGGAGCTGCACTAACCGAGAACCACCAGCCCTTGGAAAGTAACTCCTCTCTCCATAGCAACAGCAATACTGCTAGTCTCCTCAACCATTCCCATGGTCTTCTGCAGGCTAGGGCAAGCTTACAGCTGGAACTGTGACCTCCAAGGTACTACCTAATTCCCACAATAAAAGTTCTCCAGTGACTGATCTGAATGTAAAAAACATTCCAAAAACTGCTTGGAATGACTGAGACAACCCAGCCATCTCTGTACACTCTGGAGTCTCCTTGCAAAACACAGCCCTTCAAATACTAATGTCACTGAAGTCTAAAGGGCCCAGAGGATGAAACACTTGCCACATTCACCTATTTTTCTTGCATCTGACAGTGAATTAACAAGCACATTCCTTCAGTTAAGCCATCAGTGAGCTCCACTGGGAGTTTGGATCCCTTAATGGGGAAGAAACTGCAGGGCACTTGAGCATGTGGGAGATGGACATTTACAATTAACAAAACTGGGAAGGCTCTTGTTGTGGGAACCGAAAAGGCAGCATTCACTGGGAGGGAAAAAAACCACAAAAAATCCATGAAGACCAGTTATTCCATGTTCTTGAATGATGCTTCTTTGCAGGGACCTTTCTTCAGGCTCCATATTCACAGTCTAGACTCCACAACCAGTTTCCCAGATTCGGCTTTTGATTCTTTACTCCAAACAGACCCTGTCTCTCACAGACACTGCCATCTCCTCAAAGTCCTAAGGATCTAAAGGGATTACTCAGTGCTCCAGATCCTCACCACAGTGCTCTGCAATGGATGACAACGCAGCTTTTTACCAAGGGAAGATAATTCACCAAATGAAAAGTGTGTGCTAGGAGCTTTTCCCCTCTCATTTACCCTTTTTAAGGATTCTGCTGCAGCTTCTTTCCAACATCTGACTCACTAAATACCTATCTTCATGCTACAGTGGCTGTTATTACGACAAACTACATTGTCATCTCATTTCAAAAATCACACAAAAGTCCAGAGGCTCTGAATGGCTACACCTAAACATCAGAGAAAGGTAAGCAGTTCTACAGCAGGAAGGGACATCTGAAGACACAAGTACATAAAAAAAAAAAAAATAGAATGTATAAAAACCCAAAAAGAAACACACCAAACCAAAAAAACTCCACATGGTAGCAGTAGAGCACTGCCAGGATGTTGTGAAATACAGATATATATCTAGAAACAGTATTATATATGAAACCTGAAATGAGTTTAACCATTAAAAAGTGAATTATCTAATTCCTGGGCAGTTGTTTGGAAAAAAAACCCGAACAATTTTATCATGTGAATATGGTTAATTTTAGAGGATGGGCAAATTGGTGTACGCTCCCTCTTTTCACAACCTTCCTTATGGCTGGACCTCTGTATCCATTCATTGAAATACACAAGTCTTTCCACGTGCCAAACACTCCAACACAACAGGGCTTTAAAAAACTGGGTTTCAGATTTTCAGACAGAGGAAAACTTTGTGCTGTACTATCCAAAAAAATTACAGCCTGGCTCTTGTTCTACCTACCTATTCCTTTATCTAAAACAAACTGACAAAACCTCTAAATAGAACAGTGACATAAATGAACATAAAGTACAGCACAGGTGCTATTAGCACATTAATCTGCTGCAGAATTGTCAGTGTCTCCTTACAAGTGATTCTTATTGAAATGAGGAAGTGAGATCCAAACTACAGAATTTATAAACAGATTAACATTCATTTGAAAACAGCTAGCTAAAGCCAAGTGGTTTCACTTGCAAGTGTGATTTTAGATAAGCATACGGACACAATGCTTTGTTTTAAAGGGAAATAATAATTTATGGCAAAAGGATCTATTGCACCATCTCATCTCACTGAATCCAGCCACTAAATCTTAGCATTACCAATCCAGTGTATGTATTCTAAAACCCTACTCATACTTTCTTCTATCAGTACATCACTGTTAAAAAGTAAGATTCTACCAAATCTAATTTTTATAAACTTGCATGCCTTTATTATGTCAGCCTCAGTTTTGCTAAGAAGAAAACATTTTTAAACAAACATGCAAACCCAAAGGAAATACTCTAGGACGGAATGATGCTGTTTAGAAAATAATAACCCATTGTAATTATGGTTATACCTTTTTGTGAAAAACACTGCAGAGGCCTCTCTCTAAATCTGGCAGCTTACAAAGAAGATTTTGAATCTGACCAAACACGCTGGATTCTGACAGCAGAATTTCAGACACAGCATCAAGCCGGGCATTTATTTCACTGTAAAAGAATAAGACAATAATTAACACTTGTGTTTCTCTAGTAGAAGGCATACATCTAGTGAACCTCTTCCTTCAGTTTGTTTTAGGGGAATTAAGGAATGCAGAAGATTTTGAGATTTTATCAAAAACACAAGTAAGATCCATTCTCCTCTCTTTGTGCTCAAAATAGCCAAATATACACTTCAGTGCCCAATTCTACATGTACTTCTGGTGGTAAATAATATGACTAACACTGAATCCTGAATATCCAACCTTAAATTTACAGACAGAGGATGGGCAGACAGAGTTTACATTTGAACTCTACACAGCATACTTTATTCCAACAGGTTGTACATACTACTTCCCATTTTACCCTTCTACATTTAATCCAGACCACTGATTGGTAATTATATAGATCAAACCACGCTGGGCTTTTTACTTTTTCTTTTTTTTGTTAAAGCCTGTAACATTAATCTCTGTATTTCAGGACTGAAGTCAATTAATAAGAAAACATTTTCTGATGTGAAGAAACAATTCTGTGGTTCTTTGCACCTTCCTTTCAATCATATTCTTAAAGTCACTGTAAGAAAAGAGCTGTAAAAATGGACAACTACTGTCAAGTTTCACCCCAAATCTACATCTATTTCCAACATATGCATGGACTGGCTGTAGAGTGCAGAGATAAGGTAAACTCCATCTCTTCTTTTTGTACAACCAAATTGCCTTATTGCTGCTTTCTAGGAAAAGACTGAGAGTAGGGGTAAATGGATGTATCCAAAACATGTGTGTTCATCCCCACCATGCAGTTTACAGAGAAATCAGTCTTTTGATACCAAAATACCAACACTTCATACACCAGCCAAGTGTGTGCAAAACCCCCCCACACCTGTTCTCCTGGACCAGTCAGATGCTCTGAGCTCAGCCAGCCCAGAGGAATGGGAAGCAAGGATGCAATCAAAATACAAGATTTTGGGGAAATTGCCTGTCTTGGCCATGGCTTTTATTGCAGCACTGCTGTGCCACTTTCCACTGCTACCAAATGCTGTCCATGAGGAAATCAGTGAAATCAGGCACCTCCACAGGCTGCAGACATTACAACAGCCTGTCAGACAGAGGCCTCTGGCCCTGAAGACAGCTAAATCTAAGAGTTCTTGAACTTTTATTGCACTGTATGTGAAAGGGAGAACATCAGGAATGAGTGTGCACTCAGACAAACATATATGTAACAGCGCCTGAGTGCCAGGATTCTTCCAGTGACACACTGCTTTATACCAAAGCAGCCAAATCATCCCCTCCTCTGCCACAAATAACACACCTTCATCCCGAGAGCAGCCCTGATGTACAACACCAGGATTTGCACTGTCTTACCATCCACCTGGAACACAGGTAGATGGAGCTTCCAGTGCCTCTGTGTGAACTGAGGACAGCCTCTGATGCCTGGACCCAAGACACCTTGGGAATTCACTGTTATCTCTGAACTGCACAGCAGACTCCTTGATAGCACCAGAGCACCAAAAATACTCCACTATCCTAAAAGACTGCTTTTTTCCCCCAGCCCTGAAGAAAACAGAAGGGTCAGACCTCACAGGCTGTGCCTGGCAGCCCTGCTGCAGGTCACAAGAACACCTGCTCCACTCCTCCAGCAGTGCCAAACGCACAAAGCCAAACATTTCTCCTGTTCCTCTGGGCAGCCAGGAGACCTAGAAGCAGCAGCAACAGCAAAGGACAGAGCTAAGCCTTAAATCTGATCCCAGAGCCACAATCACGGATCTGGTGTGCGCTGACAGAGCCACAGTTATGCAACCAAACAACCAAACATCAGTCTCTTGGCACCCACACAGGGCATGCCAGGCAGAGATTTAAGCCTGTGAGACGCTCTCAGCAACAGCTGGATAATGGAGAGGGAATGGAGAAGTGTCAGTATCAATGACAGAGTAATAAAACACCCTGAGTGCACAGCTCTAAAGCCAGCAAACACTTACACTGATACCCTAAAAGGTCAGCGTCACCAGTCACAATTACATTTTCATGGAAAATTATTAAAGTTTCCTGTACTTGAGATCATGGAACACTCCTGTGCATGAAGGAGTACTGAACTGTTAAATTATAAGCATATGTACCTTAAAGAAGATAATAACCGGTATTTTTTATTATAAAAAGCATTGTAAGCAGCACAACTCTGTCACTTAATTTAAACAGCGCTATTATATCTAGGTGGTCAACTAAAAACTTGCAGTAATATGTAAAGTAGATGCAGATATTTGAAAAACTTCTCCCTACAAAGCTTAATCTGCACTTTAATCATCCTCACATATGGCTGTGTTACTGGAGCTCCAGTAATCTAAAACTAAGCATCCATACAGTTTTTCTGCTTTATCCTACAAACAAGAAAGGGTCAGGAAAATGGCATTCAGTACCAAATGACCCATTTTTTTCCCACCTGTAAAAAAACATAGTGGGATTCCTATTTCAAACAGGAAGTACAGCAAAAAACTGTGTGAAATATGAAGTGCATGAGGAAAGGGGGACTGGGATGAGATGATAAAAACAGATGATGAATTTCAAAGTATGCTTTTAAACTTTAAATACATATACTTAAGTTAATGAACATTTTGTTGAGTGTCAGTATATACATATTGCACTGATCAGCTGCTAAACCATCTCAAAACAAATTTGTTCTGCGTTGCAGAGTTATTCAGCATATATGAATTACAGTCTGGGATTTCTAATCTCTGCATGGTCTGGAAAAGAATTTCACCCCCAGAAAACCTGAATTTCAGCCAGCCAAACTGGCTACTACTTCATGCTCTACTTAGGTGCAGTATTAGTCTGTTCTTTCTCATCTGTATAAAGCATGTCGGCAATCTGAGCTTTATCCAATTTTCCAAACAATCTTCAGTGAAATAATGTAACATAATTCAGTTGACTAAAAGCAATACACTTACTTCTGCTGTACTCCCCATCTAAGAATAGCATCATTATTACAATACTAAAATCACTTTTCAGTGTATTTAAACAGAACAAAATCTACCTGCAGAATTTTTATTCTAGTCATTAAAAAGAACTACTTGAAATGAAATAACAAGATATTCCCCTGTGTTATTCTACTGCTAAATATGTGAACAATATAGAAAATTAGAAAATACATAGATATTTGAATCCCAAACTAAAAATTATTTTGACAAAGCAGAAGGCTGCAGATCCAAAAGCATTGCTCTGAATTAACATCTGAGCAACCTAAATAGGCTTGCTGGTTGCTGGAGTGGTAACAGATCTGCTGATCTCTCCTACAGCAAAGCAAACCTGACATTTTTAGATATGATAATATATCATTACATTTGAGGCAGAATGAAACTGATAATGTAGCTGCTATATAAGAATGACAGAACATTTTCATTCGTATAACCTTTTATTTTTATACAAGGTAAATAAATACGAATTTATCAGAAGTCTATTAACTTACAATAAATGCACACAGTATGAGTCCATTCATCATGCTAAGGACATAGCTCAAGTACAGTGTGTACAACTGAAATTAATTCTATTAAATCTGTTTAGAGACCACAGTGATATGTAGAACTGTCAATCACAGGAATTCAACCCTTAGAAAACATAATGAAGGCTATAAAACAATAAACACTACTTTACATAAACTATATTATCTAAATCAAAGCCTAGGAGCCTCCTAACTACAGCATTGTAAAGAATGAAAATATATTATTTAAGTTACTCACTCACACAATATGCTTTTTTTCTGACTTTCCTTCAGAATATGGTTCGTGAATGAAGACTTTGGATGAGTTGATTAAGTTAAAGACCACGTTAAACTGTACAGAGTGTTTTATACTTCAGACCACTCCCTTTCGCGACAAGCAACTAATGCCATCAAAACCCAAGGCCGTGGTAGAATTACCACAGTGCAATCTATACACTGTGTATGATTTTTTAAAGAACAAGCAGATGAAAAACTGGCTCACTGCAGAAGCTAGAAGGTCAGAAGGATAAAGTGTGTGTGTCAAACTGACATCTGCAGAGCCAGCCAGGGACGCTGGCAATGCCAGCCAGTGACTGTTGTGGCTGGAGAAGGGGCCATGTGGAGGAAGCGCAGCACTCTTCTGGGACAAATGTCCTTGGTTTGTCTGTCGGAGAGAAGGACAACACAGCACAGGTGCAGGAGTGATGCCAGGAAGTGGGCACGGACTGTACGGAGGGATCAAGATCACCAAATGCCCCCAAAGCCTCTGACCTATCTCCGGAAAGGTCTGGAACAGACTGCATAAGAGAACTAATTTGCATAGAAAGCAAGGAACTGATCTCCAGGACAGCAAAACTTACCTGTAAAAAGGTGCCCCCTCAAAGCCTGGGCACAACCCCAGGACCCTGCACACCCTACCGGTTGCACCAGTGCTGAAGCCCGGACTGGTGACCCCTCTTTTCTCCCTCTCTTTCTCCCCCTCTTCAATCCACCTCCCTATCACTCTTCCCTTCCACCTTACCCCTGTGTTCAAACCCCACTGCCATGTGCTTACAACAGGAGATGAGGGACGTTAGTCCCACGATTTCCCTGTCAAGTGTGTCATTTACTAATAAAACTTTATTAACTTTTGCAGACCCTCTGACTTCTGTTGTTGCATCTACAGATCTTGGGTGCTCCCTTTCCCTCGAGGCTTTTTTACCCAAGTATCTAAGTTAGAAACAGGCTAACTTCATGGGATGAATCCAGATTTGTTAAATTTCTTAAAATTTGCTGGAATGACCACCAGAATTTCACACAAGGGCACCAATGAAAAAAGTACAAACAAGGGTAACTATATCACATTTACTAGAGTGAAATTTAAGTGAAACCTAAAAAAATTAACATCCTTCTGGATCTGCTCACTTGTTTTTCACTTTTTGCTCTCCAAACTAATGTCTCAAGCCTCTCCAGAGAGGTCCAGCGTTTCCCTAAATAAATATGCAGGACAATATTCTTGAATGGATCTCAAATACTTAACAGCAACATACAAGTACTCTAAACTTTATCTTCACATCTGTTAAAAGATATGCAAATGGCAATCAAACACTTTTGTTTATGTTCACACACAATGTTTTTCAGCTATTTGTGCCTAAAAAGGGAACGGTTGGCCACTTTAGCCACCGTGAATGAAGGCCTGATTGCTCCATTGATAAGGAATTAGACACAGCATTCAATGAAACCAAAATACAGCTAGCAAAAATGAATGATCACATGTGATGATGCTGCAATCTTTTTCTTTCCTACAACAATTTTGAGATCTCAGGCATATGCTGTAACCTGCATTTGTGCATTTTATACTGGCACTGATGCTATAAAATCATTATTTTTAGGAGGAAAATTTAGCTGTGCTGTAGGATTGGTGGATTTTATTCATAAATCACTACTGCAAAAAAAGAAGTATATTCTAATCCTGCTGTGGATGATGATGGTATCAAATGGCAACCAGTTTAACTCTGAATTAAACTGGTTTCTGCAAGGACCTTTTGGAAGTTTGTTTTACTGCCCAACATTTTAATTACGGGAACAAGACCAAAGTCAAGTTTGAAAGACTTTCCTTTAGGATTGTACTTCATGCATTGAAGTATAAATAAAATAGCACTCATTGCATTCAAAGTGAGAGGATTTAGAACAAGATAATATTTTATATTAAAAAGATGTCATTGCCAACATCACTATAAAGAGACACATTTCTACCCCGTTCTAGAGTACATATCTTCCAAATAAAATCATGTTGCATTAGTAATACCAATTTATACTCTTCCTCTTCTTTAGTAGTACATAAAGAACTGTCAGCAGTCCTGAACTGTGCAGTTCTGAATTTCCTAAATTTACTATCATTCTGTGCTCTTGCAGACAGAGCGTATTCAGACTAATGGTAATTATCAATACCATCCTACAAGGCTTCAATTCCACCTCAATAAAAGCATCATCTCATCCAGAACTGGAGGAAATGGGGGACAAAGTATATTAGAACCACAGGGCAGAAAAAATGGAAATCTAGTTTTTGAGGGGTAATTACAATTTTGGGGTTTGTAAACCATAAAGCAAAGGCTGAAATGTTTTCAGCAACTCTCTAAATGCATACCATTTTTTATCTTCCTTGAGATTTAAACATCAATTTTGAACTCTCTGTTCAACTCCAGCCAACCCTGACAAGGCAAAGGAAGGTGTTTGATCTCAAGAAAGCAGATTTCCTACAAGTTGTGCAAAAAACAGCAACTGAGCAAGGCACAGACACAGATTAATACCCAGGATGCAGTATTTATTTGTGTGTTCTGTTTGGACTGAACATGGGCAAGCAGCACTGCTGTGTTTTGGAGACAGTCATAACACCTAGGAAAGGGAACTGCAAAGATGAAGGGGGGAGGTGGCAGCCATGGATGTAACAGAGACAAGGAAAGACACATTTTGCAGAGATGAGGTCTCAGATTGTTCATGTGCAGGGCAACAACTTTCTCGCCCTCTCCTCTGTACCACCACCACAGGACAACATTCCCATGATACACAACAAAACAAGAGGTGGAAATCAGAGCCAGGTTTGCTCAACAAGGCCTATGTGAAGCTTTTCTTTCTCCTTCTCCTGTAGCCATTTTAAAAACAGAGACTTTCATATCCACTTCAAGGGTTCTGAGATTTATTTTGCATTAGGAAATAAACTATTTGTAAATGTTGTACATAGACAAAGACACAAAGATCACACTGTGCTACAATATGTATCTTGAGGCCAGTCCTGAACCCTTTGGCTGCTGAGTGTGATAATACACAGCTCTACTCCTTACCCTGCTGAAACTCCACTGCCTGACTGGGAAGCTGCACATTTCATTCACTAAGAAATGTTCCAAGCCTTCCATTTCCTTTTCTTTCCACTCCCTTTACAAAGTCAGGCAAGGAAGGCACTGGATGGAACTTGAATTTCAAAGGTAAGAGAAGGTTTCTGTAATCCACAGATACATAACTTCTGCAAAAAAATACTTTCCTGATTTCTCCTAAAAAGCTCAGTCATCAATGACTGATCCACTCTTGCCTCATCATCTTTGTATAGCTAGGTGAGTAAGTGAGGACATTACACCTTTCCCGGTAAAGCCTTTTTTTGATTTTTTTTTTTAACAAATGTACAAATCTTGTTTCTACATGTACTACATCACCAATCATCTGAAGGGCATCTTCAAGTTTGCCGAAATGAGCTGTCTGTACACATTTTACCTTTACTCAACCTAAGGTATGGCTTCTCCACAGGAAGTTTAGTCATCATTCCAAGTGATTTCCAACTCTAAGGCATAAAGCAGTAATTACACTCTCTCACCTTTTGATACACCTACCCACATACTGGGAAAGATGCAGTGCAGAAACCTGACTTCCTCTGAAAATGTCTCTCCAGGAGGCTCAGGTGAATTACAATTACAAAATGTTCTCTAAGTGCATTTGTGTGCATTACTGGGAACAATATTACCGGATGTCTGATGCACTAAGTACCTGAAATTACAACTTAGAGTCAGAAAGGGAGAAATACACAGAGCAAAGTAGCTTTTCTAACTTCAGCTGAGGAGCACTGTCATCTCCAGCCACAGAAGCCTGAAAAATGTCAAGCATCACTCTCTAGAAGCAGGAAAGAGAAAAGGAATAAGACAAGAAAACAAAACTACAAA
This sequence comes from Corapipo altera, assembly GCF_003945725.1. Classification (NCBI taxonomy): domain Eukaryota; kingdom Metazoa; phylum Chordata; class Aves; order Passeriformes; family Pipridae; genus Corapipo; species Corapipo altera. The sequence goes on along the minus strand of NW_020884875.1, from coordinate 28,626,274 downwards.
CTTTTGAACTGGCTCTGCACTGAGGCAAGGGAGAATTTAAACTAAATATACTGGTTAAAAAAGAATGCCTGGAGTCCACAGACAAGCAGTTTTCTACCTGCCCGGAAAAGGACTCTGTTTTACTGTGAATGGTATTTCACCTCCTGGATCACACAGGGCATGATTCAGGGGCAAAATGGCTGGAGGCAGGTCCTCCCCAGCTCTCCATCCTCAGAGCTCTGGCTCCCTCCGCTGACAACTCCACAAATCCCAAAAGGTCATAAGGGCAGGAAGAGAAATAAACTAATTTATTTCCATTTATTCCCACAAAGTGGCTCAGAAATTCTGCCTACATGCTTTTAAGGTGAACACAAGGCCCTAATTAACTTCCATTAAGCCCAATACTTTTTAGGATAGTTACATCAAAGGCCTTTTGGAAGTGGGTAAGACATATGAAAGAACAATTAAAAAAAAGAAAGGCACACTGAAATTAACTTATTACAAAAGGCTAATAAGAAAATTAAGCAGTGATGCTTCAGAAGTACAGTGCTTTCACATACAAAATTTGGTCAAGGAAAAAAAATCCTTCTGAAGACATTTGTAAATTACCAACAACAGCAAGATGCTAAAACACTGAATTACCTCACCATTTTAAACTGGTGAAAAATAATAAACATAAAAACTGTTTAATATATTTACAAAAGTAAAACAGAGGGGAAAAATATTTTAGATAATCAGCGCAAAAGGACTTTCTATATGCTACAGCTGAAGGGAACAAAGAAATTATTTACAATTAAGTAAATTCTACATGGACAATGCTGAGGAAAGGCACATTTAAAAGAACAGATCCAAAAAATTAAAATGTAGGGAAAAAACATTCCATGGAGTCAATACTGTCAATTACTACACATTCAGGTACAATACTCCAATAAAGTCTGCAAAGATAAACCAGATATGATGGCGTCCCTTTCAAAACCAAGGCAAGTGAAAAGTTGCATGACAGTGTCACAAAACAAAACATTTCTAAAGCACTGATAAAAAAAGGACAGGTCAAAATACAGGAGTGACCAAACAATCATCACATTTCATAATTAGTAAAAAGGAACACTTTCCCATTGTATACAGAGATAACAAAAACATCCACAGCTACTGTAGAAGAAATTAAACATAGTAAGGATGTAAATATTTGTGAAGCAAGGAAGACATCCATCATTTATTGGCAAGTTTAGGAATAAAACAACCTCCAATACTGGGTCATCCTCATTCACTGTCAAAAAGGATACTGAATTAGAATTGTACCAAATCTGATTTCTGCAAAGGTATTTCTAACCTGGTCCAAACCCACTACTATTTATCTGTGCCCAAACAGAGCAGTTTAAGCCTTTCAAACCAATTTATAACATCCACATCTTCGGTCGTATAATTTCCTGTGCAAACTCCCCTGTGGATCTCAGACCTTTAGGACAAACAAATACATTCAACACCACTACAAACACAGATTTAGCCCAGGATAAAGAACTATCTCACCTGGATTTCATGAGAGGCTGAGTCACCCATTTCTTCAGTCTTCGACGTCCAAAGGAAGTTTTAGTATGATTCAAGACCCAGAGTAGACTTCCTTTTGTTTTCATGTCCATCTAAAATAATAAAAACATCATCATTATTTTTAGCTGAGCAGTCAGTGTTGTAGTGGAAGGATCTCCACCATGTTATATAGAACATTTTGTTTAGGCTTTAAGATATGCTAACTGCATGTTCATTTACCAATCTCACCCACCAACAATACATTACATAAAGTACCTCCAAGAGTGGTAAGATATTTAAGTATGCTTTTCCTTTTGCCAGAAAATCTTTTTAGTAATTGACTGGAATAAATTAAGCAAGTGGAGTTAAGTTCTGCGCATAAAGCTCTCAGCAGGAGCAAAAGAACAGACCCTACTACAGACATATCCCTCGACTGCAGTTCTTGCTCAAGAACTTAAGTTGCTCAAGTAAAGTTCTTTGTTAGTCCAAGTACAATAAGGTTCCTAACTCATACTAAAAGCCAGTACAGATGAACTTTGATTTATGCCTCTGAAAATGTGATCCATCTTCAGTCTGATCCCATTTAAAATAATTTAAGCTTTTTGGGTGAAATTTGCAAGTAATTTAACCAATTTCATTGGGAAGGCAAAATTTTTTTAAAAAAATTACGTTTGTCCTTACCTGATTCTGCAAAATTTCAAGATTTTTCATTGTTGTCCCATTAATTGTCATGTATTCAGTTTCACTGGACAACTGTTTAAAATTTCTGGGGAGAGGAATTTCATATGTTATATCTTTAATTCAGGCACAGACAGAACAGTAAAACACTGCCAAGTTCCTCATGTTAGATAATTCATTAGTTATGCAAAATAAATTAAAAAAAAGTCAAGTAAGAAATCAAAATCTATTTAAATAAAAGAACTGAATACTAATAACTTATTTTAACTTACTGTTTGGAAAAAAAAAAATCACTTTTTTTGTTTAAGACTCACTTCCCAGTCTCCTGCAATGACTCTGACAAAGTTCAGAATAAAATCCAGCTCTCCTGTTATCTAATCCTTTGACACTAAATAGCTAATTTATTCAGTCTACAACTAAGCAGAGACAGGACAAATAATCAATACTTCAAGAGTGGAACAGACTTTTAACAAAATTCACCATCAAAAAAGTATATCAAAACACATATTCTTTTTTTATTACTACTGCAAATTTAAATATGCTACCAGTACAATTATTTAGGAAAATAAATATACAGTATATTTACACTGTATGATTTTGGTTTTGATGTAAAATAACCACGACCAAAATTACTGGACTTTTTGATACTCCTTAACAGAACTAGATGAGAACAACTCAAAGGCTGTGTTGCTTTAGAATCAACACTAAAAAAATAATTGTGTTAGATGTGTAATCTTATTAGATATGAAAATTATTTCAGTCTCAAACACACACACATTGTAGTTTGAACCATGAAGTGCAAGATCCTCACTAAACGTTTCTGACAAACGAAGTCATGATTGTCTGGGTTAATCATACTGCTGACTGCCCTTTGCACAGAATCTAGGACACTCTTTATTGTCTTAGACTAAGCAGAACAACTTGCTGGGCAGGATTTAAAATTCTTTTCTTGACCTTTCATAGAATTGTTTTCAGTGTATTCGATTTTAAACCCTCTGGAGAAGCACGCGAATGCTCTAACTTTTCTGTTAGGTACACACAGCTGCTACATTAAAAACAAAAACAGTACCAAAACTTCCAGAAACATGAAATACTCAGAGACTAATGTTATATATTTATGTTGTATGCAGGTGTTTGGGCCTGCTGGCAAATTTCTTCCTAAATAATGGGTCAAATTTGAAGTATTTTTCACAGAATTAAAAAAAAAAAGCAGATTAAACTGAGGGTCCTGAAGAATGATCGTTTGGAAGTACAGCTGATTCAGAACTGTATCCATAGTCATAATTATTCTGCTTTGTGTGCTATTCCAGCAACCAGTAAAACTGACCAGCAAAACAAAACTGGAGGCAAAACCCACAGTACTTTCCAAAGTACACAAACTTGTAAGCAACAAAACAATACTTCCTTTTATTATCTTTAGTCACAACTGCTGATGCTGGTAAAAATTAATTAGGAATGATTTCTGCTTGGTTCCCCATGCCTACAGTCAACAACAAATCCCATCTGCTCTTCTGAAAGTACCTCTTCTGCTTCCAGGACTCACCTAAACAACAGTTTTCCTATTTACCACAACTCGAGTCTGTGACCTCTTAAACCCAGCTGGGTGAGAATTAAGCTTTTCCACCTCTTCTCAAAATTGAAAAGGATTCTTTTGGGTGGATTTACTGGTTCTTGTGCTCCCCCACTTCTCCTGGCTTTAGAGCACTTAACACAGACCACACTGCTCACAGCAAGGTTGCCCAAGAGTATAGGAAGACAACTCACTCTGTTCCACTGCACAGTGTATTTACTATTCATTCAGAATCAGACAAGCAAAAGTTGCTTTCACAGCATAAATTATGTGTGTCTTACATTATCTAGGTGTTTTCTTTATCTGAGTTACTTCACTCTGCTATTAATCCTGGCAATTGAGAGCTTGGAGTATATGAAAAATAGTCAAGATCAAGCGCAGTGTATACCCAACCAATAATTCCAGATGTCACAGCTCAGAACATTTTGTTTCCACCCTCTCATCTTCCTTCAGCTTGGAATCAGAACTTGTAAAAATGTGAAAAAACTAGACTCTTCGTAGGGAATTTAGAGATCAAATGGCATAAGAATAAGGTTGTAAACAACTATTAAGTCAGTGCTGGTTTTGCAGCAAAGATCTCAACACAATCCTTGTGTGAAATGCTAAGGCACTGCTATCAGCCATCTGTTGAACCACTAAAAATGACCCTTCAAAGACCATTTTGACGGGATCACAAAGACATAACTCCTGTAGGTGACAGCGTGACCTGAGTTTCAAAGAACAGACTTGCAATGGTCTCAAGCACTAAAAGAGGACAAAACACAAGTGATGGAAACAGATAGCAACTGAGGAGCACAACAAGGTAGGATCATGTCATTTCTGGGCTTAGAAAAAGGAAAAGAGGAAACAAACAAAACTTCTAGGAAAGTTTAGGAATATGGGGAATACTCATGACAAGGAGTATTATACCATAAAATGACTTTTCAGAGCAGAACCACACAAGACAATGAGTATGAAAGGGTTGCTGTGACTGCTTTAGGACAGTAAACTACATCCTCAGGCTTCCGTTCTAATGTGTTACTGCTGAAACTGGATCATCTTGGTCATTCTGGCAGTAATTATGAGGGACTTATAAAAAAAGAGACTGACTGACTTTTACAGGGGCAGTTAGTGACAGGGGAAACAGCTTTAAACTAAAATAGGAGACATTCAGTTTTAGGAAGAAATTCTTCCCTGTGAGGGTGGTGAGGCCCTGGCACAGTTGCCCAGAGATGCTGTGGTTGTTCCATCCCTGGAAATATCTAAGGCTAGGTTATATGGGGCTTGGAGCAACCTGGGATAGTGGAAGGTATCCCTGTTCATGGCAGGGGGTGGAACTGGATGGGCTTTAAGGTCCCTTCCAACCCAAACCATTCTGTGATTTTGCCTGCAGAGAAGCTTGCAGTGAACAGCCTTTTTAATGCTTTATTCATTATTCTCTGCACAGGAAATATTATATGTAACTTCATACTCAGTAACCCAGCCTAAGTGAATGCATGGTATTCAGATCAGTAGTTTTCAACTACTTTAATTCTGGAAATCAGTAAAATTTCTGAGTGAAGATGCAAGGCACTGTACTGAAAGCAGCAGATCTTCTTTGCTCAATTACCTTTTACAGACCTCTAGAGGCCATGTCTTCAAGATCTCTGAGGGTGAATAAACCACAAATAAACCTATAAAGACAAAAGTTGTAGGAATCCCTAAAAGCTTTAAGAAGTAAAAACAAGTCTCTCCATTTTGCAGAAGCATAGTTTTTGTTAGGTATGAAAGACATTACCACAGTCTAAGTAGCAAAGGACATCAAGTCCAGACTATGTTTTGTATTTAATTAACCAGGTTTGAAAACATTAATGAATAGTGCCACAAGGCTAGAACTTCTGATCTGAATCCCTTTTTGTGTTGTGTACCATTCCCTGCATTTCTTGAAGATCATCCATCACTGTTCAAAGTCTACAAACTACAGGCCCTCTCTTCCATCTCCAATATGCTGGAAAACATATAGGTAAAATCAAAATACACTAAGACACATCTTCCCAGCAACTGCTATGCAAATGATGATTTTTCAAACAAATCTGGGTACTCAAATGTATTTGAAAACCTCTCCTAGATGTGCACCAACTTCTTGACAAAAGCCTTTAATCAAAGTCTCTCAGTACGTAAAGGTATTAAAGCACATTGATTAAAAACACCTTGTATCATTCATTATTAAATCTATTTTTACTCGCTATTAGAACTCTAATGCAGTCTAGTCACACCTAGAGGTCCTGCTGTGACAGATATCTTTATTTCTTTTTAATATTTTGCTTTATTTACAATCTTAAAAGTAGATTTAAAAGCTTAACCTAAATACTAGAACAAAACTTGTTTCCCCCCCACCAATGAGGTTTGGTTATCACTTACATGTTTCTTAACTCCTACTAATAAGTGGAGACAGAATTCTTTCCAGCTGTGAGAAGAGTGTTTATCCAAAGAAGGTACAGAGGTGTAATAAATTTTTCTGCCATTCTTCCTATCAAATAGGTCTTCATCCAGATCTGTGTCACTTACTTTAAAAAACCGAAAACTATTTCACAACTCCAACTTCATGCTCACTGACCTGAATTCTTCTAGGAATTTTAAGTTGCTTGACAGTGCAATGGAAGTATTTCTTCTCTATTTCCTAATTCAGGAGATTCATGAGCCTGACATGATTTGCTTAAAAGTCTTTCAGTTTTCAGTTTTTAGATAGTATTTCACTGGCATTAGGAAAAGTATTGGAATTTGCCTCAGTATTTGTCTCACTATGTCGATACCTGTGATACACTAAAAATAGCAAGTACAACTCAGTATCAGGTAGTCAAAGCGTAAAGGTTTTAGGAATAAACACAGCGGAATCCAAGCTCCCAACCACAAAGGTTTCTCAAAGAATTTATTTTATTTCTTTATAGAGCATCAATAGGATATTAAGTAGTTCTTGGCCTTTTCACTCAGATGCTGATACATTCACAAAAAATCCATTAGAACAACCTTCAGCAGGCAAATGTCAATGCCAAGAATTAGTGCTTTTCCTTCCCAGCTGATAATTGTTCCTGATTTTAGGATGCAGCTGTTACAAACGTGACTGAGTGCTCCTACACAAGCCTTCAGACAATGAGGTTTCTCCTCTCATCATCATCATCATCACGGCTGCGCTTCATGAACAAAGATTTGGGAAGGGCTCTACCCACGCTTGTTACAAGCGTGTTGGTGGCTAAAAAGGCCAATACAAGATAGGCACGTCCGGTTGCAAAAGGCACAGCAGAAAGACTCCTTAGGTGGTATATTCTGCAAGACACGATTCTTTCTGCGTTTTCTTTTCTCCTCAAGAGTGATCCTGCGTGCTGGTCTACTCTGGCCTCCAATCGGGAGGTCTGGAGACACACTATCTTGAACGTTGCTGATGCTTTCTCCTCTACTACTGAATTACTTCTACATAAAAGGTGGATTTTGCATTTCCTCCAGCTGAAAGAACATTCACCTCATGTGTGATTGCACAAAGGGCACTGTGACAGCAGTGACCATGAAATGGCATTTCCTTGGAGTCCACTTTCTTCTTTGGAAACTCTACGAAAAGATTTCTCCACCCATGCAAGCATATTAAAAAATAAATAAAAATGCAAAGCCCCCACCCAAACAAACAAAAGCCCAAATAAACAAACAAAAAAACCCACAAGAAACCAACCAAAAACCCACATAGGATAAAAAAAAGTCAACCAAAGAGGATGAGCAAGAGCACCACAGATCAGCTCCTTGATGGATGATGCAAGGAAGATGCCCCAGGAATTCTTTCCTCACTAGCTCTATAAGCCCATCAAACTTCTTGCTAACATTTAAATAGTACTTGGAGTGGAGAAGGGCAATTTAAGGAAGAAAATCCACCCCAAAATCCAGAACACCCATATATATATAATTTCCAAACATTTTAGTGGACATGTGAAAAAGTGTTTAAAGCTGGCATCCGCATTTTTAAATGCAGCTGCATTTTAACAAAACTAGCAATGTAGGGAGCCTTTCAAAATCAGGCTTGAAACTCATACGACATGTGAATGATTTACAAACGACATATTTCTAAGTTTCCAGTCTGCAGCCAGACTGACTTCACTAAATCCTGCCTACTTACGGAACAGAGGAATACTGGGAAAACCAGGAGAATACTTTGCACAGAATCCACTACAGCTAAAGTTGTTTTATTTAATAAGCCCCAATGGTATTTTCAAACTTGAGCCAGGTAGGATAGTAGTGTTTTATGCTTGTGCAAGGTACGAGGGCAGTGTTTTATACTCAATGCAACACAGGATAAGAGAAGCTTGAGCAGTGATATCTTTCTGTTTTCATTTGCTTCCACCTGCATAATCCTGTCACAAATTTTGAGTGCTCATTTGAGCATATCTAATAAACCAAAGGGTTAGGATTGCTTAAGGGAAAACAAGGTTATACCCATGTCTGTGTGGTTTTGTAGTAATTTTGCACAAATGGTAATGGTCCAGGGATTTTCCAGAAACCGAGGATATGCTGAATTCATGTTTTCTTTATAACTGATAACTAGATTTGCCAACTCAAACAGACCTGATGAGTACTGCCTAAACATAACAACACACTAGCATTTGTACCTGCTTCCAGAACTACAGAAAGAAAAAATTACTTACACACTACTGGCAAAATAAAACAATAACCGCAAAGCTAAGTTACAGTACTAATTTTTTTAAAGCTGCCAAAAAAAGCCCTATATTTGGTTTACTGAGGCAAGATGTGATAGCTGATATAAACAAACTTTAAAATTTCCTCCCTAGTACATACCAGTTTTTGCACCTTGTTTGTTTTCAGTAACACTTGGCAGCACTACATGTTAATTCACATTACTGACAGTAATGTCTATACCCAAACATTTCATGAAGATTTTCATGAAACACCACTTAAAGAAATCACTTGATTCTTTCAAGTTCTGATTAGGAGACCAAAAGTAAGGTATAATTTTTACAAAGACTATGTTTATCACTCTAGTAGTTGTGTTCATTACAGTCAGGGAAGCTGCCTGCTAACACTTACAGAAAGTGGTGATTTGAACTGGAAGTTTATGTAAGGCAACTTACCTTGGATCATAAAGCATCCTTTCCAAATTAAATTCTTTGAGGTATGCAATTACTGCTGCCAGAGAGCAAATAACAGGCTTATCCAAGCTTAGTATTACAGATAGTTTTTGAGGACCTAAAAAAAATTAATTTTTCTTGTTACATTTTTATTTTCTTGTTAACTCACTGTCTACTAATAATGTGTTGTAGAAAAAGCACAATCTCTTTTTCAATTTATTATAATAGAAATCTGCAATGCATGTGCAGTGTTTTATGAGATCTATAAATCAACATAAAGCAAGGCTCCAAAATAACACTTACTGTTCCAAAGAATGCAGAACATTGCATTCGTGTAAACACATTATGAAACAGAAAACATTTGACTCCACAGGTTTTTCTTCATAAAAAATGACAAACTGTTGGCATAACAAACATCTAAATATACAAACTAAGAATGGAATTCTGACACTTTTGTGAAAAAGCCATTCATATTGGATAGCGTTTTGCACAGTGCCCTACTACAGTCTCCCTTCCAGGTGCAAAACCAGGAAAACTCATTCGATGATATCACAACATAAAACAGCATTTAAAAAAATCCATTTATTTAAGTTTTTTTCAGAGATGTTTTTTAAAGCTCCTCTTCTGTTCTTAGAGAGTTCACACACACAGGAACTTTAGAACTCAGTGACAAGAATGTTACCCACATCTTCAAAACAGGCAAGGAGGAGGACCTGGGAAAGTCCTATCCGGTCAGCCTCACCTCTATCCCTGGAAAGGTGGTGGAACAGTGCATTCTGGAGGTCATCACCAAGCATGTAGAAGCAGGTCATCAGGAGTACTCAGCATGGACCCACCAAGCGGAAATCCTCTTTGACTAATCTATGATAGCATGGCAGGATGGGTCAATGAGGGGAGAGCAAAGAGAGGACTGCCTCGACTTCAGCAAGGTTTTTGACACAGTCTCCCATAAACTCCTTGTAGGAAAGCTCAGGAAATGTGGGTTGGATGAATAGACAGTGAGGGGGATGAAGAACTGGCAGAGCTCAGAGGGTTGTGATCAGCAGAGCAGAATCCAGTTGGAGGCCTGTAGTCAGTGGCAGCCAGGGATCAGTGCTGGGTCCAGCCTGATCCAATTTGTTTATCAATGACCCAGATGAAGGGATAGAATGGACCCTCAGTGAGTTTATCTGCTGGAGGGCAGGAAGGCTTGCTGAGGGATCTGGACAGGCTGAATGAATGGGCCAAGAGCAACACTGCTAGAGTCAACAAGACCAAGTGCCAGGTCCTGCCCTTGTGTCACAACAATCCCATGGAACACTCCAGACTGAGGAAAGAAGGGCTGGAAAGCTGGAAAAGGCCCTGGGGGGGACACCAACTGAACATGAACCCAGATGCACCCAGGTGGACAGGAAGGCCAGTGGCATCTGGTTTGTATCACCAACAGTGTGTCCAGCAGGCCCAGGGCAGTGCCCATCCCTGTGCTGAGGCCCCTCAAGTCCTGTGTCCAGGTCTGGGCCCCTCAGTTCAAGAAGGACATTGAGAGGGGCTGGAGCATGTCCAGGGAAGAGAACGGAGCTGGGAAAGGGCCTGGAGCACCAGGAGCAGCTGAGGGAGCTGGGGGGGCTCAGCCTGGAGAAAAGGAGGCTCAGCGGGGACCTTCCCACTATCTGCAACTCCCTGAGAGGACGGTGGAGCCAGGGAGGGGTTGGGCTCTGCTTCCAGGCAACAAAGGACAGGACAAGGGGAAACAGCCTCAAGCTGTGCCAGGGGAGGGTCAGGTTGGACATAAGGAGGAATTTCTTGCTGGAAAGGGTGGTCAGGCATTGGAAGGGGCTGCCCAGGGAGGTGGCAGAGTCCCCATCCCTGGAGGTGTCCAAGGAACTACTGGACGTGGCACTCAGTGCTCTGGGCTGGGTGACAAGGTGGGGATCAGCCACAGGCTAGACTCCATGGGCTGGGAGGGCTTTTCCAAACTCAATGATCTTGTGATTTGCCAGAGACACAGAACTGGGGCAGGGGCTGATGCACCTAAAGGCTGTGCTGTCATTCAGAGGGACCTGAACAGGCTGAAGAGTTGGGTGGAGAGAAACCTAAAGAGACCCAACGAGGGCAAGTGCAGGTCCTGCACCTGGGGAGGGATGACCCCAAGACCAGCACAGGTTGGGGATGACCTGCTACAGAGCAGTTCTGTGGAGAAAGACCTGGGGGTCCTAGTGGGAGACAAGTTGACCATGAGCTGGCAGGGGCCAGGAGAGACAATGAGATCCTGAGGTGCATCAGGAAGAGCATGGCCAGCAGGTCAGGGATGAGATCCTGCCCCTCTGCTTGGTCCTGCTGGGGCCACATAGGAATAGTGTGCCCAGTTCTGGGCTTCTTAGGACAAGAAAGACGAGGAGATACTGGAGAGGGTCCAGCAGAGGCCACAGAGATAGTGAAGGGTCTGGAGCATCTCTCTGATGAGCAGAGACTGCCGGACCTGGGCCTGGAGAAGACCGAGAGGGGATCCCATCAATCCACACCAATATCCCCAAGGGTTGTCAGAGGATGGTCTCAGACTCTGTTCAGCAGTGCCCAGTGACAGAATAAGGAGCAAGGGCCATGAACTCAAACACAAGTTCCCCTCAGATGAGGCAGAACTTCTCTCCATGGAGGTGGCAGAGCCTGGAACAGCTGCCCAGGGAGGGTGTGGAGTCTCCCTGTCTGGAGACATCCCAAACCCACTGGACACATCCCTGTGTCACCTGATCCAGGAGACCCTGCCTGGGCAGGGGGTTGGGCTGAGTGATCTCCAGAGTTCCATTCTAGCCCCAAATATCCTGGGATTCTGTGAACTTGATGTTGAGTAATTCCTCCTAGTTGCTATGTATCTGTGAATTTAAATCTGTCTAAACACACATCTTCAAGCTATGAAAAAAAGCATTGCTAGCCCCATATTCATTTCTATTTAGATAGTTCACTTTCAAGGTTCACTTCTTCCAAGCTCAAAAAAAGATCCCACTGCACAGAACGTTAAGCAAAGGTGGCGGAAAGCCAGTGTGGATATAAAGGCCAACAGGATGTGCACTTCAAAGCCATGTGGAATGACATACCTGTGGTACCAGGCACTTCTTTTGCATAGAAGTCAGTAATCAGCTGGAAAGCATGGCTGTATTCAAAATTGACATTTTGCATCCTTTCTATCCTAATTCTGTCATCCTGTAACCTGCAAATAAAAAACATGTGACTTTCAGTTTGTTATACTCCCTTCATGAAGAACACTGAAGGCTACAAGGGTGCACTTTCCTTTGTCTTTCCTTTGTTAAGAATTGAATCGGTAAAGAATGAAGAGATGAGCTATTTAAGCGGCTTGAGAACATTTCTAAGGGTGGTATGTTTTTTAAAATGATTCTTCTAACCATTGTAAAAGTGCAAATAAAAAAAAACAAAACCAAACAGCAACAGCAAGCAAGCCCAAAAGAGACTGTAAGAGGTTGTCTAGTATACCTGCCAGGCAGATACAAACACCATTTCGCCAATCAAAACAAGCATTTGCCTTACCTGTTTTTAAAGACTTATGTTGATTAAACAGTTAAATAATTCTCCTGTGCTAACTATTACCATATTTAATTATCCTTTGCATTTAAAGATTTTGTTCCATGTAGTAAAACTTCTCACGTGAACTTACTTGCATTTTTCCTATATGCAGCTTAAATAAAGTATTCTGTCCTTTATGTCCTAACTATTTCAAGACCTTTCCTTGTGCTAAAGGACTTGATTTCTCTCAGTCCTTTAGCACTCCAGGCTGTTAAGGATGATATTACTGGCAACTCAGTCCTGCCAACATGTCCACAGTTCCTCCTAGTTTAAGGAGGAACCTAGTGCCAGCAAACTTTACAAGATGCAACTTTTCTACACTGGCTACTCTTCCTAACTGCTCCTTGAAATTAAGATTGGATGCTGTGTTATCAATTCAATTTGTACAGCTGTTAATACAACATTAAACAGATACAGTGATTAAAAAGAAACAAAAAAAGAGGGCACACAGTGTCCCTGCCACCTGTGAGCACAATTACACAGCTACAGAATGAGCACTGAAGCAGCAGCCAGCAGAAAGCTGCCAGTAAAAGACATATATAAAACCTACTTGGCCTCAGAGTATCCACTCTCAAACCACCCCGGGATGTCAATTAACCAAGCACTTTGAGCAGATTGGAATCATGCCAATGAGAAGGATTGTGTAGGTATTATAGGATGGAAGTTAATCAATACCCTTTTTGCAGAGCTTTCCAACCTCACAGGAACAAACAAGCAGACAGGTTTTCTGCATTACATTCTGCATGTTCCCACCTGAAAGGATTAATACATCTCTGAGGCTCGACTGATAAACAGAAGAGTTAATTTCCACCACACGTGTCAACCTAAGTGAGTCTTAGAGGTCCGACTTTTCTCAGCACATCCCAGATGATCCTTCCAGTGCCTTAGTTTTAACTGACTGATCCAATTAAGTTTTCAGTCTCTATACCCTCTGGGATTCCCCTCTCCCCAGCTGTCCTCAGAAGGAGCAAACATTTTAAATCGAGTGAAAAGACAACTGGCCCGTGTTCCTCAACCTCCAGTAACAATCAGCTGTTTTCTTGCTTGTGTTTCTTTACTTGCTCCAACCTCCACCAATAATCTGGTCTAACACATTCCTCCCTTTTGCTAAATTAGAATGTGTCCTCACTACAGCCACTTGAAAAAACACCACTTCAGCACTAAACTATTTATAATGTGCTGTATGGTACCTAGAGGTGAGCACAAACCTTTGAATCAGCCCTAAAAGACAGCAGGGCTTTTCTGTGGACCATGTCTGAGTAGGGACTTTGCAAAATCTTTCTAAAACAGCATTTTATTTTTCATTTCTATCTCTTTATGTTTTAATAACACTAACTTCAGAAAAGCAAGGCTTAATAAGGTCTGCAGAGCTCATTTTTAAAACCAAAGTCAAACAGAGGAGAATTTGGGGGAGTATTTCACAGGATGGTTTATGCCACACCTGTCTGTTTATAAAGTTATGTTTCGAAATTAATTGGTGTGATTTTCTTTAATTCCTTTGTGTTTTTCTTCCATTTCATAACCAAATTTACCCAACTCCTTAGCATAAACTTTGGAAAATGATAGTTACAACAATAAACAATATAACTAGAGTGACTTCTTATAGTAGTATTTTTGTTTGTCAACTGTACCAATGGGAAATAGTTGAAGTTAGAATTAGACAACTCATTGATCTGTAAAAATCTTCACATATTTTAATATTTATATTCTATATATGGCAACATCAAATAACACTTTGTCTATCTAAAAGTTTGTATCTGATATTCTAAATAAAGTAAAAAATAGGAAGTTATAGATCCAACATACGGAAAAATCTGAATTTTTATCAAGATGTACGAAAATAAAGTTTTCTGCAGAAAGTTTTCATGTCTGTCCTTTGTGTTGCCAGATGATCACCCAAAGGCCATTTTCCTGATTATAGCCAGGATGAGATGTTCATGCTTATTTTATCTCTCCAGCTACCAATGCCTATTTAAATGAGAAGTCAATTTGCCATCAACTTTTGTAAACATCATTCTTGTCAGAACATCTACAATGAACTGCAGTTCAGCTCATATTTTACTGATATCCTTTCCAGCAGTCTGAGAACAAGCAATCCCCGCAATCCCATGCCACCAATCGGTCAGGGATGAAACTCAGTTTCTCAAAGCTTTTCTATTTCCTTTGCCCAGTTTCTCCAGCAACCACCCTTATCTGGATACTGAGTGAACAGGGAGGTTTCAGAGTTTCCAGCTGTCAGCTGATGGTACAAATGAACCCACAGAGCTCCTCATTAAAATTGGATTTGATGTAGAATTGTCTCCCCTCACAAGGTGAATTATGGAAGTTGCTTCTAAGGATTATTATCAGACACAGTTAAGAACACGACGTCAGTGCGTCCATAAACAGATGCAAAAAGATCCTAAAATACACACATTCACACACTTTCGTATACATAATGTAATACGTACATTCTAACCTATGCTGTTCGATGATTCTGTTACCGTAGGGACTAATTTATCTGTCACCCTGCTGGGAAAGTGAAAAAGGACCAATATTGCTGGGTTTAATCCCTCTATTTATCTGACAGCTTGATTTATCCAGTTAAACACTCACTGCTTACCAAGTGCAGCAGGAAAGATATTTAAAAGAGATCACTCAGTCTGGGGGAGGAGAGAGGAATCTCTTAAGAAAAGCATTTATAAGAAATGCTAGAAGCTAAAACAAAACAACATAAATAAAACTAATTTACAGAAACTGACTCAAGATATTTAAAAAATAATACAATCTTTTATTAAGAATGGGCTTGCATTAAGCACAAGAGCTACCTGCAGTGTTCTAAATAAAACAGGAGTCACTTCAGTACTGCTCTACAATTCACAACTAAACTGGCATAAACTGCAGAAAGACTTCCTGAAAAAACAAACACATCCAAACTAAGTTTTCTTAAAGCTCAGGAAGTCTTCCTAAGGAATGCAAATAAATCCAGAAATTTACCTTTCAACTACTATCCTGCTGTGCCCATTCTGCTTTAGGACTACTCGAATGCAGGGGTGCAGGCATCAAAATGTTACTATACGGCCCTGTATCATATAAGGATACAAGGACATGATGCAGAATTTGGGAAGCTCTCTGCTCCTAAAATTTAGTGCGACATTTTTACTTCTGATGCTAAGCACAGACCTGTGAAGCACAAATAATTTATTTAGCTTTTCCTATATAATTTATTCATACAATCACAGAATCATAGAATCAGTTGGGTTGGAAGGGACCTCCAAGATCATCAAGTCCAACTCTTGATCCAATATCGCTGTGGTCACTAGACCATGGTACTGTCACATCCAGTCTCATCTTGAAAACCTCCAGGGATGGAGAATCCACCACCTCCCTTAGCAGCCCATTCCAATGTCTGATTACCCTCTCTGTAAAAAATTTTTTCCTAATATCCAACCTAAACCTCCCCTAGCACAGCTTAAGACCATGCCCTCTTGTCCTACTGATAGGTGCCTGAGAGAAGAGACCAACCCCCACCTGGCTACAACCTCCTTTCAGGGAGTTGAAGAGAGTGATGAGGTCTCCCCTGAGCCTCCTCTTCTCCAGGCTGAACAGCCCCAGCTCCTTCAGCCTCTCCTCATAGGACTTGGTGCTCAAGTCCCTTCACCAGCCTTGTTGCTCTTCTCTGGACCTGCTCCAGCACTTCAATATCCTTCCTGAACTGAGAGGCCCAGAACTGGACACAGCACTCCAGGTGTGGCCTCACCAGTGCTGAGTACAGGGCAAGAATCACTTCCCCAATCCTGTTGGCCACGCTGTTCCTGATCCAGGCCAGGATGCCATCGGCCTTCTTGGCCACCCGGGTACACTGCTGGCTCATGTTCAGCTTCCTGTCATTCCAATTGCTCCTTTCTCTGTTGGGATGACCAGTCAGTCACTATAGGGGAAAAAAAGCCTACACTGCCCAGCAGGGCAAGGCAACCCAAATGCTTTAATCCTTTCAGAAATACAAGCACATTGTGTCATTTTCCCTTATTAACATGCATAGCAGAAACTTCATTTCCTTTATTTATCGTCATTATGTTACCTTTGTTATACAACTGCTTCTAGCTCAGGGGCCTTAGGTTTGAATTTGTCTGTGGGAACTGGAGAACAATCATCCTTCCTTTTTTTGGGATATCTTGGCACGAAACTCCAGTAGTTTCTCTGGCACAACCTCTATGACACTTCTAAGCAGTTGTTCTTTTGACACTAAACACATACATTTTTATAAGCACAGCTTTTGTCTCCTGTCAGAGTAAAGTACTTTCCCACATTTGCTCCCGGTAACCTTCAGATACAAGAGATGGAGACACTGTTGTTGCAGGAAAACAGCAGCACAGTCACCCCCTCTGAGTATCTGATATAAATTTCTGCTGTCCACGAAAACCAAACAGCAATTACCACACAGATGTTATCAATATATCACATACAACACATTACCCCACAGGACCTACAGTTTTTCACATGTCCCATCCCCAAACCTTTTTTGGGGGTCAGATATGCTTCTAAGGCTTTTCAGCAACACTGACACACTCTAATATATATACACACATATATATCTACATACACACACATATATATATGTTACATACAAATATATACACACAGAGAAAAAATTTGCTTTCCTTTTTCTTTCCAAACTTCCAACATTTCTCAATATCCTGATTGTTTCAGGAAGAACTGCAGTTGAAAAGAACTCCAACCATATCAACAAGCCTGGAGTCTGGATCCAAGGAATTTGAAGAAAATATTCCTGTAGCTCTAGGAACTCAGAGATAGGAGCTGCCAAGGAAATGGACCAGAGGCTGTCAGAAAAGCAAAGGGCAGAGGGTTGTGTAGGCACTGTATGACACTGCATCCCTTCTCTGAGGACAGAATTAGGTAGTACAGGACAAAACACAGACGGTTGTGCTGTAGCAGCTTCTGCATCCATAAATAGATACAAATCTTCAGGCTCCTTCCATCTGCCTGTCCAAAGAAAAGGATGAGACGAACTGCACTCATGTCTTGGAAAACCTAGTAGAAAAGACCAAGAACTGCTAGGAAAATATTTCTAAGTACCTAGAAGAAAGCAAGATGAGCAATAGTCAGTGTGGAATTGTTAAAAAAAAAAGAAGATTCCATCAAATCAAATTTCTCTCAATTGCAGAGGAACAGATTCTGTGGACAGAGAAGAAGCAGAATTCCTATGTGCTTGATTTCAGTGAGGTTATTTTATACCATTTCACACGTTCTCATAGCTGATCTACAGAAGCATGATTTACACGAAAGTGCTCATTTCAGAACAGGTACAAAACCAGCTGGACCACAATACTCAAAATGGTACCAAGGGTGCACTGTCAGAATGAAAGTATGTGTTTTGCAAATTTCCACAAAGCTCAACTGCACCTGGTACACTCAGTTCTTCAGTGACCACTCAGGTACTGCAAGAGGGCACAACTCCAGGCCACTTGCACAGGATATGAAGCTGAAGTGGCTGCAAAGAACTTTAGAAAATCAGAACTGAGCTCAAAATGGGATAGAGAAATTACATAAAAGTCATATGTTTTGTCTGTCATTTGCAGCTGTGAACAAACATGTGGGAATAAACAAAGCTCTAACCTCTAACACAGCAGCTCTTTCCACTAAACATCTCTTCTTGCAGGGCTTGAAACAAATTAAACAAGGAAAAAAACACAGATGAAAAAAAAACAATCCACAACAAACAAAAAACCAAACAAAAACTCATAAAAACCAAACAAAAACCAACCAACCAAACAAACAAACAAAAAACCCAAAATACAGTAACGCCCTGCCTAATATCTGCCATACTGCATAAACACCAATGAAATAATGCTCCCCCCCGTTGCACTCCACCATGGAAAATAACTCAGAGGACACAGATCCAGTCATTTGCTCATTGACAGCCTGGGATTACGCTTCTGGGTAAACGCAAGTATTTCCAAAATCCCAAACAGTTACAAAGATGAAAAATGCACAGATGACAGAAACAAATGAAATCCCAAATTTACGCTGCATATCCTAAAATCAGATGTGGAACAAACCGTCTCCCTTTCTCTGCACTGAGCTGACAGGCTATGAAACACATAAGCACCAAATTGTGCATTTAGGATCACTTTCTAATTCTGAACTTCCCTCTCCTCCTTTTTTTCCTCAAGGTTGGATCATTTCATACCACTGTATTGCCCAAGCTTTTGCTAACTACTAATTAAAACATTAATTATCTGTGTTCTTCCCACCAGACAGGGTCATTTTTTATATTTTCTTCTAACATGGGGTCTTAAACTCAATACAGCAATGTACAGCTGGACAAATACATTCTATAAAAAGGGGATAAATACTCATTTAACTCAACAGTAGCTCTTACTGTTGTGTCTGGTCCTGATTACTTTGCAGCTGCAGCTCTGTGCATGTCTACAGCAATGCACCTACTGACTGTCAAGGTAGCGCTCTTATTCCCACTCATTGTGCTCCTTATTCCCACTGTTTCCTCTGCAATGCCTACAGAGCTTTTCTGACCCTACACCAAGCAACTGGAGCCTTCCAGGACAGAAAAAATTCACTGTGGGGAGAGAAAAAAAATAAAATTTTTTGCTGACTTATCTTTGAACCATAGAATCATAGAATCAACCACGTTGGAAAAGACCTCCAAGATCATCAAGTCCAACCCTTGATCCAACATCACTGTGGTCACTAGACCATGGCACTCAGTGCCACATCCAGTCTCACCTTAAATACCTCCAGGGATGGTGAATCCACCACTTCCCTTAGCAGCCCATTCCAATGTCTGATTACCCTCTCTGTAAAAAATTTTTTCCTAATATCCAACCTAAACCTCCCCTAGCACAGCTTAAGACCATGCCCTCTTGTCTTAGTGATAGTTGTCTGGGAGAAGAGACCAACCCCCACCTGGCTACAACCTCCTTTCAGGGAGTTGAAGAGAGTGATGAGGTCTTCCCTGAGCCTCCTCTTCTCCAGGCTGAACAACCCCAGCTCCCTCAGCCTCTCCTCATAGGACTTGGTGCTCAAGTCCCTTCACCAGCCTCGTTTTTCTCTGGACTTGCTCCAGCACCTCAATATCCTTCCTGAACTGAGGGGCCCAGAACTGGACACAGCACTCCAGGTGTGGCCTCACCAGTGCTGAGTACAGGGGCAGAATCACTTCCCTGGTCCTGCTGGCCAACACTGTTCCTGATCCAGGCCAGGATGCCATTGGCCTTCCTGACCACCTGGGCACACTGCTGGCTCATGTTCAGCTTCCTGTCAATCCAAACTCCCAGGTCCCTTTCTGCCTGGCTGCTCTCCAGCCACTCTGTCCCCAGCCTGTAGCACTGCATGGGGTTGTTGTGGCCAAAGTGCAGGACCTGGCACTTAGCCTTTTTGAACCTCATCCTGTTGGAATCAGCCCAACTCTCCAGCCTGTCCAGGTCCCTCTGCAGAGCCCTCCTGCCTTCCAGCAGATCAACACGTCCCCCCAGCTTGATGTCATCTGCAAATATGCTATTGGTACACTCTATCCCCTCATCCAGATCATCAATAAAGATATTAAACAGAACTGGGCCCTGGGGGACACCACTAGTGACTGGCTGCCAACTGGATGCAGCACCATTCACCACCACTCTCTGGGCCCAGCCCTCCAGCCAGTTCCTAACCCAGCACAGAGTGCCCCTGTCCAAGCCATGGGCTGCAGCTTTTCCAGGAGTGTGCTGTGGGAGATGGTATCAAAGGCTTTGCTGAAGTCCAGGTAGACAAATCCACAGCCTTCCCCTCATCCAACAGGTGGGTCACCTGCTCATAGAAGGAGATCAGGTTGGTCATACAGGACCTGCTGGTTAAATGGCTCAGCAACAATGAAGTGAGAAGACAGTGATGGTGACAGGACCAGAGAAGTCACTAAGGGGAAATGTGGGAAAAGGTTGCCACCAGAAAGTTGTCGGAGCACGAGCTCCTGTCTCAGGCTTATATCACAGTCCTCTCCAAACGCTCCACACAGCCAGAAGCTTTATTTGTGGCTATTTGCAGCTGCTCAGCAGTAAGATTCATCTCTCAGAGACTCTCACTGCCTGACCCTTCTGCCCCCTCCCCCTCCAAGTTTTCCTATTTTCCTTGCTTAACAACTGGACTTGGACTGTCAGCAAGGATCAGGGAGCAGAGCAGAACCAGGCTCTCACAGGAACCACTGGTAGAGCTCCAGGGGTCAGGCTGTGCAGCCCCACTCAAGGCAGGACCAGCACCAGAGGGATGATTCCACTAAACTGCACAAGTGCCTGTCACTGGTGTAACAAAGGCTGACTGAAATGGGAAGCAGGTTTAAGAGCAACTCCAGGGCTAGGCTAAAGTAAATTCTGAAACTATGAACTTCGAATTTTGGCTATGGGATGGAGCAGCCACAGCTGCCGGGGCTGCACCCTGAACTCCCAGAGCACAGCACAGGACAATGGCACAGCTCTCTGCTCACACAGCCAGAGACACAAAACGCAGCTGCTGTTGCTCCTCATGGAACCAGGGTGAGGAGCTGAGCCAGACCTTCCTAGGACAGGACACACACGTAGGGAACTGCTGTTCTCTAGAAAGTACAACAGGACTGATGCTAAGGGAAAAGTGATTTAACTCATTGAAGCAATGTCAGGGTCAAAAATTAAGAGTGCCATCTACACAATTATTTGGAAAAGAAAGCATAAGTGTAATCCAGGAATTGTATCATCATTTTAATCTGATTTTGATATATTTTCTCCAGAAGCCACTTATGGACCATCCTGAAATATTTATTTCTACAAAAATGATGACCTACTGCAAAACAGCGTTGAGTCTGCTCATAAAAAAACCAGTACTTTAGATAATTTTATACTCTACCATAAGACGTATACAGCAGTCACTTAATACTATTTTGAATTCTTCTTGAACATACTGATAATTGACTCTCAAAACTCCCCCTGAAATACAACTCTTCTTACCAAAAAGGCCCTGTAAAAAAGTCTACATGACCAGATAACAGGGTGGCAGACAGAAAAATTGATCTCTGTATTACATATTATATAACTAAAAATATTATAACATTACCTTGCATCACTCAGGAAAAAAACAAGCCTTCAAGTGTTTAAAAAATTTTACCAATAACTTAAATAATAGGAAGAGAGTGATTACTGCCAAAAGAAACTAAAAAATTCTGGACAGGTAGAGTAAAAGAAAAGATGACAGAATAGCCTCGAAATACAATTAGTTTTGAAACTCTTATATAAAAGTGTGGACTATCACCTTGTCCTAAATAGCAGTATTTTTACCATCTCTTCACTACTCCACAGCTCCATCAGCGTTTCACACACCTTCCACTGCTCTTTGTTTCAGGACAACACGAGCTGTCTGATCACACTGGTGCTGACTGACAGGAACATGAAACGTTCTCATTTTGAACAGTAGAAGCTTCAGAGCACAAAGCACTTTTCTCTCTCTCTCTTATAATATTTCTGCAAAGGCTTCCCACCTACAAGATCTTGCACTGAAGTCATAACCATTGTATTTCTGTCAAATCACTGCCTACTGTCATTAACACTCACCATTACGATCCCTCCCTAGGATCAAGCTGATGGAGAAAAAAATTTGGTAGAATACATCCTATTCAAAGATACAGCTTCCCAAGCAGCAGAAGTAGCAGCCTAAATTCAGCTTGAACAAAGTCAAACTCAATGCTTAACAATATTTCCCAACCATTTTAATCATCACCCTTTCCCTCATGCTGTGCCTGAGCAAAAATCTATACATTATTTTTAGTTCCATGTATTTGAAATACCACTGTCCCTCAAAATATTCAAAGTTATCTGGATCACACACATACATATGCAAAACATTTAATGTTGTGTCCAAGAAAGAAAAGCGTTTCCTAGGTGAGGTTGTTTAATTAAAAATTAAAAGCAGATGGCTACAATACAACATAGTTCTGGAAAGAATCTTGAATTCAAGTTAATTACTTCTTTACAGAATTAAAGAGAACGTAAAAACAAAGCTAAATGCTGCACGATGTATCAACCACAGAAAATCCACCATGGTTAGAAAGACCAGGAGCTACTGGAGAGGATCCAGAAGAGGTCACAGAGATGATGAGGGGTCTGGAGCATCTCTCTGATGAGCAGAGACTGCTGGACCTGGGCCTGGAGAAGACCGAGAGGGGATCCCATCAATCCACACCAATATCCCCAAAGGGTGTCAGAGGATGGTCTCAGACTCTGTTCAGCAGTGCCCAGTGACAGAATAAGGAGCAAGGGCCATGAACTCAAACAGAAGTTCCCCTCAGATGAGGCAGAACTTCTCTCCATGGAGGTGGCAGAGCCTGGAACAGCTGCCCAGGGAGGGTGTGGAGTCTCCCTGTCTGGAGACATCCCAAACCCACTGGACACATCCCTGTGTCACCTGATCCAGGAGACCCTGCCTGGGCAGGGGGTTGGGCTGAGTGATCTCCAGAGTTCCATTCTAGCCCCAAATATCCTGGGATTCTGTTCTAAGGAGTGCTGCTGAAGTGTGAACTACATTTGTCCCGGTAATGGATAAAAGGGTATTCTACAAACATAGATCTACAGCATAAATAGAAAGTTGAATGGAAGTCATCATCAGCTTATGAAACATCATTTCCAATGATTATATAAGAAATAATTGAGATGGTGACAGACAGAGTCCATCCATGCCTCTGTTGTAAATCAATGTGAGCTCACCTCCCACACTGCTACCACTGCTCTACCTGTCAAGAACTATCAGAAACATAATTCTTGTTCTTCAGTCAGCATAAGAACTGCAGTGGAAATTTACTGGGAGCACTGAACATCTAACACAGACCTCACTGAGAAAGCATATTGCCTTTGCAAGCTGGAAGGCCATACCTGTATTTTCCGCTCATCACTGCACTGAAACGATTTAATTTAAGGGCTCAGAAGAGGGGATCCAGCTCCTGTTCAGGCTCTTACACACCTTCCTGTGGTCTGCAAAGACACAGAGTCCCCACTGCTTGGATTTCAGCTTTGTGCAAGAGAGGCTTAGGACCTTTTATGATAAACAAACACACAGACACTGACGATGGAGCAAAAACAACTCACATGAGAGCTGCTAGTTGGGCTGGAGAGCTGTACTAGAGGGAGAGAGAAAACGCAGAGGTCCCCCAGGGACAGCCTGAAGGAGAGGGAAGGCCAAGGAGCAGATGGTTGTACTTTCCACACAGATGTCATGTGGGAATGGAAGAGCTGAAAGGCCTCCAGGAAGAATCTGTCCTGGCCTTGTCTGCATTATACACAGCAATATTCTGACCCCTGTGTGGAAACTGATCAGCACCCAGCATTAACAACACGCCACGGGCTTGTGCTCACAGCTGAAGAACACCTGACACTCCAAATAAACCGGAGGATACTGGAAATTTCCTCCTTTTGGTTTACTAGGAGTGCAGGTCACAGTTCAGAGCAGAAACAGTGGCCTAACATTTCTCCCATGCATTCCTCAGCCATGTCCTGTCAGAAGAAATCCACTGGTTCTCAAAGTGGTAGATGTCAACTACAAACACATCTGAAAAAAAATCTCCCATAACAACAAAACAAAAAAAACCCACAAACTCCCCACAAAACCAAACCAAAACAACAAAAATTATAAGTCTCCACCCCACTGAATCCTCCTGATAAATACACTGCATAACCCTGTAGGATTACAGACCAACTTAAAAAAATTAATCAGAAAAAAGGAAAATCAAAATTAGCCCAGAGTATCTCAGTTTAATTTATATTTGAAAAGGAAAGTATGCACATTAGTGTGTTTTCAAACTATGCTGATAGGTTATTACACATGGTACACAGGCAGAAAACCTGTATTTGTTCTTAAATTCTTTGTTTAAAATACCACATTATTGTAAAAAGTTATAATAGAAAGGAGAAAAATTCCAAAATATTTCTGCAGGATTTGGGTAGTTTTATCCAGATATTTTTGTGCAACACTTGATATTCTCAACTAATATTTTTGAAATATGGAAAATACATTCATCCAGGCTGCAGAGGAAAAGGAAAACAGCATGGTGATTGTATTTCTTTATTAGGGGGCTAAAGCATATGTCAAATGAGGACAGACTAAGGAAACTGAATTTATTATGGAGAAAGTTGAGAAGGCATCTTCTACCATCTAAGGGGCATTTAGAAAAGTCTAGAGCAGATTCTGGTCAAAGGAGCACAATGAAAGGACAAAACCAAGCAGTCACAAGTTGCAAATTGTTCAAAATTCTGCACAGACTTTAGGAAAAAAACATTCTTTCCCATAAGACCATTTAAACATATAAGCACGTAATACAGTGAAGCTGGGGACTTCCCTTCCTTGAGGATTTTCTGAACTGGACAACCTACATGAAACCAGAGCTCCAGAAAGCTCATCCAAGCCAAGTTTTTCCAAGATTCTGAGAAAAAAATTATTTAAGAAACTGTGGAAGTTATTAAGAATAATTTAAAATGGTTGTAGCTTTAATTGCACGAATAAGAACAAGAACATATGGGTTGCCTTCACAGCCACTGCTCCAGCAGTTTCTCCCATGCCATGAGACACCACAGGACATTAATTTACTGCTAATAACAACCCACTAATGAGCTCCAAAATGGATCTGACGCTTGGGCTAACTGGTTCCAGTGTCGGTCTGTGCTCACACCGTGGCCTCAGGTAATCAGCTCCCACAAAGGCTTTCTCACACATCTCAGGAACTCAAGATCTGTGCTTGGAGCACTGGATGCTCTTTGGAAAACCAAGGAACCTTCCACGAAGGAATTCTCTTAACATGTCTTCATCTAGAGGACTTCAACCATCTATCAGATAAGAGGTATCTCTTTCCCTTATCTATGGGCAAACTTTATCTGCAATAGGAAGGGCAGGACATACCATTTAAGTTGATTATCTAACCATATTTTTCAGCTGAGATTGTGGCACAAAGTCTCTTTTTTTTTTTGACTCCTGGCACGTGTAACTTGCTGTTCACATTTCACTCTCCTCTCACACCACAGACAGCACCACCTGAACCGACTCCAGCTGAAAGGATATGAATAGATTATGCAATTATTAGGGTTTTTTCCCTTCTTCCTCCTCCCTTTGGAGGTTCAACATCTGGGACAATAACACACCCAAGTACCCTCTGTACTACAGAAATAAAACTATTAAGCCCCAAGAAGATCTTCCAGCCATTTGTAACAGCTGATGTCATCAGAGACCATAACAAAACCAACTATTAAGCATCGCCATCCTAAAAAACAAACCTACTTTTGAAGATGCTTCAATAATCAACACAAGTTTGCCTTTGCACATGGTCTGTACCTTGCAAAGACTTTTAGGGCTTTTCCAAGGAAGATCCAGCTGTGTGTTGCTACAGTGCATTGTCTGTAATGATCTTACAACCCAATATGGCTGAAAAATTGTGTTACCCATGATTTTCTTCCAAAAATGTCTCCATCTGAGCTCTCCATCTATGACTAAAACAAAAATACTCCCAATTCTAAACTCAGAGAGACACCCAGTGAGATGCTAAATACAACAGGCAAAGTTCTACTCTACCTCCACTCCTTTTTTCTTTGCTGTTACTAGAGTTATTCTTCTTCACTGTTGTCAAACAACGGAAGCACCTGGAACAAAACTTTCTAACTTGATCTTTCAGTCACCCAGTGAAAACAGGATGACACTGAAGATGGGGAGAGTGAGCTGAATATAACCACAAATTCTAGTAAGTATAAGTTCCTGATGAAGTAATCGGAATGACAGCCAAAAAAAAAAGAGCAGGAATCTTTATTGTTACAGGTGTTAACATGGGAATTAATACTGCTTTCATTCTCCACACCAAAACCAAAGCTTTTGGGGGTTGGTCATGTGCATTAATGGGATTGTTATTTTTAATAATTCTAACTCAAACAGAAATTTGGCTCTCATATATTAAAAAACAAACAAACAAACAAAACCAAAAAGCAACAAGCCTGCAAATGGTAAATAAATGTTGAAATAAGGCTTCAGACCCTGAGAAGTCTGTGTTAATCCCCAGGGAGGCCAAACTCTGGTTTCTGGAAAGAGAAAGAAGATGCTGATTTTGGTCAAGATCTGCCTTGAACAATGAGAAGTACAGTACTGACACAAAATGTGGGTAGTTATATCGCCACTGCTTACAAGGCACGTCCAAAGGAGTACAGAGATTCTCCATGGCCAAGGGGACCTTTGCAGCTCCCAACCACCTCGCAAAAGGAAAACTGAAACATGGAATGGTTTCCTGAGGCCCTTCCTATACCTGAGGAGAATAATTTCCAAGCTTGGAAATGAACACTCTAAAACTAATGGACAAAACACGTTCTTCCCATGCAGAAAAATTCTGCCTAAAGCCCAACAGCCTCCAGATACTGCTCACCCAACATGCCTGAATTGAGGAAGTATCATTTAAATCTCACTGCTTAAGCAGAATTTGGCATGGGAAACTTCTCATCTCTCTCAGATAAAGAGCTTTACATGTTTTGTAATGATTTTAATACAGGCTACTGTACAGAAACGGGGAAACAGCTGGCTGGTCAATTACACTTTTAATTAATGTTTCCTTTGATAAGCTGATACAGATTTAAGAATCCATTAAATGTGATGAAATGAACTTGTAATTTTTCAACAAATTATTTCAGCCTTTCCTGTGAGATGCACAAAGATGCTTAAACACAGTCACATTTATAATAGAGTAAATACAAATAGTGTTAGTATTTATGCCCTCTATACACAAAATTTTCTTTTTACTGCCACATTTCTGAACTTTAAGAGTGGCACACTGTAACCATAAATGGCTATTTACCTTTATTTCCCATTCCATGAAAAGTTAAGACAAGTGAAAAAGAAGGGAAGTTGTCCTTCCCATGGTTTAATTCTGCAACATACAGATGCTGTACAATATGTATTTTTCTTTCTTGTAAGGATTTACAATCAATGAGTCAACTGCAAAAAGCTACTTAACTTACTTTACAAATGGAAAAAAAACATTTGAAGGAAACAGGTGAAGGTAGCGTGGGCTAAATGGTACGCTTTTAAGAAAAAAAAAGGGAAAAGCAGATCAGAATTAAAACCTGAAGTTCAATTTATCTCATATTTACAATTTGATTTAAGTGAATGCTCTCTCTGACAATGATTCAGCCCAAAATATAATTTTAAATACCACAAGACTGGACGCCATCTCTGTAGAAGTGAACTGAAAACAGAGGTGGTAGAGTTTCATGTTTGTTCTGTTTGTTTTTTCTAAATAAGACAAAAATAGAAGAAAAAATAGTATCTTAATTCTACAAGCAATAGATATTTAACTTACTGGATTTTGTAAGTCAAGACCTAAGGAAATTGAATAATAAATCTTTTATTATTGCCAACAAGTGAAGTGCTTACAATATTAGAGGGAATAGAGGGAATAAAGCTACTAAATGAAACTATTTATTTTTGTCAAAGAACAGATTCTTGCCCACAAGACACGTGGTCTTTTTGCTCAGGTACAAATCTAGATTCCACTCATAGGCAACGATGAGACAGAAGCACCTGAAAAGACATCCCTATTAATACACATTAATTTCTTAATATTTCTATGAGTGTATGGACTGCAATAAATGTTCCATGCTCAAATAAAATGTTCCATGTTCAAATAAATGTTTTATTCTGAGTCCTCTCTCAACAGCTGACTTGAAATTGTACAGCTGTCAATATGGCCACACTTCAAGACAAATTCTATTTTTCTTAATAAGGAGAAGCTATGTTAGAAAAAAGAGGGTTCTTGGCATTTGTGGTTTTGGGGGTTTATCTTTTTACCTGGTTGCAGTTCACTATGAAGCCACAAAAACTTTTGCACTGATCATATGAAAGGGGCCATGGGATAGCAGAAATGATTCCTTAACCCACCAGTACCACTGCAAAAGCTACTGATACTCCACTCTGTTCCTTTTCTCAATATGTTAAAAATCAAATGTGTTACTTTGCAGTTAATAATATTTGATAACATGCTAATTCTATATCACAGGACAATTGTTTAATACAGTTGGTAGTTTCCACTCTGCCATGGCTCACAAAATTATGTCATGATTTTGAGTAATGAACAGCAGAATCCAAAATATGCATTCCAAAACATAACTTAATGAAGGTTAATTATAACTGGCTTTGTTTATGATAGCTATGAAAGCACTTCTTTACCTAGGCAACCCAAAAGCATTAGCATTCAAACTCTGATGCCAGGTCAAGGCTGTAGCCTGACTGTGGCTGTGTCTGAAACATATGAATTTCTCACACCCAGACTGCTTTATCACGTGTTTATATTTCCACCCAGATTAACTCAAAGCACAAATCCTTTAATTAAATTTCAAGATACAAACCAAGTATTTTTTTTGGTCAAAGCCATGAGAAATAACAAGCACACCATATTTGCAATATATACAAGTGCTTCATGGTGAGGCTTAACTTCTCCATTTGTAGATGCAAGTGCACGTGCAATCTTTTCAGATAATGAAAACAGCTTAACATACCAATTTTAATACTGTAAGCAAGGATTTTTGACAACTACACAACTGTTCCCCATAAATGAAAGGCTTCTTTTTTCAGCCTTTTCCTCTTCCTAGCTCACTTTCTCTCAAATGAATCAATTTTCTTTGTATAGCAAATGCAGCAGTGCCCTGGGAATGGATTTGATGGATGGAGTGTTCAGTGGATAAGGAATCAGTTGGATGGTCATATCCTAAAAAGGTTCCTTCCAACCCAAACTCTTCTGTGATTATCTGAACACCACCTTGCTCTTCACAGTGTTTTCTTTGTTCTTCCTCAAGCCCTAACAAGAGCTGTCCAGTAAAATGCACAGCCAAAACCCTCATGAAGACATGCAGTGAGATGGCATGAAGTTATCCAGGAAGCTGTCCAGGAAAGTTATCCTTCCTTCTCAGAACCCTACACTACCCCAGTGCATGTTAAAGAGGAAGAAAGGCTGAAGGGTCTGATTTATGCCCTCTCTGGGATGGGATCTGCTGCTTCTCTCTCCCTCTAAGTGTCCCCATCAACCACAACTTTGTAGAGGGGTCTGCAGGAGCAGGACAATGCCAAGAGATTCAAATGAAGAAGTAAGAAGTGCCAAGAGATTCAAGTATACTTGCTACAAAGTGCTTCTAAATACATCCATCTCCCTCTGCAGAAACAGTCTTTCACATAAACTGAAAGCAAGTATCATGCATGAAACCTTTTTACATTAAAAAATACTGTATTACTAAGCTTTGTGCTTAGTTCATTACTATAGCAGTGGTTTCAAATTCACTGTTAAGAACTCAGAAAATATCCACATAAATTTTGGAAAAAAAGAAAAACCTCCAAAGTACAAATGTCTAACAGTCATTTTTACTATTCCAAATTACCAGAGGAAGAGTCCATGTCTAGAGCACACCCTTCACAAGTCTTTACCAAAAGCCTCTTACCTGTGCCATACATAAAAAAGAACATCTATTAAAAGAGACAAATGTCAAATTATCAAAATTAAAGTGTTAGAGACAGTCTGAAAGACAAATCTTGTTCCCTTCTGCAGTTCAGTAGATTGATGGCACATAAAAACCCACTTTAGTTTCATTTTCTTCAAATTTAAGAAAATTAATATATTCTGGGTTTATGAAAAATAAATACTTCATGGGCTTTTTCTCTTCCCTGGGAACCACCACTGCAAGAGCATTATTCTTCTCCTCGCTCTGGTATCACTTATCTGCATGTCAAACATGCAGACAGTTTAGTCTTTCTCTCTCTCCTCCTTGTCTCATTTACATCACAACATTGTTCTGATTAAAGCTGCTGAATTTCTACCTCCTAGCACTAACATTGAGGGCAGGAAATGTGGGAAGTAGTGTCTGAGAAGGTAACACATCCAAGGTATCCATGGTGCCACAGTTTCACAGGGAAAGATTTATGTCCCAAGTCAGCTTCAAAGAATAAATTATGGAAAAGTATTATTAAAAAAAAGAAAAATGCTAGGAATTTAACAAATATGCCAACAAACATTCACAGACTATTAAAAAAAAATTTAAACTTGCATGCCAGTTTTAAGAGGTTAAGAGTCCTTCTCCACTTGATTATGTAAAAAGTCACAGTATATGAATATATACTGAGAGGAAAAAAACAAGTAACATCAAAACTAGAGAGGACAACAAAAAGTAGGATTACTTACATATGTACCTTGCATAGTTTCTGATCTATCCCATAACAGTAAATCAAATAGGTGCCAAAACATGAAAGCAAAAGCTTTGAAGTTTTACCTTTCCTGCTTCTTTTAGTAAGGTGGGGATCCTAATTAAAAAGTTAACTTTCTGATAGCAAGAAATTGGACAGGCATCAAACCAATTTATTCTTCATTTAATAATTTCTGGCTCAATTGGTGGTGGGGCGGGGGAAATCCAAATGCATGAATATCACTAATCAGTGCAAAAATGCCACAAAC
The DNA here is from genome assembly GCF_003945725.1 of Corapipo altera. Classification (NCBI taxonomy): domain Eukaryota; kingdom Metazoa; phylum Chordata; class Aves; order Passeriformes; family Pipridae; genus Corapipo; species Corapipo altera. The sequence goes on along the minus strand of NW_020884875.1, from coordinate 28,595,418 downwards.
ACAGCTACTGAACACAGCATGTTTTCCATACTACTTGCAGTCACATGAAAAATAATGCACCTTGGAAGCAGAAAAGAATCTGGGGAAGCTGATCAGGGCACACATCTTTGCTTTTCCCTCAGGGGATTTGGGCAAGACAAGGCCTGCAAAGGCCAGCTGCTGCTGTAAAAAGCAATGTTAACTTTTTTTTAATGTAATTTATCATCCGGGATAAGAAAATCACAGGGCTTTGCAACTGCCTCTGTGTGTTTCTGTAGCAACAACTCTGCATGCACAGTGGGACAATAATTCCACCTAAAGGATGCCATGTGCCTGTGCTGTGCCCCAAACTGTGAAGGGCAGTTAGACACCACGGAAAATACAACTTTACCCATGAGCCATTTGTTGAATGAGATTTAAGCCCCATGCTTCCCTCACCTGCAGTGCCATAGAAAACAAGAATCAACTCCAGTACTGAGAACATCATTTTTCATGACTGCAACAGCATTAAACTGAAAAAAAACCCCAACCCATCCAACAGTTCTGCTGGGTCATTACATGAGGTGATAATACTGGTGTGGAGTTTTTTGCCCTGTCTGTTCAAAAGGAGTGAGCTATGACCCGATCAATACTCTCCAGGCAGCTTCCCCACAGCTGGGTTGCCCAGGCCATGAATTGGATTCCTAGCAGAGTAAAATGCCTCCTTAGCAAGTAAACATCTGTTCACTGATGCACTTGGGTTTTGTATTTGCAGAAAATAGTTCACATGCTGGTTTTGTACTTTACTTGCCTTCTTTATTTCCTGCTGCAAACTGCTTGTGGCTTCCACTTACATAAAACATTCTCAAGATGTTTGTCACAGCATGCCTTTCACTTAAAAATCCATGGGAATATTACAAGCTATAAAACCATGAAACCACTAGTTTTTATGATTGCCAACCCTTTAGGTATTCTTCAGTCCTCTGCTCTGCAATTTAATTTGCAATAGTGTTCACTCTCACTGTAACCCTTTGGTGTCTTGTTTTTGCCACTACAAGCCTTCCCGTCCCTGCTCACCTACAAAAAAAATACCTCCTCAGCATCAACTACATGAATGCACTCTCTGATCTGAGCAACCACCAGCCACATACAAAGATCCACAAAATTAAAAGCATTTTATACTCATTTACAAGACTTCAGTGAGTTCATTCCAGTAGAGTTTCTACTCCTTGACTGAGGACATAAATCCACAACTTCATCCATGAGAGCAATTAGAAATGGATAGCACTCTCTATGAGAGACCACACAGACAATAGGTCAGTTGTCAGATCACCCTGGTTTAAGATTGTTGGCCAGACATCAAAAAAGATGTAAAAAAACCAGAACAGTGCAGAATGGGGTGAAACGCTCTGGATTAAAAGCGAAGGACTGTTGATCAGTGTGGTTTTACACAGTAGCCAAGAACACCACAGAATAAAACATTTCATAAACAGGGGCAAATGGAAAAAAAATAGAAAAAGAGGAGCAACGGAGCACTCTTAAGATGCACTGATTTTTCAATGAAACAAAAAAGGGGCACATGAGAAGAGAAAAAATAACCAAAAGGAACCTCAAAGACACTGTCAGGAAGATCAGCACAGGTGAAGTTCTAAAGTAGCCAACATGTTAAGGAGGGTGGGTGCCCCCTTGACTAGGAAGAACTTGGAGTACAAAACACAGTGTTCTTCTGTAAAAATATATATATTTTCTGAAGGTAAGACTTTTTTCTTGTTTTTCTAGAAAGAAGGAAGCTAAAAACACTAAAATATTTTCCTCCAGGCAGGTCAGCATTTGCAAATAGAACAGTTTGTCCTGAGCCAGTTTCTGCAATGTACATTTAATTTATACTTTGCTTTTGAAGGAAGGCTCTGCATCAAAGCTGACCTCCTGTTCAGTATCCTTGATTAGTACTTTTGAGTTCATTAAATCTGCCCCTCAATAGTATCTTCTAGTTATTAACTTTTATGGACAATGTCACGACACTGGTAAGTAGGAGCATTTACTTTACCACATGAAACAGCAAAGTGTGAGAATCAAACCAGCATGGAACCATGACACACTTCGATACATTTGCTTCCAACAAGTTTTAAATTACGAAAAGTTTCTAGCTTGTAATATGAATCTACACCATAAGTTAAACTATTCCTAAAGCCTGCTTAGGTTGGCAAACTCCCATTTAATCCAAATGGCTACAAAAAAGTCTTTACAAAAAGATGTTTGGGTCTAACTTCATTTAAATCAGTGGTAAAATTACCCATTTATCCACTTTAACTAACCTGGCTTCATACTAACTGAACTAAAACTCCATTTTATGAACAAATCCTACAAGGAGCTACGTGATCTTACTACAGCAGCATTTGCCTTCACTTAGTCCTCATTAATGTCATCAGCTTTAGACATGGAAAACTTCTAGCAACTTATTTGGCTCTTGTTTTTGATAAAAACAGATTTAGAACAGCAGAATCCTCCACTCAGCTGTTTTTTCTTTCTTTGCTGTAAATTTGGCAGTGAAAATGAACACAACACCAGAACAGAAGCACCAGTGAACAGTGTGAGTGACACAGCTAAACCTGGATACAGTTGCAGTAACAGGAAGAGAAAAGCACAGCATTCCATAAGCAAGAATTACACACTGTACTGTGCAGACTTAAGGCAGACACACAACCAGTACAGAATATTCACACGTGGTCTTTGTACCCAGCCCACATCACCGTGGCTGCTCAGTGCCAAGTTCGAACACCAAACCACCCCCAAGTTACCCACACAACCGCTTGTGCAATTCTCACACAACAAAGACCCTTCTCTCTCCTCAATCTCTCCAAGCTCTTCCTCATGGGACTATTTTTCTCTCCCATCTGTGCCCTTTGTGTTTTTAAAAATTCACTGTTTTTCCACTGCATTACTCATACACAAAGAGATGAGGAGCCTTCTTGAATCACAAGACCTGGTTTCCATGGTTTTAGTCAGAAAGGTCTTCAAAACATTATAGAAATGAAACTTTTCCCAGGAGTTTTTAAAAAAGAGCAGACAAAGACTGAAATTACCAGCTAATGGGCCAACAACCAAACCTGAATACTTCAGACCTCTCAATATGCATTAAAATGAAATTCCTGCCTGTGTAAAAGCAACTGTATTAAAACTGAAGCCCAGTTAAAAGCACAGGAAAGCAGCATATTGGAACCACTTAAAATAATACTAAATACTTCAGAGCCCTCTAGTGGTTTCATCTTTGGTACAAGAAAATTCATGAAGAATTGTTTTTGAAATAAGCCTACTGAAGTGTACTGCAATACTGTCTTTTATTTTTGTCACTCTCCTGTAATTAAGAACATTTAGGCTGGAAAGCTGCCTAGTAAATTACCAGAAAGGCAAAAAATTATACAAGCTAATATCTATTCACAGAATCAGCTAATGGGTATTATTTTTGGATCTTCATAAAAATGAGAAGCTACTCACAAACATTTTCAACTGTACGTAACCAGGAGAAAAAAAAAAAAAGATACAGCCACTCTCCCAAACCTGCATCACAACGATTACTGAAACAGCAAGCTCTGAGCTAGCTCTCTACAGCCCAAGCCTGCATGGTTTAAAAAAAAAAAAAGAAAAAGAAAAACTGATATTTTCTCACAAAAATTGCATCTGCAAGATTTCACAAGCCTACCCCCCTGTTCAGAGGATTGCTTCATCCTTAATCTATCACCCTACCAATTATATCCTCTTCTGGCTTTATTACACAGTAAAACTGATACAGAAAATAGGTAACAAATTTCCTCTTGAAATACAGAAAGACAACTCAAAACATAAGCAGATAATCAGTCACAACATTCCCAAGTCTGTACCCAAGTTCAAGTCAGTGTAATAGGAGAAATAGAATCAAATACCAGTTGCAAAGATTTTCTATACCTATTTACATTAATAGAAACAAAAAGAAAAAACCACTTTTTTCAGAAGCCAAAGGTAAGTGCATAAGCTTGGAAATTATTCCAACAGATTCTATGATCAGGAGTGTGGTAGCAAGACTATCTAAATGACCACTTTTAGGCACATGAATCTTTCACAGGCCAGAGAGAGAAGCCACAAATTTAAGTACAATTTAAGAATAAGAGAGATTTGGGAGATTTTCAACCCAGCAGCAAACTACAGCCATTCTGAAATGAGCCTCTACAGAACTACACATCTATACCTGCTTCTGGATCTAAACTCTATCAATAGGTGTGCTGTATCTAAAAAATAAAAAAGCCTCAAACACAAAATCCCTTCAAAACTTACCTCCTGGAGGTTATACTGCTGATGAGCTTTTCAGATTGATCTGACAACCTGGATGGAAGAATTATTTCAACTGGCTGCAGGCGCAAAACTCGACTCTCCAATTCTGAGCGAGACGCTGAGTCCCGAAAACAGTCAAAAATTACTTCTCCAGTAGTTGGTTGGATCACCTGTCAAATAAAAAAAATACATATATATCCACTGGATACTTACATTTTCAGGGAGTGTTTCATTGACTCGAACTGTTAAGCCAGAAAGAAAATCTATGGTGTACAGCACAAAACTGTCCAGCACCCACACATACACAGTGAACGTGGCAGATCAAAAACCATAAATTGTGTTTTTGTCAAATGTATAGTATTGTAATAACTTCAAAAGACTGTCATGACTTTGTCTTGGTAAGTGGTAGCAATGCATTAAAAATATAAATGTGGTCTTGTTGTCATCAATCCACCACTGTTCAACTTTTCATACAATTCAAATCTATGTACTTGAAGTCCATGAAAGCTACATGTAATTCAGCCTGGAATCTAAACATGTGCTTTTGTTGTTCTCTCCCATCTGCAGTGTGACATTCAAACACAAGCACAATCAAGATGCTTTTAAATTAATTAATTACCAGCTGACCAGGCTTCAGTTATCACCGCGTTTTGCTGGTTAGAGTGATTGGTTTTAATCTTCACCATAAAAGAGAATACAAATCTGAAGCGTAAATGGTAAAAAATCCTAAGTCTTTTGCTCTAAAGAATAGTATTTTATATAGGAAAAAAGCAGTCACAAGCTTTAAAATATTGACCCTAAAAATGTTTAAAGTTACTAAAGCATCTGAACTAATGATTCCCCTGTATTTGGTTAAAATATGTTTTCAAGTGAAACAACAGCAAATACAGTTTCATGAATATTCAACTATCAACTCCTTTTCTGTAGTTTTCAAATGTAAAGCCATCACAGTTCACATACAGATGATATCTTACCTAAATTGCCCCTTTTTAACAACAACAAAAAACCCAGACAAAAGTAATTTAAAAAAATCAATTCCCCACCCAAAATAAAATATATAAGACAGATTATGACTTTAAGAAGGTAATCACCCACCTCTCAAAAAAAACCCAACAAAACCACCCCATACAAACCCTAAAATACTGATTCCCCTATGAAACTAACTTACCATAATGCCTATAACAATGTCACCTGTCTTCCTGCCCCTTAGGTTTTCTCCATTTTCACAGCAACAGAGGAGGTAGTTATCAGGGACATCTCTTGTTACCTCTTCAACATCTACAGAATCATCCAGCTTCAGCAAAGGGTTCACATGTAACAAGTGTTAAAAAAAACAGTACAGAGATTTGGGTGGATTGTTCACAGGTCCTTCTGGATCTAAGTCCTTCTCTACTCACAAGCACTAATCTAAAAATCTTTTTAGCTCCTGGTATCTGGTAAGTTAGTTCAAGAAATTAAAGAAAAAAAATGAGATAGATAAGGCAGGAGATTAAAAAACGAAAAATAGAAGGGAAGAAACTAAAGTCACTGGTTAAAAGCTGTTTCTATCTCATTTTTGCATTTTCTATGCAGGACCTGCAGAACATGGTAGACTTGGGAAGCCCACTCTCTGCCTTCAGAAAGCAACTACAGTAAACATAACCTCTGCTGTTTCACAACAAACCTACACCCCTGAGGAGATTAAATTCTTTGAAAAGCCAGCCAGATGTTTTACACAACATAAAATTAAAGGAATTTGGTTTCCTGCTGCCACTTGCTACTCATGTTCCATCCAGGTGATAATACTGGAATCAAGGCCTCTCACAAACCAAAGGTTAGATCTGAAACCAAACTTGTTTGAAAAGGATATCTTCTCCAATAAGTGTAGACTTAGTGTAGAGAGCAGTCAGCTTACGGCTGAAGAGAGAGCTTTTGTTTTCTCCAGCAGCTTTCAGCGCTGCAGTTTCCATTTGTTTTATTACTCCAACCTACAGGCAAACAAGAAACAAAGTTAGATCTCTGATAATAAATTATTATTTTTACTATTTCATATGATTGATGATATTTTTAGATGTGCAAAGAGCAAATGCATGATTCAAGCTGGAGTGCATCATCAACAGAAAGGGCAGAGGCAAACATCAATCCTACTAATGAGAAAGGCATTCCTTTTCCTGACCCTTTGTCTACTCCTAATTGCCTTCCCAGCTTCTGCCCCTGTGCTTCTTGTCCTATTTTGAAACAACTAAGCTACAGTTCACTGCTTATCAGAGAATGGTTGCTGCAATCAATTTAGATTCAGCATATTCTGGGATCCTGTGACATTCTTTTCCTAAAACCAGAAAAAGAGGTATCAACAGAAAGCCTTAGAATTACAGGCATAGGAAGGAAAAAAATTGGGCTGGGATAAGGAAAACAAGGATGTGAGGAACAATAAAAGAAAGAGAGGATATATACATTTCTCTTTATCAAATGGAAAGACTTGATAAAGAAATACTGAGAGGAAAAATTGTTCCAGAACTGTTCCTGAAAACATGAAGATACTTTTCTGTAAAACAGAGGAAGCCTGAATCTACTTAAGGTCCATGACACCTCCCAGAACAGAGGAATTGAAACAAAGGACATTTTTAATTGCAGAAGCAGGTGATAATGAGCTGCCCATTTCTCAGCTGAAATAAGACTCTGGTTACAATAGGTGCAAGTTATTTCAGTGCTATTCTGTGCTCAAGAGGATTTAATAAAGGTCAAAGATGACCTTATGTCCCTTTGCCACAAGGCGCCGCACGTGGACGAACAGCCGGTGGCTCGGAATACTGGCAGTCATGAAGTTGTGATCCAGGTGGCAATAGATGTTCAGTTCTCTAGCTGCAATCTGCAAAGTACAAGAAAAGTCAGCCAACAGGTCAGAAAGTCATTCAGGAGGGTAAGGAGCTTATCTCTATGACAACAGTGATGCACAGCTACAATTAAAAGCTCAGTGTCAAAGGGAAAACATTCCAGGAGAAAGCCTGGAGGGAGTGGGCCCCTGCACCTTCCTGTCTTGGCATTGCCACAAGCAGGGGCTTCGCTATCACAGACTTCACCTGTCAGATTTTTAGGGTGCAGTTTGATGTTCACCACTGTGAGGCAAACCACACATACTGTACACACAGGGTCTAAAACACAGCTCAACAGATGGTCAAGTAATTTTCGCACTCCTAAAAACACAAAAGGAATGGAGGTATTTAATTTGTGGTTATTAAGATGGGATTAAGCTGGCTAATCAATTAAAATACTGAAAAATCAATATCAAAGAGTAGTAGAAACTGAATACTTAATAAAAAAGAGTAACAACACTTACTGAAATGTGACATTATCATGTGTGATTCGTATTTGACTTTCTGCCTTTTAGTTGTTCACTGACTAGACAATGTTTGTTAAGCAGGAACTGCAGCCAAACACTGACCTGTCTCCCTGGACCACGTATTTCTATTTCTGGACTGCGAGTACACCAGCAAATGAGTAGACAAATTACACAGCCCAAATTTCATGGGGAAAATTAATTCCCAGTAACTAAGCAACATTTCTCACTGGTCTCGAGTGTGGAAATAGTACCAATCAACGGCTGGCAGCAAAGACTTTGGGACACATCACAAAACAAATCCCCCAACATTATAAACCATTAATGAACCATCACTTCAAAATTATGTTTTTATCAAGTCTTTTCCAGTTCCTACGGATCTGGCATGTGCAGGTGCCACATCTGAACACGCATTCAAAATACCCTCTGCATCCAGACTATACTTGCTATGTTCATCTCTTTTTACAGTACTTGTTCCACTGTCTTCCAAACTGAAATACTCCTGGTAGAGTTTTAAGCCAATTCACTTCTGAGAGTTTTTCAGTTTTAACTCTGACAAGTAATTATTCTGGGAACTCACCTTAAATTCTCAGCATGCAAGACAGCAAGCACTACCATCCAATTACAAAATAATAAAGCCTATTTTGGCAAAAAGTTTAAGCATGTAGAGATTTTTTCACCTTGATTTCAAGTATCAGAAGCACCCACAAAGAAACCTCTCTTCTGGAAGTAGTCATAGATCGAGTAGGACACCAGTACAATGCAACAATTTTTGCATAACCCTGGCAAAAATTACCTCTGCATCTTCTCCAAAGAAGCGGTATTTGTATCCACATTCCACACACAAAACAGCATCTTTATACTGTTTCTTCATTTCTATGAACTGAAGTTCTAATGGAGTGTAAATGCTTTTGGTTCTTTTATTAAGATTTGTATCCAAAGCATTCTGAGTATTTTCATAGGACTTAAGAGATGCAGAAAACTGACTAAGATCACATCGTACCTCCTCCTGTAAATAAAGGATGGAAAAGTACAGTTAGGAATCATCACACAAATCAACTGCCCCCATATACCTTGGCTTATATTGACCACAGAGCTAAAGACTCTTCCTGCATTAAATAGCCCAAAGAGCTGCAGCAAAACTACTTAAGTAGGATATACACAACGCAGTTTATTTGGAATTAAAAGGAATTAAAAAGTCATGAAAGTCAAAGTTAGTTGACTTGCTTTACAACAATCCTCAGACATCTCAGGTGAAATCATATGTCTTATTGTATCGTAAGTTCTCAAAACACAGATCAAGAGCCATGCAGGCTGCAAAGACTGGGCAGTCCAAACTGGCCAGACATTAAAATAACCACTCCAATTTACAGTAAGAAACTCCAGTGTAGAGAGATTAATGATGTTCCAAAAATCCACAGTAAACCCAGAAATAAAACAGTTTGAGTCTCAGTTCACTGTCTCAACCACCAAAACTATATTTATTCTCCAGTATGCCCTTATTATGTAAGTTCAGCAAACCTTCCAAAATAATTTATACACAAAAAATCTATACTACAGTTTCTAAAATCCTTAACACGTAAGACTTTGAGCAGCCCAGTCTCTCAGCAATTTACCATTCACAATGACATTATGCAGCCTACTCTTCTCAAGCAACTTCAGGTCTACAAATCAGCATTGTTCTGTGTCGTCAACAAGGTGATGGGTTCAGTCTTTCATTAGTGCAGTGAACAACATTGATAAGGCATTTTTCACTTACAGTGAAGTTCTTCCTCACTCATATCACAATATCAAGTACCAATAAAATTTGTTCAAAAAAAAAAATACTAACACAACACCCTCCACAGGTTTTTAAAGCCCATGATCATTCAAAACACAATTCATTAGGTTGTGCTGCAAAATTCTGTATCTGCAAATAAATCCATCAGACTTCCATTTCTAGCAAGCGTCCCATCCAGATGACAAGCAACCAAGTGAACAGACTGCTTCGCAGCTGTGATAACTCAGAAGAAATACAGAGACGACTTAAATCATACACTCTGGGTCATAGGAATGTACAAAGACTGCAGTCAGAGAACAATCAGGGAAAAAGAACACTTTAACTGCAAAATTTCCAGAATTGCACACCATCCAGCAAGACAGCACAGCCCAGGACAAATAAAGCTGCACCAGAACTTGGGTGGCCCCAGGAGCTCAGATGCCTCTACTGCAAAACCCTGAGCCCAAGCACCCAGCAGTCCTCAACCCAAGGTCTGTGCCAGCCCAGCAGGAAGACCTTGTCTCATTTTAGGGGAAATCGTAGCGACAATGACATGAATAAAGGTCATGAAAGGAAGCAAAAGAAGTAAAAGCAGAGAGAGAAGTTGAATCACTGAAATGGTTGTAAGTTAGCAGCTTGAGGGATTTAGAGGAAAATCACTTACATAAGCAGGTTAAAACTGCTGGAAAAAATCAAGATACAAACATATAAAATGAGCTGCTCCAAGAAGGCAGGCCAGCCCATGAATCAGTTTTCTGTGTTCTCCAAGGGACCACATCTACATAAGCTCAATCCCTTATCACAACAGAAATCTCTTGCCACAAGCTGTTCACTTCAGCATTTTGAGCTCACACACAAACCAGACACCCCCAGATTAAGTTCATGAGCTTCAGGGAGGGTTAAAATCAACTGTATAACCTTCCATACAACCTCCTTCCCTCAAAGAGTCAGATATAAAACTTCACTAAAGAGCAGTTGCCACAATAAGCCAGGAGATACCTTTTAGGACCTGACACCTAAAACAACGAATTAACTAAAGTTAATTAGACCCATAATTAAAGAAGAAGCAAAATACTACAACTCTTACAAAGTACTATTACCTCAGTCTTATTGACTTGCATAATACATATAATAATGATAACTTTTCATGCGTGCTACCCATATCTTCTGCAGATGAAAAAGCAGTGGTATCTCTAGTAGTCAGATTTACCAGCCACTGGATTAGGCTACATCTCAGCAATATTTCTAATATTTATGTAAAGAAAGACTGGTAGAAATTTGACATCCCACATCAAAATTGGTAGAATTGAAAGAAAGATGAGCCAACTACCAACTGAACATGCGTTATTACGATATTACAGCTTCACTCAATCACAAGATACACTACCAGTGTCTCTGCTCTCATTACTGCTGTTTTTCAGTGGTATTACTGAAGAGCTAAAGATGCATCCTGTTCACTACAAGAAGAGCTTCAGGAAAGCAGGGTCTGTGGGGTCTGTCGGGTTCTGCTGCACTATTTCATGACAGAACACAAAAACACAAAGCTTCTGCCAAAACTTGCTTTTTTAAACCACAACAAGCAATCTACACACCACAGACCACAGCTCTGCATACCTTCTGAGCAACCTTTGGGTCAGTGTCCCAAGACGGAAGAGGGATCTTCAATTCTGAACTTCTCCCAGTAATACTGGGACATTTTTTCAAACTCTCGGACTCTTTCTCCTGAAAACCATCCTGGATTCTGGTACACCGCTGGTCTGAATCACTGCTGAATTCTCTCAGTCTGTCTAGAGTTTGCAAACATATACAGGGCTTTTCATGCTTCTGAGGTTCTTCTTCAGTAAAAATACACAACAAAAACATTAGCAACTTATTTTCTAAAGCAGAATGTCTGTTAGAATAACATCAGTAAGCACAGAACAAAACCATTTTGCTCCATCTCTCTCTTCTCTACATTCCTTCTCCTCTCCCATTGTAATATTTCTCCCAGACTGACAAGAGTCATGCATGGAAACAGCTTGATTATCTCCCTGGAAAACCAGTATTCCTCACTTGTGTGCTTGGTCATACATGGGAAAAGACACACAACTATTTTCTGGGCTGGTAACTACAAAGCCACTAATTTAGTCAAGAATACTGGAAATCAAGTAGAATTTTTGTCAGTCCAGGTTTTAGCAGTATTGCTACTTGGTAGTGTCTTAGTGGTACTTCAAACCATTGCACCGACAAAACTGAATATAGTTCCCACTTTAAAAAACTTAGGAGGCTAATTCTTTTAAATGAAGTGCAATGAACTGTATATACACCCATTTGTTTTTGTACCAGTATTATTTTATTAAACTCTTGGTTCAAAGCCAGATGGAACTCAGGCATTCTCAAGACAAAGGAGTGGCTGTTGTTTCCCAGGTGAGAATTTACTTCAGGGTAGCCTTTGGGTACACCCGTTACAGACCAGGCTCTACAGAGCTCTCAAGTGTCAGTTGTGCTTCAGAACAAGACTGTTAAACCAACACAGGAAGGAAAGTTGCACCATTTCTGCCTGGACATCTGGACTTCACTGACTGAACAACCTGTTAAAGCTGAGTGAGCTGAAGGGAATTTGCAAAGTAATTCTGGCGCAAGGCTCAAATTCCTAGCTCCTGTGCCACAGAAAGGTTCTTGAACAGTTCAGGAGTACGCTCATTATGGCTCTTCAGAGTTGCACCTTACACTCAAGGGACACTTCCCGAAGTACCGAGACACTTTTTTCACATTTGACAATGACAAACTATTTACTAGCTGTCAATGCTTGGAGGTTGGTTTACAGTCAACTCACTTTTATCCTGAGTCTTCAGTGGGTTACAGATATCTTCTAGAGTGATTTGTTGTGCCTTGGGCTTCTTTTCACAAGGTTCATTGCCTTCAGTTGATGTGCTCCTTTTTGTGCCACATTCAGAAGCCTGAAACATAAATTACACAAAGAAGTTCAGTTCCTTTTTCTCTTTGCCATCCTCTAAGAAAGACAATAACGCAACCAAGCATTTCACAAAGAGACAACACAAAATTATTGAATAACCCATCCCTGGAAGTGTCCAAGGCCAGGCTGGACAGGGCTTGGAGCAACCTGGTCCATTTGGAGGTGTCCCTGCCCATGATGATGTATGGAAGGAGATGAGCTTTAAGGTCGTTTCCAACCAAACCCTTCTGTGATTCTATGAAAATAATTTACCATATACAAAATTCCTAACTATTTTACCTATCTACATGTTTTGTTTATAAAACAGTTCTTCTAGCACTTGAGGCTACAAGAGGAAGAGGAACAGTACATCTTGTGATCAGGTTGGCTGTTGTGCTATAAAAAAAACACCTGCAGCTATTGTGGCTTCAAAAGGCAGCTTAAAGCTACTTCTGTGGCAGAGAACTGAACCAGTATTTAACAGACTTTCCCACAACACCACAGCCACCGCCTGTGCCTGAACCAGAGCTCTTCTGCAAATCCTCACTCCCACAGTCCAGAGTTCTCTCTTTGCCAGATACTGGCTGTTCACCCCCAAGAGGCATCATTCCCTACGGACTGAATCCTAGAGATGATGGGATCACCTCCATTTGCTCCACACCATCCTACAAGTATCAGTCCAGGCTTAAAAAGGTTTTCCTAAACTACTTGTAAGCACCTGGGTTTGTACAAAATACAGCACTGTCAACCACTACTCCTTAGATGTCTTTTGACACGTGCACTTTGAACACTATGTAAACCAAAAATTCGTCAATTTATGCTGTTTCATCAGTGATCTATTGCTTAACAGCATGCAAGAAGTTTGACTAAATATAAAGAAGTAACTTACAGTTCCAACAACATATAAACACTTCACAGATAAGCACACAGCAGATGCTTTCAGCTGCCTGCAGCCACATTTCATATGGTAATCTCAGAGCGTTTAATTGAGGAATTTCAATTTCCTTACAACTAAGCAGGAGCTCCACCCCCACCAACCAAGTTCATAATGTCTATATAACCTATCCATATGTACAGCCCACATAAGTAGCAAAGCTTCTGAATCCACTGTTAAATACCACCAAATAAACACTAATTAGGAAGCTTTCTCTGCATGGGCAGAAAGCCGCAATCACACCTTTAAAAATGCGTTTGGACCAAAGGTAACCAAAAAAGTTGCCTTGACACACAGGTGGAAAAAGCAAACGACCATCCTGGGCTACAAGGGGCTGGAAATTTTAACTACAGGAAGACTGGAAAACATAAACTCAGCATGAAAACCAGTTCCTAAGAGATAGCAGTTTTTAACCAGTGGTGATACAAAGAGGCTGCTGGATCATTGCAGGCTCTTTTGGCCTTGCACCCAACAGCAGACCTACCTGGAGTTGCCTGAGCTCCATCACCTGGGCCATGAGCTCAGCCTGCTACCTGCCAGAGTTGTCCACAAAATCTGATTTGTCATCTGGTGTGCAACAAGCCAATAATTACACACCTGAGAGACACTGAATATTTATTTCAGAACTTCACAGGCCACGGGTTAGCAGTGTGTTCCACAAATCCAGCACAACAACTGGACTTTCTGTGCCATCATTTATACATAGAAATCCAGAATTAGTAACTTCCCAAGCACAGCCCCTCTATCAGGATCGATTAGTCATTTGCATATAAGTTACACAACGCCAGCCAACTTCTACATGTGCTCAGGGGAAGGGTCTGCACTTGGGCTGAGTCTTTTTTGGCCTGTAGATGTGGGTTTTAGTATTATAATGAACACAGTTCAGCCACAGGATACGCAGACCTTGAGCATTTTGCCAATTAGCAATGTGTACATAGGCACACATCAATATCTTTATTTCACCCTGAATGCTTGTTGGTTCCAGGATGTCCTTCCCTAAGGGATGCAGCTGCTGCCTGTCCCACTGACCAGGTCTCCTTCCTTGTTGATCAGGAAACAATACAAAGATCAAACATCAAAGAACATCCTGATTTAAGATAATCTCTACATATTCCACATTTTGCAACACCAGGAGGCACAGCCTGTGCCAGCGATCCAATATGGGAGCAAAGCCCCAGTGACATGGACCAGCACCCTGGCCCTGACCAGCTCATCAAACCTTTGCTGAGCTCCAGTTCCTGCAAAATGGGACATCCTGGATCACAGAATGGTTGGGGTTGGAAGGGTCCTCTGGAGATCACGCAGCCCAACCCCCTGCTCAGGGAGGGTCACCTGCAGCAGGGGACAAAGGGACATGTCCAAGTGGGTTTGGGATGTCTCCAGACAGGGAGACTCCACACCCTCCCTGGGCAGCTTTTCCGGGCTTTGCCACCTCCATGGAAAGAAGTTCTGCCTCATGTTGAGGGAGAACTTGTTGTGTTTCATTTTATGGTCATTGCTCCTTGTCCTGTCGCTGGGGCACCACTGAACAGAGTCTGGGACCATCCTCTGACACCCCTTGGGGATATTGGTGTGGACTGATGGGATCCCTTCTCAGTCTTCTCTCTAGACTAACCAGGCCCAGCTCCAGACCCCTCATCACCTCTGTGGCCTCTGACCCTCTCCAGCAGCTCCTTGTCTTTCCTTTGTCTGAGGATGCCCTCAGAGTGCCCGCGTCACACAGGTGCTGCGGTCGGTCCCTCGCCTGTAGGAACCTCTGTCCTGCCTGCCCGCCCGTCCGTCCCTCCCTGCCCTGGCCGGTCACCGTGTTCCGGGCGGAGCCGAGCTCGCCGCCGGTCGCCGCCGCGCCGAAAAACCTGCTGAGCACGAGCTGCCGCCTGACCCCGCCGCGCTCCCGCCGCCCCCTCGGCACCATGGCCCGGCTGGGCCCGGCACCGCCTCCCGCCGGATGGGGCCGCTCCGCCCGCCCCCGTCCAGCCCGCCCGCCCCGGCGCTGCCCCGCTCGGCCCTCACGGCGCCGCCATGGCGCGCTCGCTCAACTCCATCGTGGCCGTGAGCCAGAACATGGGCATCGGAAAGGACGGGCGGCTGCCCTGGCCACCCCTCAGGTACGGCCGCGCCGCCGCCGGGCGAGAGTGACGGCGGGCGGCCTACAGCTTCCGGCGTGCTCTGCGCCGCACCATTGCCGCCGGGCGCTGCGGGGCCGCGTGGGGTGCGCCGGGAGTTGTAGTCCGGGAGGGCGATGCTCGGCGAGGCGGGAAAGCGCGGCGATGGCGGGATGGCGAGGTTGGGGTTTCGGGTGGGTTCGTCTTCACGCCATGGCGTGGGTTGTCCCTCCTGCAACCGAGGACAAAGGTCCCGCCTCGGCCATGGCATCGGCCCAGGCTCTGTCTAGCCTCTCCTCCCCGGGCACCAGCAGAACCCGCTTTATGTTTGGGGTTTTTTCTTTCTTTTTTTTTTTCTTTTTTTTTAGTTAGAGAAATTGCCAAAAAGTATTAGAAATTAGATACTGCATTCTTAAACCACATTGTAACCTTCTTCATGTTTTCTCGCCAGGAATGAGTACAAGTACTTCCAGAGAATGACTACCACGTCTCATGTGGAAGGTAATGTGGAGCTGTGTGTAGTGTCAGGCACGGAAAACTGGGGATTTTACATTTCCCTGGATTACCAGCCTTATTTCTGCACACCACCTGCCCTCTCAAGCCTCCCCTGTACTTCATCCCTTGGGAAATCGTTCGGATCAGATGAAGACATGAGATGATTCAGATGTTTTGGGGGTGCAGGTGATCTGTTAATGAAAAGGATTCCCAAGTCCTGTTTCCCCAAAAGAGTAGAAAACTTCACCTCAAGTTTACCTAAAACATCTTTCCCTGAAACTCCATGTTAAAAATGGAAAGGTTTTCACATGCTGATTAACTAGCAGAGATGGTTTGTTTTTTTCAGGCTGTTTTAGCTTATCTAACTTGTTTGCTGTAGCTCAGCCTTGGTCATTTATTCCAAGCCTCTGACCTTTCTGATGTAATTTTGTTTCGTTTTCTGAGTGCTGAGCCATCCCCATATGCCAGAATACCGTAACCCTGCTGATAATACACAGCAGCCATACTGCAAACATTTCCCAACGTGGTCACTCCTTCCTATTTTTTTTTATTCATGCTCCTGTTAAAACTCCTGGTCAGCCTAATATGTTCCCCTGTTTTGATTAGTTGACCTATTCCATTTTCTGACTTAAAGGTCTGTTCCATAATCCACAAGGAATGTCTAATCTCATTTTTCAACAGTCTTAAGGAAGGATTTTATTTGTGTTTTGGAGACCTCATTCATCCCATTGCAACTTTAAAAAAAAAAGAACACAATTTTAAGTCTTTTTAAATGTCTGCAAGTTGAATCTTACCTGGCACAAATAACCTCTGATCAAAAAAAAAATATTTAAAATACAATTAAAAAGAAAAATTTTGCTCCATCCTGCCTGCAGATCTTTTGATAAGTTGTGACCTTAGGTGTTAGGTAGGTAAGTTGCTTCATAACCAGGCTTCTTAATGGATTATGCTACCATAAATCTTCACAGCAGGGATGTCACCTTTGACTCTCAGCCTCTGTGTTTATTTTTCTGACAACTCCATTTCCTCATAAAGAGAAACCTTTCTCTTCTTAGGAATGTATATAAGAGGTAATTTTATAAAAAAAGGTCTGTATATGAGGTTATGAATGCTTGGGTTTGGTCAGAAATTATAGGTGAATTTTTAGAATATGATTGAACACCTGATACCCTTCAGCTTTAGATTTAATTTTGCTGGTTCTTCTAAAAAATGTTATGAGTTTATATGAGACTGCATTGGTGTCAGCTGACTGACAATGCCTTGAGGCCACAAACATGTGACTGGTTAGTGACCGGGGCCTAAGCTTGTGCTTTTGTTAACTGCTGTCATCAAGTTTAGAAGGGGAAGTCCACCATTGTCACTAAACAGTAAACTTAAGTAAATGTTTCCTCTCATACTCAGGTAAACAGAATGCACTGATAATGGGTAAAAAAACCTGGTTCTCCATTCCTGAGAAGAACCGTCCTCTAAAAGACAGAATTAATATTGTGCTCAGCAGGGAGCTCAAGTAAGTATGATGAATAATAGGCCTGTAAAACAAATAAAAATTCTGCACCTAAAAATACCTCTAGCAAATCAACATACAGTAATTCCAAATGTATCATTTCTGGTATTTGGTTAGAACGAATTTCTGCTCTTTGTCCTGAGTGTTATAACTACTTTACCTTTAATTTTTTTTTTATTAATTTACAAGTAATTGTCATTACTTTGCATTGTAAGTAAAACTTCTAGCTCTACTCACAAACCATTTGACAGTTGTCCATAGTTTTTCTGACTCGTGTTCAACTGCATTTCTCTAGTTCCTGCTTAGATTGGTGGCTCTTAATCCCTTTTTTGAAGCTTATTTTTATTAGGATTTGTGGATGAACTGCCCTTTTTCAGAGCTCTCATCTTGAATGCGTCACCCGCAGTTACCCAAATATTATTAAACAAAAATGTCCACTTAGAGTGGTTTATTGTTTTGGAGGATGTTGGTGGGTTTGCAGCTGATCATGTGGGCGGGCAGTGAATAGGGGCTTTTCAACTATTTTTATTGAATGAAATATTAATGTTTTGGAATTCAGGTAAAAATTTCTATATTATCTGTAATTTATTTAATTTATATATGTAAATTCCTCTGTTATGCTTTTTCGAAAACATGTTATAAAATTTCAGATCTATAATTTATAAAGCCTCTTAAGTTACAATGAAGCTGAAATCTGATAAACTTGCAGTCAGATGAGAATTCTAACATAGATTGGCAATAACAGGCATTTCAAAACAATTACATTTAGTTGTTTGTGAATTCAGCCAAACACATTGTGTCTCTAGATTGTATTGATGATCACAATGAATTGCCTTCTAATTATTTAGTGATAAAACTTTGCTTTTTTCTAGGGAAGCCCCGAAAGGAGCACATTATCTTTCCAAAAGTCTGGA
The DNA here is from genome assembly GCF_003945725.1 of Corapipo altera. NCBI lineage: Eukaryota > Metazoa > Chordata > Aves > Passeriformes > Pipridae > Corapipo > Corapipo altera. Next base: position 28,577,193 of record NW_020884875.1, on the reverse strand, counting down.
TGATGCTTTAGCTCTTTTGGATTCACCAGAGCTAAAAAGTAAAGTAGACATGGTTTGGATCGTTGGAGGCACTTCAGTTTACAAGGTACATTCAGCCTACTCCTGAGTTACTCGTTCTCTCTGGTGGGATGAGAGTGGCTCAAGTCCCTGTTAATTCTGCATTAGGAAGTGCAAACTGCAGTGATTCTAACAGAGCAAGTCTTGGAAAGTGAGATTTCAGCTCTCGAGTTTAAAATACCTGTCCAAGTAACCAAATGTTGGTCTTGCCAGTGGGCCACTGCCATACAGTTGTTGTGCTTTTGAGAGCTTTATTTTAAATATCTAAATTGCTCGGTTTTTCAGCCAAAACCACGATTGCTATGTTTATTTTACCAAGGGTGCTGACTGACTCTGCAAAGGATATGAAAAAAAAAGAAAAATGGTCCAGCATTTTTAGCCAGAGTATGACCCTTTTTGCATGTATACAGGTGAGAAAAGAGGGTTTAGAGAGAGCTGCCAGCTGATGGTGTCAGCAGTAAGAGGAGATAATCATATGACGAGAGGTTGCACTCACTCTGCTTTCCCATCCAACAGCCAGATGTCCCTACTGCTCCCAGTCTCTGGATTAGTAATTGAATTGTTAAGAACTGTAAAGCAATTATTTTTTTAGTAGTGAAGGAAACAGTTCTAGTATCCTTTACTGTCCACTTGTTGTTTGGCACTGGGACTTCAGATGTATGATGACAGTGCTGTCAAGCTCCTAGTAGCAAATGGGGGCTGATACTATGCCTTGTGTGGGACAGGAAAATACATTTTCTGGTATTTCTTGCCTCTGCAGTTTTTGCCTTTCACGAACCTCTTTGTGTCTTTGGAATGCATCTTTTACAGTAAAAAAAGTGAAGTATTTAGATATTGCTAAAGCTGTGAGAAAAATGAAGTACATGTATAAATAGCCTGTAAAACACTGTTGTTTCTTTATTCCCTTTTTTTAATTTCTGTTTTATAATCACTTCTGAGTGTGGTGAAGTAGACATCATGTATTTGATATTGCAAATGCATTCAGTCTATAATCAGCTATTATCCTATAGAAGTAATCTGTCCTTCACTCTCAGTCTGCTTCCAAGCAGGGAATTTGTGGAGACAGCTTCTCTTCACAGTGGGCACAGCTGCCCAGCAAGAGCCTCTGACAGTAGTTCTGCAGGATGCAAGTGTGAGCAGAACCATTTACCCCTTTCCTGCAACAGCCACAGGCTTATCTAGTGCTGTAGAGAATGATTGTTTTTGCTTCTCCTTCCAGGAGCACCTGTCTTGTAGACTTGTATTTTAACTATTTTTCCAGTGTCTGGCTGATATTTGGTAGAGAATAATGTAATTTTTTAGACTCTTAATCACCAATACTTAGATTATAAATTGGAAGCTTTGACCAAGAGTAACTTGGAACATACTATTTGTGCTGGTCAGTGTAAGGAAATATGTCTTAGGGTAATAGGAGATCTGGTTACCCTGGACATGGAAAAGCATTGAAAGAACTGAAGATGTTCAGCCTGGAGAAGAGAAGGCTCTGGGGAGACCTCAGAGCCCCTTCAAGTGCCTAAAGGGGCTCCAGGAGAGCTGGAGAGGGACTTTGGACAAGGGCCTGGAGGGACGGGACAAGGGAGAACGGCTTTCCACTGCCAGAGGGCAGGGTTAGATGGGATATTGGGAAGGAGTTGTTCACTGTCAAGGTGATGAGGCCCTGGCACAGGTTGCCCAGAGAAGCTGTGGCTGCCCTATCCCTGGAAGTGTTCAAGGCCAGATTGGACAGGGCTTGGAGCAACCTGAGATAGTGGAAGGTGTGCCTGCCTGTGGCAGGGGGTGGAACTGGATGGGCTTTAAGGTCCCTTCCAACCCAAACTGGTCTTGAATTCTGAAATTTCAGCTGTTTTCCCCCTTGCAAGCTCAGGATATCTGCTCAGGATATTTGAAAGGAAATATTAATTCATTAGAGAGAAATCTTAACAGTTTTATACAGATTCCTGCATTCAAACTAGGCTTGTGATCTTAACTAGAAGGGTTTGATGGAAAACACACACCTCTACCAAAACTGCAGGTCATTTTTGTAGTGCCTGTATTAAAGATGCACAAAGGGTTTCATAAGAGTATTTCTGTTATACTTTGTACAAATGTGTGGGAAGTAAAATAACAATTGGTAATTGAAGTGAATAATTTTATTTGGTAGTTACAGGTATTTGGGTTTAAAGCATTATTTTGATCTTACTGCTTTGTGTGGCTCAAAGGTTTAGAACTGATTGTGTTTATTAGTATGAGCCTTGTCCATATAAAGGGCTATCCCATTTTGGTTATTCAAGCTGTTATAGGATTTTCTTACAGGATAATGGGTCTATTCATCATTTCTGCTGTCAAACAGGAAGGATGTTCACATGAGAGCTTCTTGCTGTCCTTTTAGATCAAGGACATGCAGTTGGTACAATCACTAGTTCCAAGGGGAAGGTGCCTCAAGGCTCCTCTGTTACAGCTCTCTGTCTGATCCAATGGGCAAGGAATATGCACAGCACCGGCCTAGTGTGTTCAGGATAGTTGTTCTGTGGATTGCTAACTCCTTAGTGCACAGACATCTTTAAGTTGAGTTCGCTACGGAAGGGAACACACCCCTGGCACTTAACTTTGGGGTGGGCTGCTTCGGCAGCCTGTCAGGGGCTGATATGGATGTTGAAGGATGAGTAGGAACGTGGGGGGATTCTTGGGGTCCTCACTGGGGATGCTCTGCCCTGTTTGGTCTGTGATCCTTGGCACAGTGAACTTAGGCTGGTGACATCCCATTGGGTCTGGAGACATCCCACTGGGTCTGATGATGACATCCCACTGGTGTGGGATTCTGGGGAATGAGGAGTAGATGCAAAACATATTTGAATATGAGGGTGCACAACTGAGGACATCTGTCAAGAGCTACAGCAGCAGCAGCCGCCATTGCCAGACAAGAGGGTGGCCTATTGCCCTGTGGAGCCTTTTAACACAGCTCCCAACCTTAGCGCCTTCTGATCAGTTTGGCTTGGGGAGGTCCCCCGTGGCCAGGGCTGTTGTCTCCCAGCTCCCAGGAGCAGTCCTACCAGCCTTGTTTCTGTAGATGGTGTGAGCAGGGAACATGAACATGATCTTCCAGGCCTTTGCTGCCTTTGGTTTCCCACACCCTTAGTGTGGGTCATTCAGGACATCTGAGCACCTGCCTCACCTGAAACAGTGCATCCCCTCTGTGCCTCGTGCTCAGCCCAGACACCTTCGCACTGAAACACCAGCCTGACCTGACCTCACCCAGGGAGTTGTGCCAGGTCAGCACCTGCCCAACTGCAGGGTGAGGGCAGTACTGATGCCTCCAGGGAAGCTTTTGGACTACTCACAGCACAGGTTTACAAGCTTAATTTCTTTGGATGTTAGCATGGTGACACACTCTGTGGATCCTCTGCACTGCTCGGGATCTCCTGAGTTGCAGAAGGAGTTGAGGTTGCTGTTGGTTGTGTAGGTGTGGAAGGAGGAGCAGAACAGCGCAGCAGTGGTCAGTAGGTTACAGCAATTACAAAGCTGTTCTGTGTAATGACAGGCACTTCATGATTTTGTGCAAGCACTTCATGTTTGAGGGCTATCTGCTGACCTGTGAGTGCTTCTTGTTAGCTGGAAGTGGCTCACTCATAGGTTCTGGCCCTGGAGTCCCTGGTAGCTCTTAGAGCTTGTCAGACATATCCCTGAAGCACATTTCCTGGCTTGGTTTCATCCCCAAGAAATTTAGTTCATGGATGTCAAAACTGTTCCCAAGTACAACTCAGGCTTGATGACTGGGAGCAATCGGAAGATTCAGTGACAGTTGGACTCAATGGTCTTGGAGGTCTTTTCCAACCTCTGTGATTCTACAGTTTTGTGATTTCAAATCTTCTTCTGAGTTCAGACACTGATGCTCTCTGTGTGGAGGTATTGTCTCCTGATTGAGAGTTCAGGTCTTGGCTTTGACTCTGAAAAACAGTGCTAAGGGACATCCTAAGGGAGTCATAGAATCACAGAGTGGTTTAGGTTGGAAGGGACTTCAGACACCGTCTTATTCCAAACCTTCTGCCGTGGGCAGGGAGACTTTCCATTAGACCAGGTTGCTCAGAGACTGCTCAGTTATATCAGTTTCTTTTAACTAGATTTAAACTGTGTAGTTTAGACTGATTAGAAACAGCACTCAGGCTTTATTAGGCTGTTCCTAGGAGTAGGATCTATGAGTCCAGCACATTGCCACATATTATATACAGTCGTCTTAAAAGAAAGAATAAATAACACACACAGGTGTTGATTTACTTATGTTGGTATGGTCTTATGGTGTTTGTAGAATGAGTACATCAACATTCCATCAGCTCAGCACTATTCATCCTCTAACTTCTCTTCAGTCCTAAGAAAAGGAATGCATGGAATGGGCTGGACAGGGCAAGAGTGAATTGAATGTCACTGAGGAACTACTTTAATCTCCGCGGAAATGACAGAGTTGTGATAAAGCTCCTTTGCCATCCTGCCAGGTCCATGGCAGTAGTTGGCAGAGGTAGTGTCAGAGTCCGGTTATTGCCAAACAGGCTCATGTATAGGCTCCACATGTAAAAGGCTTCCTGTTTGATCCAAAATTTAACTTATCTGAAGATACTGTGAAAGAACATGGAGGACCAGGTGCTCCCAAAGGAGCTGGAACCCAGGGGCAGTAACTGGGATGACAGGGGACACATCAGCTAGGGCTGGAGGTGGTGAGAAAGGTCCATGGGGCAGAATCAGGCCCCATGGAGGTTACCAGAGTTAGGCACAGCCCTGGAGTGACCAGACAGGGCCATGGGTACAGGCCAAGGTCAGGTCAGAATGTCAGCCTATATGTGATTCAACTGCTTATTTAAATCCCAATATAGGAAAAATTGTGAAATGGAAAGTGGAGTCACTTTACAATGTGTTTCTCCTTGCCCACTGCACTCTCTCTGCCATGACATTGGGCATTCCCACCTGCTGAGGAGAAACATATGGGTTATAACCACCTCGAGTCCCTTGCTTTTCCCCAAGTTCTTCTCTGTTTGTTGTTTACTATTTGTGGGCCACCTCCACACAGACTCCAGAGCTAGTCTGGCAACTGAGGAAGCATTTGCACTTCTTTTATTAATGAGCGGATGGTTACACAGCTGGTTGGTTCACTCATCTAATGAAACCATTTACCTGGAACAGAGGTCACCATCTGGTCCCTTTGGACTAAATTCAGTTCTCTTTGCAACGTCTGTGATCAGTGTGCTCTTCCCTGGCCTGTCCTGGTGGTAGAGAGTTCTTCTGAAGCTGACTTCCTAAAGCTGGATAGGACATCAATTTATTCTTCTACTACAGAATAGAAGTATCTCCGTTTGCAAAAAACAGTATGTTTTTGTTTGTGGAGCAGATTATTATTCTTCTCTCATTTTGCAGGTGTATGTTTCTCTTCTTACCTGCCACACTTACTTAAACAAATAAAAATACTGGTATTTGTGTAGAAGCTGGACCAATACCAGTTCAGTCCTGTTGGATGCTGGTGTGTTGTGAGTTGCCCCTTCCATTTTTACCTGTTGTCTAGTAATCAGGCGGCTTTTCTAGAAATTAACCTCTTAGCAGTGGCAACAATTACTTTTATTGGATTCCATTTGCTATGGCTTGGTTCCTGTTCTTGCTGAAGTAGTACCTAATAGCCTGCTGCATGGTGAGTCACCTTCCACAAAGAGCATTGCTCATTACCAGTTTAAGGGAAAGGGAGGAATGGCTGCAAGCTTTTCAAAAATATATTGTAACCACCATCACTAGTGTAGCTTTTAATAGGTTAGTTTAATGCCACAAGGTATGGGGAGAGGTGTCTTTCCAGCCTTATCTGGAGACAAAATATCTCAAACTTTTGGCTCCTGAAGCTTTTAGTGACAAACTCACCTAACAAGTGTCATTTTAAACTTTTTTTGTCCAAGGAGCTTGAAAACATTGTTGTTAAAAAGTTTCAATGCATTTTATCACTTTTCCACAATCCAGAGATCGAACATTGAAGTTCTACTGATAGGCAGTTTGATCTCTGGAATTGCAAACTAACGCAGACTAAAAATACACTGCAAATCCTTAGTGTTGATATTAATTAAACATCAGAACAAACGACCTTGAGGTGAGGGCATCTCCCACCACCTTCCTGTTTCTCAAAGAGGTGTGATTCAGAAATTGCTTGTTGCAACTAGGCCACGCTGTTCCTTTCTCTTCACAGGGCTATTCAAATTTTTTTTCTTAATTTCTATCAGATAACTCAAACTCAGAGTAGGTATTACTGCCACTTACCAGGTGGAACAGACACAAGGTGAAATTAGCCCTTTAGAAAGTGCTCTTGAACAGAGTCTAAAAGAAGAGATTTAGAGTGTAATTTTTTCCCTGCTTTGCTAAAATCCTGTGGTGCATAAAATAGTGACTGAGTTTCTATTGTTTTTAAAGGCAGCAATGGAGAAACCAATTCATCATCGATTGTTTGTGACAAGAATCTTGAAGGAATTTGAAAGTGACACATTTTTTCCAGAAATTAACTATAAAGACTACAGACTTCTCACAGAGTAAGTATCAAATTGCCTACGAGGCTTGTCTTCAGATTAACCTAGTTTGAATGTGCAAGGGTCCTATTAAGGCCATATTTGTTTTGAGTTAGAGGTGATTTTTTCCCCAGTATCATACTTTGCTTGCAAGCTGGATTTGCACCATGCTCTGCACAGAAGTTCTTGGAACTCACTGTGTTCTTCAGCCTTCCCATAATCTTTACAATAAAGAATTGCACGTGTCAGTTTGCTTCAAAAAAAAAAAGTACCTTTCTTACTGTTTCTTTATTTAGAATTACTCAAATATTTACTAAGTTTTGTAACTCTCTGTGTGTTGTGAGTAAAAAATATTTGGCCTCTGAAAGTCTTTGATAAATTGCCAAAGACAAATGAAATGGTTTTCAGTAGGGAGAGTTGAGCTTTATAGATTTCTAAGATTATTCCTTTTCTCTTGACAACATTACTTATTCCTAACAAACATAGTAGGGAAAGGCATCAAACTGTGAGTTTGTGCCATTCACTGTGGTTTCTTCTATATTATCGTTGTCATATCCAGTCATGCTTTTATGTCCTCTCCAACAAGACTACATCCAATAGGAAGTAAGGAGGCAGCAAAAATTCAGACACCTGCCTCAAGAGCCAGGAACGACAGGACCTGTTCCTCCTCCTTTTATAGTTTTGGCTCCCAACTGGTTGCAGACCAGCAGTGGAAGAAACCTGAAGTGTGGAGAGTGAAGGTCTCTTCAGAGGGCCCAGGAGTGGATTAGCACAGCACTGGGGAAGCTAGGGAAAAGGGATGCAGGAGAGGCAAACAAGGTGAAGGGTGAGGAGGATGAGTCACCAACTCCAGCATATTCTGAGCTGCTCTGCATTCACTTCCGTGTCCTGAGGTCTGACCCAAAGCTCCCTCTCTCCCTCGTGGCTGTTCCTCGGGTGTACATTGGTTTTGGCCAGTGAACTGAAATCAGAGTTTGGCCTTGCAACATGAATTTATAAAGTATGAGGCAATCTCCTCACTAAAGTGGAAACCTGACACCATCACACCTAGCAAATAAAATTTAAAACGTACTTCTCCCTCAAAGTCAATATTGCTCATACAAAATCCTTGTTCTGTCACAGGGAGATGAAAAGATTTTTGAAAGTGTCTCTTAATAAAAACTGGTTTAGAAAATCTGGTATATAGAGGAACTCTTTCTGTGGTAGCAGTCAGCTGCTTTAAGAATCTATTGCAGACTTTTAAGAAACCTTGTCCTTAACATTTCTTCTAAACCATTTGAGGAAAAGCAAAGCAAAAAAACACGCCAAAGTGTTCTGTACCTTGGCAGACATTTTGAATAACATGTTGGAGACTTTAATAAAAATGTTGGGAATTTTTTGATTAAGCCAAAAATGGGGGGATTGTTTTGCACCAGAGTATGCTTTCTTGATATAAAAGATGTGTGTACAAGTTGCAGATAGTATTAATATGATTCTTAAAAACAGTTTTTATGTAGTATACCTGTTCTAAGCACAGTATTTTCATTTCCTTTTCCAAACAACTCGCTTTTCTAGTTGATTGGATAAATTACAGGTGAATCATCATGACATTTTTATCTACTTTTTGGCTTTTGCTTTTTCGTCTCCTCTCTCCCCAGGTACCCAGGTGTCCCTGCTGATATCCAGGAAGAGAATGGGATCCAGTACAAATTTGAAGTATACGAAAAAGCTGTTGTGACAAAGTAAATGAGGCATTGTGTACTTCTGTGTAAGGGTAGGCATTTTAAATCCTGAAGTCTTACTGAGTGTAAATATACATTAAATTTTTGAGAACAAATCGTGCCGGATAGTACAACAGCTTGGTAGTGAATGATTCCAAAAAACACACCCCACACTCTGTACACCCTGCACTGGAAATAGAAGGGTGGTCTGCAGCATGAAGAGGTAGGTCTGAGCAATTCCATAACAAAGGTTGCATGAGACCTTGCATTGATCTGACAATCCATGGCAGTATCTCTGACACTTCCCTAATGAAAGGCATTAGACTGTGTCAGAGCATTTCTACTGAAACCAAGGTTTTGAGTAGCTCGTGGTTCCAAATGTCCAGTCAATCCTCCCGAGTTTGACTGGGCTGTTGTGTACCTTTATAGCAGTCTTTGAAGTTTGTTGGTGTAGAGGGAAAGATAACCAAGCCCAACAAGAGAAAGGGAGCCTGGAAGTCTCAGGCAGCTGTTGAGGGATGCACTGATCCTTCTTACCACTCCAGTGTGGGTCCCCACAGGGTCCCCAGTTCTGCCACCAAACCTGCTGCAGTGTGGGCTCGTCTCTCCATGGGGCCACAGGTCCTGCCAGGAGCCTGCTCCACCAGGGCTTCCCATGGGATCAGAACTTCCTTCAGGAATCCCCTGCTCTGATGTGGGGTCCTTCAGGGCTGCATGAGGGTCACAGCACCCCCATGGGCCCCCAGGGGTTATAGGGGCACAGCTGCCTCACCACAGGCTGCAGGGTAACCTCCACTCTGACTCCTGGAGCACCTCCTGCCCCTCCTGCTGCACCGACCTGGGGCTCTGCAGGTCTACTCTTCTCTCACATTCTCACTCCTCTTGCAACTGCTGTTGTTCCCCCCAGGCTTTTCCCTACCTTCTTAACTTACCCCAGAGGTGCTGCCTGCATGGCCAATGGGCTCAGCCTTGGCCAGCCGCAGGGGTGCCTCAGAGCCGGTTGTACATGGGGGAAGCTTCCAGCAGCTCCTCACAGAAGCCACCCCTGCAGCCTCCTGGGACCAAAACCTGGCCACACAAACCCAGTATAGTCTGATAAAGAGGTTTTAACATGTTGCTCACTTCACACCTGTGAGGCTTTGCTCCTCTCATAAAAAGTTGCCGTGCCTCTGACCGCCACCACCTCACAGTGTAAGAACATACACATTGATTCCTTAAACAGTCTGTGTTCCTACATCCCTGCCAATTGTTACCAGTAAAGATGCAGTTAATTTGTCACTGTGTTTTTGAATAGTCTATCTGACAAATACAGATTATAAGCAGATAGTCTAGTCCAGTTTCATCTTCATTAAGTACAGCCAGTGTAATAATTTGTGCTGCTGTTCCTTTAGAATATCAGCTATGAGCACCCCCTGAATTTTTCACAGCAATTTATAACACTTAGCTGATAAAAAAGATAATTTTTGCAGCATCTGTTCTGGGTTGTCTCAGTTTTCTCTGTTTCCTTTGAAACTGTGCGTACTTACCATCATTGATCTTCTTGTTCCATGTGTGCTGATATTACATTGATCGATAAAAGCAAGTTTATGCTTGCATAACGCAGGAAGAAGTCTCCTGAGTTTTAAATTGACAGCACATTGTTGAAGGGGAGAAAAGAGACTGTTACCAGGGAGATGTCATGGGGGTTTTTTTTAAATATAAGTCACAGTGACCCTGGCAAGAGAATAACTTCCTGAAAGCATTTAAAGCATACCAGTTATAGGTCAGTGTTGAAAGCTCTGCATAAACACTTTGCAAAGTACTGTGTTTAGGAAAACTGACATTTATTAGAAATGGAAGAAAAGACTTCATACAATGTTGGATTACACTGTGATGCAGAGACCAACATCCATTAGAAAATTTCTGCCTAAGCATACATTGCAGGAGATACGGTTCATTTTGTAGAATGATTTTGATTGCAAAGAACTTAACCTGAATGCAAAAACAAGCCTGCTGAGAACATAAGTGGTTACTCTTGACTGTTTGTGAACTGACTTAGTCCTCTCCACACTTAACTATGTTCCTTTGTCAAATTCGACAACAAATTAAGTTAATTTGTGGTTCGTGGAAATGCAGACTTTTGAGTTTCCTACTTCAGTGTGTCTCTCTGCCAAAGAGATGCGTTTCTGTTTGGTTTGGTTTTAGTAGAAGCATTACATTTGGACAGCACTTTTTGTACCAGAGCTTTTCAATACACAGATCCCAGCTGAGAAGTAGGAAAATGCATTTGACTACAGTGAAGTTTGGTCCAAAATAAGTGTGTTCACCCCACTGACAGACACTACAAGGTGAGATGCTGATGTTTCAAGATGGACAGAGGCAGAAAGGTGTGCGTCTGTGTGCTCAGGAAGCACATACGTTTTGTTTCCTGTCAGGGATTTATTTCCTGAGGATGGTTACCTGGCACCTGCTACCTCCCCATTTATATTTCCCAAGAGAAAAATGAATATTTTATACTATGGCTCGAGGCAAAAAAAATATCCTTGGTTCTAAATACAACTTCACCATGTTTTGTTTATCTCTGTACTTCATTGATGAATGATTCCTTGAAAAGCCATAGATTCTCATTATGTCTAGTACAGGGGAAAATGTCATGTTTTTCCCCAGTTCCATGCAGCTAAGTGCAATGAATAGCATCATGAGTGACAGTATAATTACGAATCACGAAGAAAAGTCTAGTACAGGTATAATTTAATCCCCTTCATTCATGCTTTCTCGGGAGCAAACTGTTCTAAACAGATTAAAATTTTAATTTTCAAGAGTAATACTAGTTTTAACAAGATAGCTAAAACCAGAGGGTCTTCATATAAGGTGAAAAACAAACCATAAATGTTTTTATTGCTTATCTATTACTCATTATCTCTTATCTGACAGTGGGTAGTGATTTCCATTTGGCAGTAGAAAGCTGATGTTTTCAGTAGCTTTACAGCCACAGTGTATTCAAGGTCAGAACTGGGAACATTCCAACAACAAATCTCTACAATGGACAGCAGTCCGTAGAAAAGAAAGGTACACTCTGAAAAATAAGTTTCCTAATTTAGCAAACAGAATACTGTTAGTATCTATGCAGAAGACTAGGGGGAAAACAGGAAGGGGAAAATTACAATGATTATCTTATTCAGGTTATCTGAGGAGAGCACCAGGAGCACTTGACATGAGATCTTAATGGGGAACAGACAATCATGTTGTCTTCATCAGACTATGGCTAATTTCCTGAAGACTTAAACCTCAACCCAAACTAATCCTGAATAATTTAAAAGTTAGGCTAAGAGAAGGAGACAGGAGCCTAGAGAGGCAGCAGCTGATTTGGACAGGGGAGAAGCTGAGGGGTGGGTTGTGTGTTCATCAGGGCAGCAAATGAGGTGACAAATTAGGTGAAAAGGCTTGGTTAAGTACAGAATTAGGTGATGGTTCCCTCCTTATTCAGGTGTGGATTAGCTGTCACTGCTTGCCCAGGTGGGCTGCAGGAAAGAGGCCAACAAAGTCAAAGTAGGCTGACCAGAAAATCTGAAGAGGCAGGTGCTGAAACAGAAGAGTGGAAACAGGAAAAGAGCTGAGAAGAGGAAATTGATGTTTCCTAGAAAGATTGCATGGCTTATCATGTTAGTTTGCCCTGTATAATTACGAAGGATACACTTTCAGAGTGCTGCGGGGTTTAGCACCAGTAGGACCCAGTGACAAAGGAAATTTGTTAGTGAAGGACTTTCAGGATTTGGGTGTTTGTGTGACTGCCTTTGTCAGCCGTACAGAAATCTTCAGCTAGAATTGCTATCCTGAAGTGCCTGCACTACATCCCAGAGCCAGAGCCCCATTCTAGATCATCCGATGCCCTGAGGCTGGTGCTCTCCTTCTTCCCTCTGTGGACACCATGCCTTTCTAGGACTGTGTGTGGGTAAACCTGCTCTGTCCTGTGTCTTCAGTTGTGAGGACATGTTTCCTGCTGGCTCTGGGGTGATCCTGGGTTATTCTATCCTCTGTTCTCTGCAGATCATTCTGTCTCCTTTCACATAACATCAAAGCAAAATCCATACAAGAAGGCTTTTGTTAGATTAATTGACATGGTTGGAAAAAAAATAGACAAGCTCTCAGGCAGAGTACTGTTCTAGTTACATTTTCAGGACCTTTTTCAAGTGACTTGGACAAGAGCCTGCATTGCAAAACTTGCCTATTCATCTGCAATTAATTTGGGTGGGTTAAAGTAGGTTATCTTTTCTTGTAAGTCTTGTCTTGCTCTCTTTATCATTTAGTGGTCTTGGCTACAGCTTTTGCGTATCACCTTCAGTCCTCAAACTGTGGTCCTCTCCATTCTATCCCTCATCTCTTCAGCTGTCACATTGGATTGGAAATTTACAGAAATTCAGAGAATTGTGCTGATCAAGAAAAGTAGGTATTTCAAATAGAGGTCTCTTAAGTATGTGCTTGTTTCCAGTGAAGTGGTGGTGAAGTGTTTTTCTTGAAATGGGATCAGATGTTTGCCTAATTAAGGAAAGCTTTAGGTATAAAAACAAATATTTTGTTAAGTGATGGCTGCTGTGAAAACAAAAAAGATACAGAACTTGAGAGGGCAGGAAATGGATGGTAGGCCACTACCCATGGAACCCTACATCAATGTCATTTCCTTCCTTGAACCAGTGCTGGTTCCTAATGCCAAGCAGTCTTTTTCAATAAGCAAACCATTATATAGAAGCCACTGGCTATAAGTTATGTCATTGATTTAATTGAGATGGGCACTTGCACAAAACACAGAGCGTTTTAATGTTCATCCTTCCTCCAGACTCACCGTTTTCCACACAAAACCCTGCTGGGCACACTTACTTTGGTTTTGGACAGCTGTACCAGTTCATGGATTACCAGCCCTTTGCTGGAGATCCCAAACAATAGATTGGGCCACTGAATTGCACTGGAGCTTGTTCAGTTGTACTAAGGAGCACTTTAAAAGCTTTTAGGCTTTTCAGTGCTATATCAGTAACTCATCAAACATGTCAAAAAAAAAGCTCCTGAAAATGATTTCTTGTGAAATCAGCTTGAAAGAAAGGTTCATTTTCACAAGTACAAGAAGGAACTTTTAATCACTCTACCTCCTCTTGTTAAGCTCTGCTCAGAAAGGTTAAAATTTAGATCTGTTCCCATCAGGAGTCCTAGCTGGAAAACCTCATCAATTTAGTTACCTAAGTTTAGAAATAATTTTTTTTCCTAATTAATTGTACATAAATTTTTTCTCATGTGTGTTCAGTCATTTATCATATAAAAAGTCAATCTGTTCTTCTGGAGTTCTTTTCTCACTGAGTACTTTTGTGCATATTGCTATTTCAGTCAGTCAAAATTGATTTCTTCAGAGTGTTGACTCTCAGTGTCTTTCATCAAATTATGATTATCTTTCTGATGGAATCATGTAGATTCCTTTTCTTTCATTGCACAGCAGTTTCACCATTTTTACTGCATAATTTACAATACTTTTTTCTAGTATGTAACTCATATTACTTTAGAAACTCCTACAGTCACAAAGAGTACAGACAGCTTTCTGCTGTAATCTAAACAACAGTTTATGAACATATTTAGGAGAAAGAATAAGCTCAATGAATGTTCACAGACTGTAGGAACTGGCAAAAGAGGGTTATCCCATGAGCCTCTGATTCACAGCATCAACAAAGCACTTGTGTTCTGCAGCGTTGCCAGTGCTTGTGCCCTCAGAACTAGACGTTTATTCTGTAAAATTGTTTGAAGAACCCCTGTTCTGTCACCAGTCATTCCAGCAAGTATCACAAGTGCAATTCGCACACAGACTCCATTTTTTAATCAGAGCAATCAGCGATAAACCACCAAACACTTCAGAGAGCATGTTTTTCCAGACAGAAAACTGTCTCAGTAGTCTCACCTGGTGTGATTGACCCCACAGTCTCTGTTAGCAAAGTACAGTACCAGCTATGCCTCGAAATTACTCAAGTAAACAAAACAATAAAGTACTTTTCTACATTTTACACTGCACGCATGAGGTTTTGTGAGACACTTCATAGAGCCCTAATTCCTTCTGTTTGCTTTTGCTTATTATGTTTGAAACAAGAGATAGCTCTTCTCTCTTAGACCTCTCCATTAGTGGTTCTCCATCACTACCCTAATCCCCTTCAAGATTTTTAACAAGCAAGCAGCTGTGCCTGTTACATTTAATAGAAATATTTTTAAGAACACTCTTGTTTACAGCATTACTGCATTTCTCTCTGCAAACAGTTGGAGCAAAAGCATCTGCCTCTGTACATAATGGTTTAGAATGTATTTAAGGTACCAAATGAGTAGATAATAATATTAATAATAATTTCAGGGTTTAGTTGGGTTTTTTTCAGTCACCACAACTAAACAAAATTAATGATGCTTTTATATTTTTCTGTTTATTTCCAGTTTTGGAAAGAATTTTATGCACCAATACATAATAAAGCAATTGAATTACTAGAATGACTTATATTACATTATACTATGTTCAACAATTTACACACCAGTGCATTAATAGGTAATTACACTTATAAGCAATCATGGCTCCTCCTTCATTTGAATGAGTTCTTGCTATTGTAGGCTAAGGCTGGTCAGTGCCAAACAGACATGACAAAATGTTTACTTTTTCCCTTGGGAAGCAAAATCTAAAACCAGGGTTTTTTTCAGATCAAATCAAACTATTTCTGTTCTTTTTTATTTTTTTTTTCCTACAAACAACGTGGAGCAGCTAGGAGTTGATTCCCAGGATCCCCAAAGGCACAGGAAATATCCCCTGCTGTGGTCGGTAGCACTTAGACACCCTGGCAGTGCCAAGCAGAGGCAGTCCAGGCTCTCAGGTGTGCACAGCCTGGGGCTTCAGCTCCCAAAACAAGGCTCCTGGGCTCCAGCTCTGCAGTCCAGCCCTGGGGTCCTAGCAAGTTGCTGACCTGGCCACCAGGAAACTAAGCATGTTCTTTAATTTCACTATTTCACTGGCTTGCCTGTCCATGTTTGGGCACAGTTTATCAAGAATCAGTGCAGACACCCCCACCCACCTCAGCCACACTGTGATCTCAGAAGTGCTCGTTAGGCCTTGGCCCTGATGAACAGCACCTGGGCTGAGCTGCTCTTAACCTCATCAGAGACATCGCCTGCCCCCAGGAAGGGTGCCGGCTAATGAGCTGCTGTTTTTTAATGAACTGCCTTGGAAATTTATTTTTCTTGCCTGACCCGAATGGAGCAGCAACTTTGTTACTGAACTTTCAAAGAAAGTCACCAACCGGAATTGCAGTCAAGGGTGGAAAGTTACTCTGACGAAAACCTATTCTCTTGCAACTCCGCTAACAGTGTCCTAAGTGGCAGCTCTCCTGGAGCTCTGGGCTGTGCCCAGCTCAGCGTCCCCCTCAGAACAGGACCCCGTGGGGCCAGGAATCCTCCAGTTTGCTGCACTGGGAAGACCAAGGCTGGAGCCTGGGCTGATCCCCAACTCCTCAAGGCTCAGTCCTTTGCCCCTGGAGAAGATGCAAAGGCACCAATATGAGTCTTTCGCTGAGCTCGAGGGGGATTTTTGGCAGAAATAAATCTGTTCATTCACCTGTACATACATGTACAGACTTCATGTCTGCGTGCAAGTGGAATGTGCTACAGCAAATGTGCTGGGAATGCTGCTCTCAGATTCTTCCGTATGTTAGATTAGTAAGTCAGGCCTATAAGTTAGTCACTGTTGTGCTTTTAGTAAATTCTATAGAATCTTCAGTTAAATTGTTTAAATTAGGCTATAGATTCATTGCTGTTAAGTTTAACTACTGCTAAAACCTTTAGGCCTAAACCGTTGGTCAAATCCAGGGCTAAGTTTGGCAGGGGAGTCCATTCTGAACTCTGTGACTCAATGGGAGGGTCTCCCTTATTCCTTTTGATCCTTACCCTTTCATACTTAACCTTTTTCCCAACCCCAGCTTCCACGCAGATAATTTCTGGTTGATCTTAGTTTTAGATTGATTGATTTTAGATTTTGGTCCAGTTTTTCTCTGTGTGCTTTAATTATCTAGTAAGCAGTAGAGTGAACTTTGCCAACAAATTCTGTCTCACTTTCACTTTTATATTAAACCTGATTTTGCCAATATCTTTGCCAGTGACTCTTTGAGTGACCTAAAACACTCATTTGTGACAAATATTTTGGTCAATTAAAATGAATGTTAGAATTCTGTGAGCACAAAACTTTGCCCTGGCAGATATCCATCCAGCCCAAGTCTCAGTGAAATGTAGGAGAAGGATATCAAGGAGTGTGATAAATATACCATGTGCATATGCAAACATCTTCTATGTTTTATAATAAAACTTGTGCTGCAGTGATGTGTTCCCTGCTCTGGTTTTTCACCCTTCTCCACTGTTAACATAAACTTCTTGTTACCAACAGTTGTTTTTATATCCAGCCAAAAGTAGCCATGGTGACATTTATAAGAAAAAATTCTAATTATCTTCATAAAAGTGGTCTTCCAAGGGCTGCTTTAATACACTTTTTATTTTTTTGATCAATGATTCATGTTGGCTGTCATAAACACGACAGCACAATGCAGGCAAGGATGGACGGAGGAATAAGGAAGAGCACATTGAGAGCTGCAGGAACTGCAGAAGTGAAGATGTTTCAGCTGCAGGAGTGCTGACATTCAAGTGTACACTGCCTCTGTAATTCATATAATTCACCCAACAACAGGTCTGAGAAGAGCAGTAACCTCCTGCAGAGTGGGTGTTCAATGCACATGCCTTTCCAAGGCTGCATGGCAAAGACTGAGTATTAAGAATGTGGATGAGGTACAGAGAGGAAAAGAAAACAAAGATAATTAGAATCTTACCATAGGAAAAAAAACCCAAAACATCTGTGGCCATTCTCCCAACTTAATTTTCGAAACAGAAGGTTAAAGAGTAACTGAGGAACCTGCTCTTGGAATGTTGTTTGTCTTAGTGGCTTATTCATACCATTTGTCCAGCTCTTAGTCACGATGGTCTCATTGATTCTGACATGCACTTTTAAAAAATAGCACGGCACAAATCTCCTTCACATTCCTCCTGGAAACTTCTCTCTCCTAAAACAGCCCTTTGCAGCTGGTGGCTGGTTTTACTGTCAGTTTGCTCCCACCTCCCCACTTGGTTTGCTGCATTCAGCTGCTGACTTTTACTGTACACCGAGATGACGTTGTGGAGGCAGCAAGTGCCTTTTCAAAGGGAGAACAGGCCCTCACAGAACAGCAGCACTGCAGCCCCTGCAGTAAACAGCGTTTGCAGGTAACGGCATTGCATTCAAACAAAACACCCTTGGAGTCCCTGGGATACCATCAGAAAGTCCTGTCACAGCAGAGTGATGGAGATGTCAGGATGGCTGCTCCAAGAGGAGTCACGCTGGAGAAGCCCCATGATCTCCTGTGATGAACTGACTGGCCTGTGATGGGAGAGTGTGAGTAATGTCCACCTGGATTTCAGTAGAGCCACTGCCTCCCAGAAGAACCTCACAGGACCTTTGTCAGAACTGAAGAGACTGAGACAAGCTGCTCCTGGTCAACCTGGAGAAGAGAAAGCCTGGGGGGGTGTCATACCAACCTGAAAGAAGGGTGCAAAGACAAAGCCAGACCCTTTCCAGCAGTGACAGAGCAAGAGCCAACGGGCACAAATTGGAACAAGGGTTTCCCTCTGAATACCAGGGAACATTTTTTCAGTGAGGGTGACCAAGTGCTGGCACAGGTTGCCCCAGAGAGGTTGTGGAGACTCCATCCTTGGAGACAGTAAAGAAATGTCAGAAGTCATCGTGGGCAAGTGGCTTCCAGGTGTTCCTGGTTGTTAAGGGGGTTGGACAAGACATCCTTCAAAGATCCCTTCCAACCTCAACCAGTCTGTGTTTCTGTGAAGGTGCCCTAAACTTGTATGGAAATCAAGAAGGTTCTTTGACCGTGCTTTGAAATTTCACAGGATTTTAGCCAGTGAAATTAGACCAGAATTATCGAGAAGTCAAACTTAAGCATACCTGAGGGAAGCACTTCTCAGGCTCAGCTTCCTCTCATTCCCATTAAGGCCATTAAACCCACGCTCTGGGTGATGGGAAGCAGTGTGGTAGTGGAGAAGGTCCTTGGGTGGGTTGTTTCTAGCATTCACTGCTCCTGAAGGAGATGACTGAGCAGAGCAAACACACCTCAGTGTTGTCCCTCTCGTGAGGGGCGTGGCCACACTCCTGTCCAGGAGGGAAATGACCGGAGGTGCTGTCAGGGAGGGCAGGGGGAAAGGGAGGGAGTGGAGGGGTGCAAGGTGTGTAATGGTTGGGGATCAGGTGGTGAAGGGGTGTGTGGGGGCTGTGAAGCTGAGGGAGCGTGTGAGGGGTGTGAGTGAAGGTGGATGTGCAGGTTTGAGGGTATGTGGGGGGGTCAGGAGGTGTGAGGGGGTGGGTAAGAACAGGGTTGTATGTGGGAGTGAGGTGTGAGGGAGGTGTGGGTTTGGGGTGAGGGGTGTGAGGGGGAGCAAGTGTGGGCTTAAGAGGGTGTGGGACTGGGCATGAGGGGGTACTGGGGGTGTGGGGCAATATTGGGAGTGTGAGGGGGGATGGAAGTGGGTTTAAGGTGATGGGTGTGAGGGTGAGCAGGTGTGGGCATAAGGGGGTGTGGCACTGGGTGTGAGGGGGTATTGTGGGTCTGAGGTGGGATACTGGGGGGGATGTGAGACTGGATGTGAGGGGACGTAGGTTTGAGGTGATAGGTGTGAGGGGGAGCAGGTGTGGGCATAACAGCATGTGAGACTGGATGTCAGGGGGGTGTTAGGTGTCTGAGGGGAGGCACCAGGGTCTGGGGGGGATGTGGGACTGGGTGTGAGGGGAGTATTGGGCGTCTGAGGGGTGTCCCGGGGGTGCGAGGGGGGCACTGAGAGTCTGAGAAGGGCACTGGGATGTGGGGGGGGGTGCTGTGGGACTGGGTGTGGGTGGGGCACGGGGGGTCCGATGGGGTACTGGGGGCGTGTAGGGGCTGTGGTACTGGCCGCGCGGGGGGGCGGGGGCCTGGCGCTGGCCCCCACCCGGCTGTGCCCGCCCGGGACCGAGGGCGGTGCCGGGGGAGGCGCTCGATGTCCCAGTGTTCCCGATGGTCCCGCTGTCCCTCGCTCCCGGCGCTGCGCGAGGAGCGGCCGCTCCATCCCGAGCGCAGGTAACGGCGCTGCCCCGGCAGCGCGGCGGGATGACGGGGTACGGCGTTTGATAGCTGTTTTGTAGCCATTTTAATAGCTTTATCGTGTTTGTGGTGTTAGAGCGTGCGCTGCCACTTCTCCGTAAGTAGTTTCCTTGCTTTTCACCGGCTGTCCCTCAGGGAATTGTTTGGAGCCCTCGGGTTACAAGTTGCGGTGGCAACTTGGGGGGGGGGGGATTGCTGTTGGTGGAGTAGCTTTGGCAGCGTTGGAACGGTAATTTCTTGTTAAATCAAAAGTTATTCATATTTGCTAAATTTCAGCTACAAAAAGAGTTTTTGATACCCTGACTGAGAGAATTTGCCAGGGCTAAGGTGGATGCGAAGAGTCACAGAAATATTTAGATGCTTATGCTCTTTAAGCCTGTAAGCAAGTATTTTTTCAGAGATGAGAATCAATGGCAATTTTACTGGAATGATTCTAGACTCTCTAAACACAACTGTGAGAGCTTGATTAACTCTGAGGGTGCTGAGACACAGACGGCAGAAAATCGGGCTTTCACATTAAAAAGGTGAGGAGCACTTTGCAAGAACTCCTTCATTCATATCACGCATTCATGAAACTGTTGGTTATTTTTATATTTGTCTATATATTCTAACACTGATGTGCTCCTTCCTCCCTCAGTGTTGTGATTATTTTGACTGTTAAATTCAAAAACATGTTTTCATGCTGTGAGGTACCCTGAGCTACTTTGTCTCAGAGCACTTTCCAGGACAATATTACTTTTTGAAAATAAAATTCAGCTCTTCCTAGACAGAAAGAGCATTGCAGGAATATTATTTGTACAAGGACAACAGGAATTTTTGGGTTATCTGAAAGACCAATCCATGATTCAGTATCACACACTGGGTTGCATAGTTCCTCATTCCTTAAACTGCTTTAAAACTTTAAACTGCCTTTAAAGTTTATCTTCACAGGTGAGAAGTGACTGTTTACTTTTAGGAACACATGGAGTCGTTCTGACATTGCAGTTAATTACATTTAGGAATGTTTTATAATTGCAATCTACTGAGCACCCATCTGTGATGTATTATCACAGAAATTACTCTTTTAGGAGGTCTGCTTAGACTGTGGTCTTTCACTTGAGCTGTGAGGTTTTTGGTCCAGTCCAGGTGTGGCACATGTATTCCTAGAGTCAGTGTGGGTCCTGTGAAAGTCTAGTTGCACTTTGTTCCCACAGTGACAATTTTAGGATGACATAGCCCCAGGCACTCTCCTGTGATTAACAGATTCTCCAGATGAAGTCGTAGTTGTCATCTAGCACTCAGGAACATGCTCTGCATAGTATTGTTCCTGTTGTGAATCTGTAACACCTCCTATTGTTTATATAGTGTCTGGTTCTGAAGTATTTGTGGATTTTTTTTTCCCCATTTCATGTATCTTTTTGCACTTTTCTCTGCACAGAAACATTTCAGGCTTTCTCCAGGCAGGTTCGGACCAGGCAACACCATCTACTCCTAACTCTCAAACTTCAGCTGTTGTCTTAGGCCAGCCTTACGCTGTCCTCACTCACATCAACAGTCCTGGTAAAGTCCATGGAAACAGCAAATTTAAGCAACAGGAGGCATTAGATGAGATGTCAGAAAAACAGCCTCACCTTCATTACTGACCTGCTGCATGACCTCAGGTAGCATTATTCTCTTTCCATGCCTGTTTAACATTCAATGTTCTTTTGGCCGTAAAAGGTATCTCTACAGACGAAAAGGCTCTTCCTATGTAAGAAGAGCTATTTGCCATTGCGTAAGTAATGTGAGCAGTTAAGTGTCAGAAGCGCTTTAGATAAATAGGAAAGAAATGTAAAAACACCAAGGACTTCCAGGTAAGTCAAAACCAAGGCAGAACACAATCAGAATTCCAACACGTGTGCTATCTGCAAGATATTTCTCTGTAGTTTGTTTCTGGAAACCTAAGTGTGCAAATTGATTGGATACTTTTAGAAAAGACTTTATAAAAATCTTGTATATGTTACTTGTCAAAAGTATACATAAAAATCCTAACAATGATTTGCACTTCAATGAAAGCTGAGATAGACAGTAGTGCATCCTGTAATTTCAGTATAATGGAGTGAATCCTTAAAGTAATTTCAGTGCAATTACCTTTAAAAAATGTCTTATCAAGACATAGGGGGAAAAGCCCAGCCACCAGTCAAAGTCAGATTTTCTCTCCAGATTTCCAGGGAGGAAATCTGATGCTTTTAGTTTTGCTTGTTGGAGTTTTGGAACAAACTACATTGAGATCATATTTTGATTTTTGAATTCAAAGTAAAATAGAATGAACTTACTGCTCTTCAGTTAATCACCAAAACTTTACTAGTGCTTTCAGTGATGAATAAAAATGAGTCTCTGTTCATTTCCTTTGCAGTTAAACATATTTACTTCTCTAGAAATACACTGTAAATAAACAAATGTAATTTTCATATCCATGTCTACCCTTGTATTGGAATTACTCTGCCAGGTGTTAAATACTGATTTTTTTTTTTTCTCTAAAGGTTTTCCCTACACATAGGTAAGCAAGCACATGTAAGAAGTGTTAGTTGTGTGTATGCAGGTGTACATTCATACAAGGCCTTTTGTTATTTATGCCACATTAAGTTCTTAATTTTTTGTGTGAAATCTCCTGATTTACTTTCCTGCTGTCAAATGTTTCTTTTGTTGTAGAACTGATGCTGTCTGCTCAGGCAGAGGATTGTACAAAAGACTGTCAGAAATAAAAAGGTGACAGCCATACTCTAACCTTCTACAAACGTTGTATTTATATTCAAGTGTTTTTTAAAGTTTGTAATGTATTTTTGAAGTCTAGAGGGTGAGAACACTTTTCTTCTTCTCTTCATACTCTTTTCTCAAAATATGACGGTGTTTGCAGGAGCAATTTGTACAGTTAAACCTTCTCTTTTTTTTTTTTTTTTTTCTGTTTTGTCTTCTCTGGGGGACCTCTTTGCTTTCTATGGAAGGCAGATCTTTTATAGGCCCTTAGAGGGTGTAGGTGAGATGAGCAGGATGATGGAGGTGGTGGAGGTGCCGCCGGAGGGGTATTCCCTGATCAAAGCCGTGTACCAGAGACGCCTCCGCCTCACCAGGCTGTTGATCGATGGGGGTGCCTACGTCAATGAGAGCAACAGCAGAGGGGAGACCCCCCTCATGGTTGCTTGTATGACTGAACACGTGGACTTGCAGAGTGCCAGCAAGGCCAAGATGGTTAAGTACCTGCTGGACAACAAGGCTGATCCGAACATCCAGGACAAATCTGGGAAGACGGCCCTGATGCATGCATGCTTGGGCAGAGCAGGCCCAGAGGTGGTGTCTCTGCTGCTCATGAGCGGGGCTGACCCAAGCCTGCCTGACCACTCCAACTGCTCTGCTCTCGTGTATGCAATAAACTCTGCAGACAGAGAGACCCTAGAGGTTCTGCTCAATGCTTGTAAGGCACGAGGGAAAGAGGTGATCATCATCACCATGGACAAATCTGCATCCGGGAGGCAGGAAACCAGGCAGTACCTGAACATGCCTCCCCCAGAGCTCGGGGAGTGCCAGTACCCAACTGCCTGCACCTCCCCATCGGAAATAGAACCCAGTGAGACTCCAGAGGGACCATTCAGCTTCAGAGAGCTGTATCCTCCACGGGAGGAGGACAGCTTATCTCAATCAGGGTCACTGATGATGAAACCCAGCCCGACACAGGCCCGGTTCAAGCTGACCCATGTGCAGCAGCTGGAGTGTGAGCCTTGGATAAAGTGCTGCCCAGCAGTGTTTCAGCAGAGGAAAATCGCTTCTTCACAGGAACTTCAGAGTATCACTCCCATAGAAAAGCTCTCTTGTAAAGTCAGTGGCCTTGGCTTATCAAAGAGAGTCAACACCAGTCCTCAAAATATTGACAGGAAAGACACTGCTCATGTATTCAAAACCTCTGATGAAACTGGGTCCAGGAAACCACCACCTGACAAGATAAACTATCAGACTCCTTTTGTTGAAGAGAAACATAACCCCAGTGTGATTCCCATGGGTCAGAGTGTCAGTCTGGGACAAATCAGCTTAATTTCAAACCTCAGCGGTTTTTTCAGGAACAAAAACGCAAAACCAGATCGCAACAGTTCTGATTCTCAGTTAATTGCTAGTCTAAGTCCTGCTGCTGCTGCAGAAGACAGTAAGTCAGCAATAGGAAAGAAAGAGATTATTTCTCCATCTCACTCCTTGTTACCAAGTTCTAGAGAAGTTCTGGAGAAAATGCCTTCTGTTACTGTGAAAGGCAGAAATCAGGCTTTCCCAGAAGGACAAGGGTCAGGAGCCTTAGCATTGGATCAGACAAGGCCAGATTTTCTGCCACCCTTGAGTGTGAACCCTTGCCCCCCAGTTCAAGAGATCACTGTCATAAACACAGTTTCTGGGATGATTTCTTGTGGGCAAACACAGTTAGGGCCAGCAGCACCTGCTTTTCCTAGGATGACCAAAAACACCAATCTGCTGCGCAGGAGGCCGTATGAGCAGATTACAGTCTGAGCAGGTTAAGCAATTACTGAATCTTTAATGGGGGATAAGGGGCTACAAACTCTTTGATATGTAAATATTCACTGCACTCCCTGATTGTAATGGTGCATATCACAAAGTAGAGCGAGTCTGTGCTCTGTGCCTTGGGATGAGTCGAACAGCTTAAAGACTACATGAAGACATACTTAATGAATGAGGCTGCTTTCTGCAAACTGAGGAATATTTATTTTCCTGGTTTTCTAAGATTTTCAACTTACCTGTGACAGACTGAACCCACAATGCCTCTTAAGCACTGCAGTTGTAATTGTAGGTTGTAAATATGACTCCTAGATTTTCCCAAACATGTACTCTTTTTGCACCAACAGAGGTCATACACATGGAGTTTGGGAACCTGAAACAGTTGACTGTGATGCTGGACATCAGCCTGACTGTCCAGGTTGTACAATACCCAAAAAACTCAGACACATTAGTGTGCAGGGGCAGGTGTACACAGGCAATGTCTCCTGCTTCTATGACTTCACTCCGTGTAAACAGTTAATAAAAGTCATGTTGCAGAGCTGTGCTGCCCAGGGAATTCCAGCTAAAGACTGGGAGCATGTTTCAGATGCCTATCTGGCCCTGGGGCAGGTGGTGCACAGCTCTGGGGTGCTGCAGGCCAGCACACAAAGCCTGCCAGCCCTGTCAGGAGCCCACAAGGAGCACAATGAGCCCTGAGTGTGACACAAACTGCTCACACTGTCAGTGAGGTGTCTCAGCCACCTGGGGCTGCTCAAGGTTCTGGCCTGCTGGAATCTGCTCCTCTCAGAAAAGGAAGGGTGGGGGAGGCAGAGCCTTTATCTAAACAAGAGTCTGTCACTGTCTACAGTTCTGGACTCCCCCCAAAAGAGATCTCCAGGTCATGCAGGAGCTCTTTGTCCCCAATCACAGCCCTTTTCACCAGGGTACAGATGGTGGGGCACATCAAGTGTTCTTCAGCAAGGGCACTTCACACACAGGCTTGGGAGCTCTGTCCTCCTGCTCAGACAGACCTAAAAAAAGACAATCCAGGTGTGGGGAGGCCTTGGCACAAGTTGCCCAGAATATCCATCCCTGGAAATGTCCAAGGCCAGGTTGGACAGGGTTCAGAGGAACCTGGTCTACTGGAAGGTGTCCCTGCCTATGGCAAGGGGGTTGGAATAAGATGGGCTTTAAGGCCCCTTCCAACCCAAACTGTTCTGTGGTTTTAACGACAAAACTCACCTGGGAGATGGAAATTCACATTTTGCCTAATTTGAAGCAGAGGACTGAATGTCTTAGGGGTAGAAAACACTCCTCTGCAGACTCTAAGCTACTGCATATTTTTTATCATCTCTATCTAAAAATCCATCTTTCTTTGCTTTCCTTTAGTGTTCTACAATTCCAAACATGGCTCTGTCTTTGTGTGCATACCATAGATACTGGTCTGCATTTAGCATTTTAGATCTCATCTTCTAAATATTGAGAAAAAGTGAATGTGTTCTATGTTGTCATAGTTTACAGAAAGTAGTTGTACTGAAATTGTGCCTGTGTAATGTGAATTTCAGTATACTGAAATACTTTTTTTCTGAAAATGCTCAGTCAGTACTATGTCTGCTTGCAGCTTCAAAGTTCACCGAATCTGACATTGCCTAACAAATAACTGTGATGTTATTTAGCTTTGCACTTAGTATATGATAATTTAAAGGGGATGATAAACATGAAACAGTTTAAAGGGGATGATAAAAACAATTTAAAGGGGATGATAAACATAATTCAAAGGGGATGATAAATATACTCTGTGTAAATATCTTTTTTTGGAGTATTTGTTGCCATTCAGGTTCTGCCTTTTCCTTCAGATGTTGTTGGATCAGCCCCTGTGTACATCAGATAGAAGCAGGGATTATGTGGAAATCTTTTTATGACAGAGAAATTACATGGAACAGAGTATGCCAGTATTAACTGGGTACAAATTGGTTCCTACACACAATATATTTTTCAAATGTTTTCATGGCATTAAAAATGGAAATGGCAATTTGTCATTTCTTCATTTCGAAATTAAATATTTGCAATGGAAAATGGATCTTTAAAAACATACAAGTCCTTTTTTAGAAGAAATCTACCATCACCAGGTGTTCTAACTGGTATCTGTGCTGAGGGTATAAAACCCAATTGATGCTGTTTTGATTTTAAAATTAATTATGTATATTGAGACTATTGCTCCCTTAACTGAAAGAGTAATTTTTTCCACAAAATACTTGGACAATGGAGGAAAATGGCAAGTGTCTTGGAAAGGGAAGTTTTTCAGTAGTGTTACCAGTATTTTGTGATTAATTGTGGTGCAGAAATAATGTGAAGGGTTAATATTACTGTTTGGTTTTGCATTACTGTTATAAGTGACCTTCAAAGAAAAGAAGCTTTGTTCTCTTGATGTTGTTATGATGAATAAATAAAAGTTTTTTTTTTCCCCCACCAAGGGAACATGGAAATAAGCACATGCTTTTATTCACCACTCAGTAGATGATGAGTCACTGCCAAAGGTTCTCACTTAGAAGTATTTCTCAGGTTGCCTCTATGCAAGAAAATGGGAACAGTTACTTAGATTTAATCCAATATAGCTCAATTTGTGCAAAGTATAGTGTGAGAGAGGCTCTCTCCACCTGCCGGAAGCTTCCTGTGGTTCCAGTCGTGGAGATGCTCTTGTGCTATCTTTGAAGCCGTTAATCCATGACATTTCCCAGCCACCCCTGATGTTCTTTTCAGTGAAGAACGGTCAGCACAACCGGAGTTTCTAATGTTAGAACCCCTCACTTCCCAAGGCACCCGAGATAAAAAACAACAGACCTTTCAGGTTCCTTTTTTGTCTCTGGGCACAGAAAATACTACAGGCTGAGAGTCTCCCCTTGCTGGTGTTGAAAGCTATGGTTTCCCATCTCTCACCTGCCGGTGAAAAAGCAGCGAAAATCATCTGCTCTTACTCTCAGTCAATGTCACATCACAGTCATAAAGACCTTCAATGTGGAAATTACACACAATGGCAGTGGCACTGACGTGATCAGCGTCCCCATGCGTGTCAGTGACAGCTCCACCCAGGCACACAACTGATGAGAAAATGTATTTTAAATCCACGTGGTAACTTTAGAAAGGCCATTTAAAAATCATGCTAAGATTTTACACTGAACACCAAAGATTTTTTTTTCTAATTGTACACAGGCCAGTTTATTCTCCAAATTCCTGAAATCCAGACACAGAACCAAGTACCAAACATTTTTAATTCCCCAACACTGTAACTTTTTTTTTCCCTTAAAGAAAAGGATGGGACTATTCAATCACCAAGTTATTAAATGAGTTATAAAGACTCCTAGTGTAATTTCAGCTTTAATTTGATGGTTTGAATTGAAAAAAAGGATGAGTTTTGTGGGGGGGTTTTTGTTTTTTCGAATGAATGCTGAAGAGGGAGATGTGGAGAACATCAGATGGAGCAACACATTTGAAAAATGTGCCTTTGGGGGCATTTTCTTTCATTCCACAGTACATTTAAACAACCAGCAAATAGCTTGTGCTTTGCTCCCATTGCTTCTGTGTCATGACAGGACACAGCTGGGTCACTGTGCAGGACACAGTGACATCTCTCTTCTGTACCGTGTTATTTTATCTGTTTACTAAGGTCCTTCAAATTCACAGAGAAACAGAAAGCTAAAAGTGCACTTGCAGTAAATTACCAGTGTTAGTATAATACAAGGAACAGATCCCTGACAGAAAGTAAAAGAAAAAGAAATAAAAAGACAGCTACAGCTAAAACAACACAGACTGGCTCCCCCACCAGAATAAAACCTGGCTTCATCTCACCATTACTGTCTCACTGCAGCCTCACACATAAATCGTTTTATTTTAGGAGAGCATTTGAATAAACACAGAGTAAGAAATTCAAATGAATTTATTTATGTGCAACTCAGACCAGACTGACATAAACAAGTCCACATGGAACTAGCAGAGATCTATGGGTAAAAAATACATACAGAAATTTAGATATGTAGGAATATCCATACAATTCACCACATAGCCAAACTCTTCTGTCTTCACAAGAATGCTTCATAGAACTAATTCCTAGCATTTGTTTAATCTAGTTTTACATGACTTAAATAAATTGCCTACATCAATTTTCCTGGTAATCCAGATCATGTCTTCTTTTAATTTTATCTGAATATCCCTGTTTATTCACATCCACAGATATTACTCAGAGATATATCTTCCTTAAAAATACTTCTAGCAATTGCTGATGTTTTTTATTCAATAGTTTACTGATTTTTAACAAATCCCAGTACTTCAGGTGGGAACTGGTCAATGGGAAAAAGGTTTCTAAATAACAGAAAAGTCTGTCTGTGTAGACCCAAAACCGCCAAAACACTGAGAGATGAAATCCCTTAAGTCAATGAATGCAACTGCCTGCAACAAACTGTGGCTGAAAAATAAGTACTTCTCCCAATCTCATTAAAGGAATCACAGTTGCAAACCTGACCCTTTGGTGGTTATGGCCACTCATTTTGCCTGGTGGAATAAATTAAATTAAGTACTTTGTTTAACTATCCCAAGTACAACCAGATAGTTTCTTCCTTATATGGAAAAATTTTTGCTAATTTTACCCACACATACCTTAGTAGGTAACGAAAATGAGGAAGGCTCTACTCCTCAATAACACAGAACAATTATTAGATGGAGCTGTCAAAGGAGCCATTGGTAACAGCAGGGAGTCTTGGATTTTAGTGACTGTGTGAAATCACCATGTTTCAAAATTTAGGATTAGGAAATGTAACTAATTTTTCTATCACAGTTGTACCAGGGCTATGTAAGAACCAAAAACTGCTGTAATTAACTTCAGCACTAAGAGTTGTGTTCAACATCCATATCAACCCAATTCCCACAGGAACCATGTGAGAGGAATGGGAACAGGAGGACAAGAAGACATGGCAATCCCTGCTCAGGGCATCAGCTTTTACCCAGAAATCAAAACCTCCTCTGACACTGTGTTTTTGTTTGTATTGCTTGTAATGTCTGGCAGAGGCAACAACGCACAGCTGGTGCCTCAGTCTGAGTGAATTCTGAGGGCTGTAGAAGCAAAACGGGCAAAACAAATGGTTTAAATGAAGCAGGTCAGGCTCTTCCTGCAGTGGTCAGCAGGGTTTTGGCTTTTCTCAGAGGGAACTTCCACTTGTGAAAATTTGTGAAGTCCTGTCAGTTAAAGGGATGCAGAAAAATCAGGACAACGCAGAAAATACCTATGATCACAGAAATTAGCTGTTTTTGCTGCAATCACTGATCTCTCTGCAGCTCCTTGGCTCTCTGGCTGCCAGAGACATGGCAGGGGAACATCTCACACACAAGTTCTGAGATTCCAAGCCCTTGAGAGAGGCACCAGCACTGCTCTGTCACAGCTCAGCTCTCTGACTGTGCCCGATGTGCTCCTTGCCAGGACCCCTCCCTGTGCTCCGGGCCAGGTCGGGATCACCCCTAGGGCTGGCACAGCCCCTCCTGCAGCCCCCTCCCCACTCCCACTCAGCTCTGATGGGGCACAGTGACCACAGGACACAGGACTCCACCAGGGCTAACTCAGTACAAACAGCCCTTCTCCCTTTCTGGGATGTGGAGCCCCCAGGATCCCACCTGGGGAGGAGGGAACACTGAAGAAGGCACTGGATTTCTGTTTGAGAAGCCTTTCCCCCAGTGTTGTACAAAATCTCCTCGAGTAACCAGAAGTGTGCTCAATATGGCTTCTCTGGCAAGGAAAATGCATTTCTCTGAACAAGAAATCCTCACATTTGAAAGAAATTACAATATAGAGCATTGTAACGTCAGGCATTGCCTGATTTGCATTTACTGTTCTATTCCAATGGCTTTTTTGAATTCAGAATTTTGTGGCTCGAAAATGTCATAATAAACCCTACTTTTATCAAAGTTTTCTCGGATGGATAGCAAATCCTCTACAGAATATATGTCGTCCTTTCCTGTCCAAACAGTGAGGCTGTACCTACATGCAAAAAAAAGGGAAAACAGCAAAAGAGAAAAAAGCACATAAATCAGAAAGACATTGCACTAATAAGCTCCTAAAAAATATTCACAACAATGATATCTCAATTTTAATAATGTAATTAAATACAAAAAATTGCAACCTCTAGAACAAGTTATCTGTGTGAGTGTTCTGCCAAAACAAGCAAGTAGTTAAATAAAAAATCTTGGGCAGATATACAGCAAAGAAATTACCAGGCTGAGCATTTAAGCTTTGACAAAGTAATCAATAGTCACAGGCTGAGCTGCAGAACAGGAAATAGGATGCAATCCCAGACGTGGGTGATTGTCATGCTCTGTTCTGTCGCCTCAGTGATGTGCAGTGATGACACCTGATTAACTGAATTGTCATTAATTGCATGTAACTTTTCAAAAAAACTGAAAATCTCCACAATATCAACCACAGTTAAAAGCATTACTCTCCACAATCTCCTCATGACATATACTTAATGTTCCCCTTTGTATAATAAAACCGTATTAATTTAAAATATGGGTAAATCAGAATTTAATTATATGTCAGTAAACCTGGCTCAGGAATTTCTGTCTTCTAATCATGCCACTAAAAAATCATGACTTTTATTCTAAGGTGAAAGAGAAAATCCTAATATTTCAGTGGGAATACTGCTTGTATCCAATGTGGATATATTTGAGACTGGCACAATTTATAAGACATATTCTTAATGCAGTAATATTGTGATATTAATTCTTACTGTAGGTAATGAAAAAGAAGCTTTTGGAAACTTATTATTTTACAGAAATTAATAGTGACCAATTCTGTCAAATGAAACAAACAATGTGAGAGCTGAAGGAATTAAAGAACTGAAAGGGAAAATATTTCCAATGTCACTGGAATAAGTGTGTTGTATTTAATTTAACAGCTGTGTTTATATCAGGACAGGTGGGAATAGAGGCCCCCAGACCAACCTGTCTGACTGCTGGATCAGCCAGCGGAGAGTAGGGAGGGAGCGTGGCACTAGCACGGCCCTGACAGGGAATGTCACGGGCTGGGACAGGGCCTGGCACAGCTGAGACATCTCCTCCACCATCTCCCAGTCGTACCCTGCAGGGAACAACACTGGACTGAAAAACCCTGCACAAACAACCCCCACCCAACCCAGAGCTTGACAGAGTGATTCAGCTGTGACACAAAATGAGCAAAGTCAGGGACCGGCGAAAATCGTGGAATTCTGAAAGGAAATTTCCATATGGTTCTAAGAAAAAATAATCACAGAGGAGAAAGGTAATATTAATGGGAAAATAAACTGATTATTAAAATCTTCCTCTGCAGTAGCTGCACTATTATTTCACATACAGCTACAGAACGTGACATTTTTAAATTCGCTGCCACTGACTCCAGTATGGACTCATCTGACATTGACAGGGACCCTCTAGAAACAAAAACAGGAAGGAAAAATTAGGGAAAAAATTTGAATGAATCCCATAGGACTGAGTTATACACAAACAAAGTACACAAAACATTCTGCACTTAAAAAAATGCAAACATCAAGCAATCTAAAACACTCCAAGTGCCTCTGCTGAGATTTTTACAAGCACTGCAGCTACCTAAAATAAGATTTAACTGTTCTTTTGTTTCCACAGGTTATGAAAATCTTACAAACAACAGTTAAAAATTTTTTCTCAATTACTCATATGCAATGTGTGACTGGAAAGAATAAAAAAGCACCAAATATTAAAAAAATAGTCTTGTTGGACAAACAGCAACTTTTAGTTGAAATCAGTCAAATGAGCTGTTTTTCCCAAGTCTTCCAGCATACCCTTAATTAGTATTACCATAAACTGAAACCTAGAATGGAGAGAACATTAAATTAATTTTAAAATGTCACTCAGTATTTCCAATGTATATTTCCACCAACTTTTTCCTGCGCTGAAAATATTTGAGAGAAAGCACTGAACAGTTTAATAAAATTACTCTGCATCATATAGCAAAATACTAAATCTTGCTAAAGAGTAATTAGTAATTGGAACAGTGTATAATTTTGCCCTGGTGGCCAGAGACAATGCTGGTAGGGACCCTGCTGATCATAATAAGAATTACAAGAAAGAGGACTACTGTGAAAAAGACCCAAAAATAATGAAAACTGGAAAATTCACTGCAAAAATTCAATTATTCAATAGAAATGAAGACAAGGTTAACTAACAATTAGATTTCAGTGAT
Organism: Corapipo altera; assembly: GCF_003945725.1. Lineage (NCBI taxonomy): Eukaryota > Metazoa > Chordata > Aves > Passeriformes > Pipridae > Corapipo > Corapipo altera. The sequence goes on along the minus strand of NW_020884875.1, from coordinate 28,545,005 downwards.
CAAAAGAAGCACAGACAGGGTTTTAAATTTCTGGATAGTCTGTTCTTCCTCAGGACACATGCCAGAATTCCAATTACCAAACCAATCCTCCAAGGATTCAGGGAGAGACCTACCTGAAACAGGGGCTGAGGGGTTTGTCTCCCGAAGCTCCTCAGTGCATAAGAATGAGTTGAAGAACAAAAGAGTTTATTTTAACAACAAAAAGATGAGATTTTTACGCAGTCCAGTTGCCAGTCCAACACTGAGGTAATTGCAGGATCACACTGCATCTCACACACCAGCAAAGAAAATCATTCTCATGTCATTCACTACGAGTTTCAAATAGAGGATGTTGCAGAGCTTGTGTTGAGTCAATTAAGAGACAAATGTGAAGAAAAGCAGCCGTGCAGGGTGAGGCCTGGCTAGAGCTATGTACCTTGCCCGTGGTGGTGGCCATGCCAGCCTGTGGTCCAGCCCAGGGATAGGGTGATGTCGGGGAAGGTCGAGGTGATGGTGCTGAGGATGCTCTGAGCGTTCAGCACCGGGCGGCTCCCACCAGGCCCCGCCAGGATGTCCCCGTTGATCCACACAGGTCTCCTCAGCTGCTGCTCCACCTGCCCCAGCAGCTCCAGGGATGGTCCCACGGCGTCCATGCTGTGGAGGATCACCAGGGGAACCAGGGAAGGTAGAGCATGTTACAGAACGGGTGCGTTACTTAACCGTCCTCCTCAGACACTAAGCGAATGCTGACGACCCTCTGCCAGCAGGGACTTGTCCTACACCTCTCAGGCTGCCATTCTGCCACACCCCTGCTCCCAGAACCTCCTGGTGTCACCTCACAGCCCCCCAGGCTTGTCACCTCTTCGTCTTGAAGGGTGCTTGAAAAGGGTTTTAAAAAAGGAAGCTACTGCAGGCTCCAACACTTCTGTTTAATGAGACCTGTAATCCATAGATACTGTAAATATATTTATTTATATATATTCCTGTGGTTTATATCCAAGGGGTGAAAGTAATCTCTTCCAACCTCAGCCACACTCAGCATTGCAAAGATTTTATCACTATTTCAGATCCAGACTGAAAGTTACCTTCACGCCTTTGCAAGCCAATCCACCCATACTAAGAGAATAAAAAACCCCAAACTGAACATTTTCAGGCAACTAAAAGAGTGAAAGGACACCCATTTGAGCACTTTATGCCTCGTCATGATTTTCCCTACAGTTCAAAAGTGTGGCAGCACAGAAAATCTGCCTGTCAGACGTTCACCCCACATTTAATTATTAAATTATTAAATATCAGTTGTCATTATTTGAGCAACCAGTGCAGCACACCTTGTAAGCATTTAACAAAATCCAGAGTCATGTATTCTGACTGTTCTTTCCAACCAAAAGACAAAGCACAAGTAGCTTTTCTACCTCTATCCCATCAAAACTTTCAAAGCACCAGTACTCTGGAAGAGAAGGAGATGTGGAACAATGGGGAAAAGGAATGAATGCCAGGAAAACCTTTTTTCTCTTACAGTACATGAATTAACACTCTATAAAACGTTCAGGAATTTAAAATCATTATAGTCGGAGCTCTCATATTAGGTCAGCTCTAAAGCCAAAAACTGGCCCCTGAGCTGCTTGCATTGTTTCCTCTGAAAAGTCATTTTGTATATTTTAACTTTTGTATAGTGGCAGGAATTCGACCCAGTTTTTCCAGCTGAGATAAGCTCAAGTCTTACAGGAGAAAAATTAGTGACGGTCTGAGTTAATGTGTGGGCTTCAGCATTTCTTGCACTGTCTGAGGCCAGGACAGTTCACATCTGTCAAGGACAGTGAAGAGCCTTCCTTTGTACTACAAAGTATAAGGTATTGTAGAGAGAAAAAAGCCCAAAGCAGCATCTCTTGAAATAAACAACAACACAGAAAAAAAACCCCAAAGCAAACATCAAATTCTGTTATCACTCATTTGACTCCATCTGCACTGTGTAATGTATTTTTAAATGCTTTTATACAACTAGACTTTTATAATGCAACATACTTTTAAAAGCTTTTTTCAAATCACTGCAGTTGGCTGTAAACTCCTCATGGAAAAACAAAAAGTAGGTGGTTTTAAAATTAATTTAAACAATAACTAAAATAGAAAAAAAATCCCCAAACCCACAAGAAATAAACCCAGATGCCTACTTTGCTTTACTCTCTTCTCTGCCCAGACGGACATACACAGATTCTGTAACAATAAACTGATTTAGCCTGCCCACATATTTTGCATTTTTGAGAACTTTTACACAAAAATAGTGACTGTGTTACACAGAACAACAGGCATAAATCACATTTTACAACTATCTGTTGGAGTTTTTTGCATTTTTATAGCGTAGTGAGGCATTGATGAAGCTCTTTGCAACTTGCTGCCAAAACAGACTTTGAATATGGAAATTCAGACAAAGATGAAGTCAGGAGCTGCAGAAGTGAATGTCTGGAAATCACAGCTTACTTCCAAGGCTATCTCATGGGGTTTTCAGGTGTATTCTCCATTCAAGACAATGAAACAGCTAATGGCTAAATTCTGAATGAACTTCTGAAAATCTAATTAATAAATCAGGCCAAAGATAGGAGCCTTCCAGAGGGATACCACCATTTCCCTTTTCCCAACGGAAAAAGTCTGCCCGAAGTAACTAAAAAAATATTATTTGCAGTTCAAAACACTTTCAAAACTTTTATTCTTGTGATGCATTTATTAATAGGGATGATGTTTCCTCATTCCTTGCTTAGGAAGGAATGCATCACACAAAATGGCACAATAGGAAAAAGTCTGGTCAACCATCACCTGTAAAATTGTTAACCAGTAAGATTGCAAACAACATAAAAATCTTTTTGTGGAGATACCTCTTAAAATCCAGCTTGATGCCTTTATTGGTGTTGACCATCTGTGTCAGCCACTCCTGCAGTGTGATGTCACTGTCTGTGTCAGGGGGGTGAGCCAGGATCGGGTCTCCCTTCCCTCCCTCCCCACCACGGAGGAGAACATCAGCTTCTACCATGTGCACATTGCCTGGGGAGGATAAAAATTGAAGCTCTAAGGTGCAAAACCAACAGTTTCAGTGTCTGCTTCACAGAAACAATTACTCAGCAACTCTTCCCACACCAGCCTCTGTTCACTTACTCCACACAGGCCATCCCCAGTGGGAACTGCTGTCTGTGACATGAAAGATACATTTCTCTGGTTGCTTAACTCACGAACTCTTTAAAGATTTACAGGTATGTGAAAATTGATTTCTGTAGATACATTTGGCTGAGTAATCACATGGGGGGTTTTTCATCAGAGAAACAGAGAAATGGACATCCAGCATGTGAATCCACTCTTGTTAAATTTCAAATCTTTTCCTCTCAAAACAGGGTTCCAGACAGATACTTTCAGAGTAAAGATAAGCACAGGATTTAACACTGGCAGAGACTGAGCACTCCTCTTGTCTCATTCTCAAACATGACCTGCCCATCTCAGTCAAAACTTAAAAACAAGTCAGCCAGCCAGGAAAACGAGAGCTGAAATACAAGACAGGCGAATGGGAGTCTTAGGAATGCTGCAAGCTCTAGAAAACAGCTTTATATAACGAGTCTGGGCAGTGCTACCAGCTTTGCAGAGAATCAAATACATACAGTTCCTTAGACTAGAATACTAATAAAAAAGCTAGTCATGATATTCAAGAGAAGGCACATTACATATGGAATTACATAAATATTTCCCAAATATTCATATAAATTCACATAAAATTCCCTGCTGCCCAGACTGGGGCATCACGGATTTTCTCATTCTACAACTCCCAGACAGGAGGGTGGAGCCAGTGGGAGTTGGGTTCTGCTCCCAGGAAACAAGGGACAGGACAAGGGGAAATGGCCTCAAAGCTGTACCAGGAAAGGTTTAGTTTAAGCCTTGGAAGGGGCTGTCCAGGGAGGTGCTGGAGTCCTCATCCCTGGAGGTGTACAGAAGGTGTGAAGATGTGGCATTTGGGGACACGGTTTATTGGGTCCGGCGGTGCACTACGAAGGCTGGATGCGATGGTCCTGGGAAGGCTTTTCCAACAGTAATGACTGAGCAGGGCAGGAAAGAGAAAGGAGAAAGGAGAAAGGAGAAAGGAGAAAGGAGAAAGGAGAAAGGGGAAAGGGGAAGGGTTGGCAGGGCCAGTCCCGCACTCACTTCGCGCAGCCGCGGCCGCCCGGGCCCTGCTGTTGGCGGCGTGGAACCAGCGCACGGCGGCCCCGTCCCGCGCCGTGATGCGCCCGGAGCGGAGGAAATGGTCCACGGGCCACTCGCTCCAAGAGCCTGCGGGGACATGGGGATCCCTCAGCACCGCCCGCACGGGAGGACACGGCGGGACCCTCAGCACGGCCTGGAACCGGCCCAGCCCCGCCTGGGCTCCTCTACCGCGGGGCCCAGGGCGGTGGAGCTCCCCTGTCTCCGCTCCTCACTGGCGGCTGATGGAGCCCCTCTCCCCTGTCCCCGCTTCCCGAGGACCGAGCCCGCCCACGCCGCCGCCATCGCTCACCCGCGGTCCCGCTCGCCATGGCCCGGCCTATCCCGCCCCCCCGCGGGGCCGTTCCGGCACCGCCGCCGCCGCCACAGCGGGGCGGGACCGGGGGGGCGGGGCAGGGCAGGTTTAGGAAGGGAAGGTTTGGGAAGGGAAGGAAAGGGACAGCACGTCCGGGGCAGTAGCCCGGGGTCGACAGTGTGCCTGCAAAACGGGGAATATTTCAACGTTACTCTAAATCAGGATGTTCTCTGCTGTTTGGTCTCCACGTACTTTCCTGATCAGCAAGGAAAGAGACCTGGGACAGGCAGCAGCTGCATCCCTTACAGGCGGACATCCTGGAACTCACCAGCCGTAAGGGCGCAGTAAAGGATGTCCGCAGGGCAAGAGGTCACAGTCGTAAGGTGCGCCAGGGAAGGCTGTACATTAGCAGGAACTTCTCTCTGGAAAGGGTGGTCAGGCATTGGAAGGGGCTGCCCAGGGAGGTGGTGGAGTTCCCATCACTGGAGGTGTCCAAGGAACGACTGAACGTGGCACTCAGTGCTCTGGGCTGGGTGACAAGCTGGAGATCAGGCACAGGGTGGACTCGATGGTCTGGGAGGCCTTTTCCAACTTGATTTGATTCTGTGTGAAATGAAGATGTTAACGTGTGCCTACGTACACGTTGCTAATTGGCAAAATACTCAAGGTCTGTGTATCCTATGGCTTTACTGTGTTCATTATAATACTAAAACCCACACTTACAGGCCAAAAAAGACCCAGCCCAGGTGCAGACCCCTCCCCTGAGCACATGCAGAAGTTGGCTGGCATTGTGTAACCTGTATGGAAACGACCAATTAATCCTGATAGAGGGGCTGTGCTTGGGAAGTTACTAATTCTGGATTTCTGTGTATAAATGATGGCACAGAAAGGCCAGTTGTTGTGCTGGATTTGTGGAACACACTGCGAACCCGTGGCCTGTGAAGTTCTGAAATAAATATTCAGTGTCTCTCAGGTACGTAATTATTGGCTTGTTGCACACCAGATGACAAATCAGATTTTGTGGACAACATCAGGAGTTCCCAGAAAGCTGCAAAGACAGGACACATCCACCCAAATAATGTCTTTTTTCCTGTTTTATTATAAATAAGAGACAGAGATTGCAAGCACTGTAGTTAACTTTATTGATCATTACTGAACAGGGGTTATTAGAGGGTAAGTGCCAAGAGACAGCTGTTAGTTTGGGTACCTCTGCAGACACCTGTGGGGTGTAGGGTGCTGGTCACAGCCACCCCAGCCCCGCCACAGCCCGGAAATGCTGCTTGGGCTCAAGGGCCCAGGGGCAGCTTGTTTTCAACAAGGGCATGTTTTGTTGCTACTGTGCGTGGTGTAGGTCCAGCCCTTCTCCAGAAGGGCAGTGTCTCTGAAGAAGTCAGCACAAAGAAGCTGAAATGCAGCTCAATTTCCTCCAGGGTAAGATCTTGAAGCCTGAACCCTTCTAGCACCAGTGTGTTAAAGCACAGGTAACAGAAGAGCAGATTAGGTTAAAGGTTAATTTACAGATTGTTTTTGATACAAAAACATAAAATATCCCCTATTAGCATCAAGATGGCATCAAAATTTTAATACTTTCATTATAAAATTGTACCAGCATTTCTACTGAAAACAATATAGATGTTGTATATATTTAGTTTTGGTTCTGTTCCTGATAAACAGTCTTGTGGCAGTTACCAAACCTGCATTGTGGTTCCACGAACCTCAGTACAAATCACATGCATCACAAATACATAAATAGATCTAAGTGACCCAGTATCAAAAATACATACTATGCAAGAACCTCAAGTATACTAAAAATCCCCAAATGGTTTGGGTTGGAAGGAACCTTAAGGACTTTCAACACCCCTGCCATGGGCAGGGACACCTTCCACTAGAATCGATCTGTTCATGAAAATTCACACTTAATACATCTATTCTCCCTGAAAATAAAGGTGGCTACTAGAAGGTGGCAAAAGCAGCAGACAGAAGCAGAAAAAATACTGCAGAATTCTTGTCTGACTTATTGCTACATGTAGATTATATCAAGGCTAATCTTTTTATAATCCTTGAAAGGTCAAATTGTATCAGGACTTCTAAACCACAGTAAAGAAAAAAAAAAAGAAAGCACTTTTATAAAAATAGCATCAATTTAAGTTAGCTAAAACGTTAAAAATACAAGAAAGAAATCAGTTATTCTATAAAACATTAATTCAGAGCATATGTTTCTGAAGCACCAGCATCAATCCCCATGTTAAGGAGCTCACCCACAAAGTCTTCAACACACCTGCAGAGTTCGCCTTGCCCTGACACACGGGGCTCACAGTCAGCTACAGAGGGTCTCGTGTCTGCACCTCAGAGGGCAGGGGAACAGTTCTAGGCCAGCTTTGCTTCACTGTTCAGCTCCTTTGAAGGTGGAAAGCACTTGCTGCAGAGATTACATTTAACCGTAGCAACTCGTAGTAACACACTTATCTGAGGTTGAGGCAAGGCAGTATGGCTTGGAGTTACACTAGGTATAGTAAATGCTACAGCTGTGTAAAGATTAACAAAACCTGCCCTCTTCTGCACCTGTATTAAGTGTAAACTTTCAGGACCCTAGGAACATTACAAACTACAATTCCTTTGTGTGGTAGAGTAACCAGGGAGGATCTGAGGGGGTTAAAAAACCAGTTTGAAAAGCTATTAAATGCAACAGGTTTAGAAACTTTAACATTGTTAGTGTTTGTGGCATTATAACTTTGGTGTTCAGATCTAGCAAATCAGTGTATTGCCTGTTATCAGCCTTATCAAAACAAGTGTTCTGTAATGAAAAATATTAATTCCATTTTCACTGGTAGTGTGGTAGGATCTGACATTCCACCATGAATCACAGGAATCAGAGCACTGTCCAAGTCATTCAGATAGTTCTGTGGAAGAAGATGACCTCCAGATCCAGCTAAGTATTCAACCTAAGAGAGAAACACATTAATATTGATATTAATTAATTAATTAAATTGTCTTTTTATATTAACAAGACAACACTACAAGTGTAGTATCTCACTAAAAGAATATTTCAGCTGGCATGAAGTGAGAAACTAGTCACTAAAGCAGCTTCTTCACCTGGGGTATGACAAAACATGTAAAACATTCAGGGAGAGATCCACGGTCTGTGCAAGGGAAGATACTTCAGTGGAAATGGGGAGTCTGCAATGAAAGTTGAAAGATTACCATATCTGAGTCAATGGAAACTCTCAGGCCTATCTTATTCATTCCGTTACTTTTCAAGGTTTTGAGGTGAGGGCAGAGAGCAGTGCTGCAGGCAGTGGCAATCTCTTTAGCAAACTGGTGAGGAATAGCACTGGAGAGTTCATTGTCCTTCACAAAATAGCAAACCTGAAACCAGAGAAAGGGTAAGAACAATGAGCAGCCTGGTTACATCCCAAAGTAAGGAAAAAGAGTAATTCAGTGTGCACATAATACAGCACAGAGCAAGCTCTAGTGCTTATTGGCTGGCAAAGTACCCAAGTGTTTCAGCTATTCAATCACAACACCTCAGTGCCCATGGGAATGCCTGGGCTATGCATTCACAGAGCTGTCAATGCTAACAGACTTCTAGTCTTTTTCAGGGGAGAAAAATGAAAATTATGTAAACTCACCGAAGAGCCACAGAGAACATTCTGCCTATCAGTGTGGCTACACATCAAAGCAGCCACATTTTTTAGTAGTATCACTTAGTACGATCCACTTTACCCCTTAACTATTCAAAAAGTACCAAAAAAGCCTCAAGAACAATGTAATTCACTAACTTCAGTGCACTTCATAACTTTTCCCTCTCTTTCGAAGTCTCTGTCTTGTGGTGCTTTTTCACTCTGAGTTCCTCCAATTGATTTTCCATCTACTGGGCTTAAAATTCTATGAAAGACAATAGTATAATTAATAATTAAAACAACATTTTATGGTTTAGATTGAGTCATTTTTATGAAATAATGTTTATCCATCCTTACAACAAAATACAATACAGGGCTTGCATCATGAAAATACAGATGCTACAAAAAGAAATAAATAAGGAACTAAAAGCACTTAATATAAAGCCAATCTTGCAGGTTCAAGAAGCTATAAACCATTTAAGGTGTGGACCACTGTTTTTCAATAAAAATACTTTACATTAATTTCAGGAAACTGAAGGCAAAAATCTGAACTTTGGAAAGATGAATTCTCTAAGATGTTCTGCTTTGGCAGTACATTTACCCTTTGTTTGTTTTCTCTTCATTTTCTACCCAGCAAATATCCACGTATTCTTTTACATCCCCTGTATCCATTTTTCCACAGGTAATTCTGAAGTCTTTCTTGTCTCTCAATGCCTGACGTAGGCTTTCCATTGTTTCTCGTGTTATTTGTACCATTAGTCCATCTAGAACAAATCCAGTTAAAATCCCAAATTATCTACAGGAAGAGCAGCACAGCTTTTTGGTAGAATCATGGCTTAAATTCTAGTGGGATCAACCCTCCCCTACGGCTAATTAATAAAAGCACAAAAGGACTCCATCCCCAACTACAGCGTTAAATGTTACATGAAAGAGGAAGAAAACCTTTTGTCAACAGAACTAAAGCTAAAACATCATTCTTGGACTAATCTTAGAATTATTTTTCATTTATATGCCAATATATGTATTTGAGCAATATGGCAATGAAAACAGGAAAGACTTGAACTGACTAAAGAGAGTTAAAACTTTGTATGTTTTATAACAAGTAGCTGAACTAACATGTATTTTTTTACACAGCATTTTGTTTGCAACAGGTTTTCTATAAAGTTAAAAAACCTTGAAGAGTTTAGCTTACTGAGGCATAAAACCTTACGCAAGACTGCTGCTTTTATTTTTTGTGTACATTCTCTTAAGAGGAAAATACACAAGACAAAATTCTTACCTTCAACTATACTGGATTTAGCTAAAAATCCTGAAGATGTTTTTAAGGCTCCATTAAACACCACAAAACTTGCACCTGTAACTAGAAAAAGTAGGAACAAAGTGAGCACCACTTCGTGTCACTCAAGTCAGTCACTACTAACATTCCACTTAAACTCCTTTTTAAACACATTTCAGTGTGCCACCAGAGTTGCATTTTCCTTGCAGCCTAACGGTGAACTTACATTTCTGCTCTAGAAATGTGATTTTTCTCTACTAGAGCACTTACCTTTCCTGGGATGTCCCGTGGCACTGACTGCCTGTGTGTGATAGAGGCCATGCTTGTTCTGCACACACACCAGGTGAGAATCTGCTTCGGTATTAAAACTTGCTCCAATGCTAATTACATGTTCATTAGAAGAATTTATGACCTTCATTATCTGTCAATACAAAATTTGTCATTACACTGACAAACTGCACTCACTATTCAAGTAGTTTTTTTTTTGGTTTGGGTTTTTTTTTTAACGTCTTAAGCAACACACCATCACCAGGAAAACTGTATGAGAGAATCCCTGAAAATACTAAAAGATTTGGAAGAAACTGCTGATTTTTAAGCACTTACCAGTTATCCTAAATCTCAACTCATCATTATTCACCTTCCAGCATATCCAGGAAGGAAGGATGTGTGCTCAGGTAATTTTATGCTCTCCCCCTTACATATTTAGGTCAGTATAAAGTTCAGCGAGGTTTTTTTAAAGAAGAACTGATGGTAAAGGTGTGACTGGTATTATACGAAAAAAACTATTAAAGCAGCTTGCATTAGAAAGCTAATCAAGATGGGTTTACTCACCTCATTATACTTCTTTAGGGGTATTTTAATACAGCTTCTACCCATTTCCACATGAACAAAAAGGTTGTCTATGGTATGCAAAGTATACTGATAATTTCTAAGGTCCTATAACAGACAAAGTATTTACATTAGGAGACAATTAATTATTGTTTTCTTATCTTTTAAAAAAGTCACCTAGATAAAAGTTCTTTACATACATCTCTAGGACTTCTAAAAAGTAATCACATTAAGAGTGGCTAAAAACTCAGTGATCCCTTTTTTCCTACTGCGATGTATGTACCTTAGTGAATGTATTAACAAACTCGTAGGATGACAAGGTCAGTCTATCTACCAGTGGGTTATTTAGATTACGGCTACTTCATACACATTACGATTTTACTCTTTTAGGGAAGGAAAACCTTCAACACCCTCCCTCTCTGACAGAACAGTGAAGCATGGAAGCCATCATCTAGAGGAGTTTGTTTCCAGGCTCACACGCTGTCCCCTACAGCTCTAACTGGCTGACCTATAAATTGAATATACTGCACCATTTCTAACACCTTTCTCTGACATCGCCCATCATCTCATCCACTTCTGCAAAATTCTGGTTTTTTCCCAGAACAACAACATTAGGTATGAAGTGGTCTCATTTGCCTTCACTAGCTCAGCTGAAAAAAAGGTATAAAAAGGCTCTTTTCACCAGCTGAGCCAGGCAATCAGTACCTTCCTCATTCAGCACAAGTAGGGCATTTACAAACACATCTCAGTGCACTCCAGGTTGCCATGGAACAGGCATAGTTTGAGCAACAGTAAAGATGTAAATCACAGGTGCCCTTTGCCTCCATTAGTTACCACGGCCTCAGTCACTTGTATGGTGAGAGGTTTTGTACAATCTTCAACTGAGGATCTGCATCACAGGTGCCAAGGCACCACCAAGAGATTATTTTACAGTCATCTAGTGATAAAAACTTGTGCCAAGAGAACATATTCCCATTGCCTGCTTCAAGCTGACACAGCTGTAAAGGGGAAGGCCAGTAGAATTCCATAGAACCCCCCATCATCAGCAGCACAACATTAAGATTCCTCAGAGTCTGAAAATACAGTTAGACATTGGTACTGTCATGTCACCAATCATGCTGGGAGCTGGCTCATGGAATTACAGTGTAAGATTCCTACACTAACAAGGAACATGCTGTTTTTCAGATGGTGCATGTCCTCTGACTGGTTCCTTACGCAGTGACCTGGACACCAATGTCAGAGAAAAGGCTTCAGTTCCATCTCAGCTCTGATGGCCAGGAGACTCTCAGGAGAGGATGCAGGGATTGCCTAAATAAGATGTGCAGCTCTTTCCATGGCCTTACCCTTAATGCTGGGATGAAAAGTGCTGTGAGCTCTACTGTAAGTATTAGAAGAGGAACACAGACCAGAACATTCCCGGCCAGGAACACAGGCTTACTGGAAGTTTAAATCAAACAGAGGAAAAACTTCCACAGGGAATGCCATGAATTCCAGGCTTGACTTAGTCTTATGATTTTGCCAAAAACTCCTTCATAAAAGACAGTCAGGCTGGTTAATTGTGGTAAGTAAGTCCTCCTACAGTTAGTCCACAGCATCTGCCTGTCAAGTCTTTCTTTACATTTAATATTGTCAGACTTAAGACCAGAATTCCTGCACCACACTGATGCTTGGAAGAGAAAAATGTACCTGAACAATGATTACTACCAGCTTCAATGCAAATGTCAACATTTCTCTCAATCATTTAAAGCCATTCCTCACTACCAGAACTGACGCATAACAATACCAGGTGAAACAAACAGCTTTCCTAACTCACTCACTCTCTGGGTAAGAAAGTTTTAAGTCAAGTATGAAGAACAAAAACATTTGCTTTTTAAATTTACCAAAATCCACTGCTTTCAAGGTTCAGAATTTTGAAAATATTTTACATAATTTAAATTACAAGAGGAAGATAATAAAACATTTACTCACAACAAGCAGATTCATAATTGTGTGCCCGATCTCTCCAAAAAGTGGCTTCCGGTGCCTGTAACTCACCACAGGAGTTGGATAGGCTGGGAACAAGGAAGGAAAAAGGGCATGTTTACCTATCAACAGCTATAAAACTTCCTAATCCAAGTATTTATATAGTATATTTTCAGCTATAACCTGCGTTTCTTAATCTCATTATCTGACCAGCCAAAGCCAGCAGAGCCCCTCTCTCATTCTCTGTCGTGGGCTGTCCTTCAGCCACCTGGTGATTTCCCCATCCATGGTTAAATCCTACAAAACTGATCAAAAAACCAAAACACAACGAGTAGTTTGGTACGAGAAAGAAGAACAAAGCAGCTACCATCCTCATCACCACACAGACATGGGCCTGGCCAGAAGTGATCCATTGTGGACTCCAGAAATCCTTGAACAAGCCAGTGGTACATACTGATGGACTTGCGGATAGTAGAATGGTGGGGTCCTGCCTTTTCACAGGCCTAGATGTTTCCGATGTATTAATACAAGTTACCTTTGTAGGTAATCAAAGCTGTACTCAGTTTATGCAGCAGTAATATTTTGCCAATATATTTAATTTCAGTAATTTAATTTAAAAAAACCATTCTGTCAGAGTTGTAAACTGGGCTTTTGAATGTCCCTTCAAACCTTCTTCCTACAACAAAAAAAGTCAGACATTTTTATATCAGAGTTTTTTTACTATCAGTTTTGGCTTCTTAGCATTCTCATCAGCTAAGAAAAAAACTAATAAAATTAAGAGAGTCAGTCCAGCAGGACAGTGAACATTCTCAAGTGTCTCAATAGGTGGCTTCCCATGTCAGTCTTACCCAGGTGTACCATAAAATACTGCAAAGATGATTTTAAATATTTTACTTGTCTAAAAATCCCTTGTATTTTCCAAAGGGAACTTGACATTTATATAGCTACTGAAAGTGTTAAAACTTACCCCCGTATTCTGCTCCCAGTCTCAACATTAAACGGATTGGAAACACTTTAGCCCAGGGTATTTCCAGCTTATGGATGAGAATGCCACAAAGAAAAGGGTTATCTGGTAGAATCTGATCATCAAGTTTCTGAAAAGTTGGTGAAACAAACAGGAATCCTCCATGCTCTTTGTTGTTGAGAAAGTTTTCAGTAAAAGTAATGTTTTCCATGTTTCTTACAAACCTTCCTGTAGAAAGAGGGACAGAGAGTTTGCACATCTGGGTCAACCAAACATTAGTGCCAAGAGAACTGTTCTAACCAGTGACCTCTGACAGACTTGCAGGTCTGTGGTGGATTTCAGACCCTCCTGAAGTCTGTCAGACATCTAAACCCACACAATAAGTGCTCTGTATTTTGTAACGAAATCAATTTGAATACAAAACTAGTTTTACTTCAAACAAATTCCAGAAATCCTGAAGTGTTCAATGTTTTGGCACATAACAGTTGGTGAACTTCCATCAACAGACCTAAAATATTTACATAAATGAATACTGCAATTCTACAAATAGCATGCCAGATGCTCTAAACCACAGACCCAAGGGCTTATAGGCAGGATCTCCAACACAATGTAACTAAACAACAAGAAGAGAGCCTGCAAACAGGATATTTACAGAAGTATAGGAAACAAATAAACTTAAATTCTTTTATTTCTGTTATTTAGAACCCAAGCATAACACTGCAAGGTCTTTCACCAGAATCATTAGACACTTACAAATACTTCAAGAAAAATTACATATCAACATTTAACTTGAAAGATCTGCAAGAAGATGCTATAAATTAAAAAGTTGGACATTAAAAATTACACACCTTTCATTGCATCCTTATAGATGTCAAGAAATAATTTGAACATTTCACTGGGGAAAACATCTTCGTCTGGCAAACGCTGTAACAGAATGACAATTTCTGCCTGACCCAAACCATGTAGTCCATTGGTTGAGAAGCACCAGCACCTTTCTGAGGAACCTTTAAGAAGATAAGACACCACAGTAATGCTGTTTGAAAAACAAAGCTGGATTTAATGGAAAAGAAAATGTGCAATACTTACATGTTATTAGCTTGACATTGACAAGCAAGTTTGCATTTAGGATAAAAGTTAATGGAGTAGGACCTCCTTCCCCAAGCAGCAAGGTGATCTTTTGGTGAGATGGATGTTCCTCCACCACGGGATCTAAATAAATTAACAATTTAGTTTAACACATCAGCCAGGGACCCAAGCCAAGCATTAGTTCATAGCATATGACACATTGTCCCACCCTCCTCCCTTAAGCGGGTGGTAGTTATTCCCAAATTTAGAATAGCTGCAGATCAACCAATGAACAGCTCACTCTAAGATTCAAGGAATATATAACACTGAAGTAGCAGCTTCTAACAAAAGTGCAAACTGGGGCTACCATTGCTTTGGAAACCACTAACTAACTGTGTGTTCTGGCTTCTCATCCATGCACTGATACTGTCAGGTACCACTGGTGAGCACAGACACCACTATAATGTATTCAAATGACAAAGCATCCTTCTCATTGATCCTGTTAATGCGTGTTCAATTATCCAAGAATCCAGTACGCAACAAACAGAATTGTAGGCAGTAGAATTGTATTAAATACAAATTATATGCTCATGAGTTCATACTGAGAAAACTTGCACTAGGTGATTTAAACTCTGTGAGGAGGGAGGGTGGTGAGGCCCTGGCACAGGTTGCCCACAGAAGCTGTAGCTGCCCCATTTCTGGAAGTGTCCAAGGCCAGGTTGGACGGGGCCTGGAGGAACCCAGTATAGTTGAAGGTGTCCCTGCCCATGGCAAAGGGTGGAAACAGATGGGCTTTAATGTCCCTTCCAACCCAAACCATTCTATGATTCCATGACTAAATATTAACAGTTTTCTCAGATTTTACCTTTTCCTTTTTCACCCACAGCCAGCAGAAGTGGTGGCAGGTTATCCCCGTCAGGAACAAGGCTGATGTCTCTTCGCACACACTTTTCGACCCCACACAGTGCTCTGTAACTTGAAGGACTAACAGACACATCATGTGCAGCCTGATCCACTGCACTGCAACTGGTCTTCTTGGCCTCTGCAGTAGGAGAACACTCTTCAGTTCCTAGAGTTACAGATTCGTAACTAGGTACCAACTCACTCTGGCCCGGGACGCCCTGCTGTGCGTTGTCTGAAGGAACAGAAGGATGTGATTCCTCTGTTCTTGTCATAATATCAATTTTTTCCTTCCATTTTTGATTTACATCAGTTAACATGTCATCTTCCTCTGGGTTTGCAGCCTATGAAGAAGAAATAACAAAAATTCTACACTGTCCCACAACCAGCTAAACTTTCATTATCTGCATTCTAGATGCAAAAAGAGAAAGAAAGCTATCACAAATGCTGAGAATGCATTTCCTCCTAACAAGAAGAAAGCCACCAAATCTCTCCTGGATCTTCTTTTTTTTAATGTTTAGGCATTACATAGGTGAAGCTGCATCATTAATTTACTTGTTTGGCAACACAGATAGTTGTTCTAGTATAGACAGTCAGATGTGACACAATCAACACACCAGGTGCCCTTCAGGAATCTGTCTGCTATTGGTGTTGCCACTCACAGCTACTGAGCATCACTTGGATCAGCAGTTTAGTACTGCAAACATATTTCTACCCTCTATACCAATAGCTGATTTTACATCTGATTAATTTTGAGCTTGGAGTCAAATCTATGCTGTTTCCCCAGTGAGATGGGTGTGACAAGCTGTTATAGGCTATAAATCCCAGGAGTGGAATTCTTCCCCTGCTCCGCTGTGGGAAGAATGGAGTTCAAATAGGGAAGGGGGAAGGGAGTCGATTAGCTTTACAAAGGGTCTAGCTAGCAAGGCTGCATTCCTAGCTAATGGCCCATTTGAAGGCTGGAGTGAGGGGGGAAGGAGTTTGGGATTTCGGTAGCTGGCCGCCTTCACAAGGACAGGTCAGACTGCTGAGCTCTCTCTCTGGGACGGAGACAGGGGTCTGCATGGGTGCATTTGGAGAAAAGGCCTAGAGGCCTGTCTTTCTGGCTTCTTGCCCTGGTGAAGCCGGATCACTGGTCTTGGCTGGCTTTGCACACTGCCTCGTGACTCCAGCCGGAGCCTACTGTGTTTTCATCGGAGGGCTCTGTGCCCACTGAGGGAGAGAGAAGAGGAGCCTTGAGACACCGTGATCTGGGAACAACAGTGAGTTCCGCTGGGGAACATTTTCCTTTCCCCCTTTCTTCCATTGGGGGAAGGGTCCCCATTTTCTTTTCGGCTTCTCCCGCGATCCGAGACCAACCCCCAGACCCCCTTCCCACACAGTGACCGCCAGAGCCCAACAGCGCCCCCTGCAGGTCAACACAGAGCACTGCAGGCTCTGCACCTCCAGTGATCCAACAGCGCCCCCTGCCGACTGTGATCAGAACTGTGCTAAAGACAGAGAAGTATTCAAACTGTTTCTTTTGTTTGAAGGGAACTTCTGGGTGCAGGACTATTGTTTAGCTGTTTTTATGTTCTGTTACTGTTCTTGCCAACACACATATATCTTTTAATAAAGGATTGTTATTTCTTCTTTTTTTCCACACTTCCTCGATTAAAGCCCCCTTAATTTTTGAATTTACAATTGCTGAGAGAGAGGAGTTTGGTCTGTCTCATAACTCATCCTCTTTAGCAAACATTTCAGTCTCTTCAAACTGAGACACAAGCTGTGAACATGGACACATCAGGATATCAGCTGTCATTAAAAAATAAAACAAGCAAAAGAAACCCCGAGAGGTGTGCTATCAAGTACACTAGACTTGCATTCTATCTCCATAGGGAAGAACTTTATACTGCAACAAGGGAAACACCTGACAATTCTGTGCTTGCCTGTAGGAGCTCTCCTGATGTCCCATCAACTTGCAGTAAATCCTCAGTTTATTGAATACACTACCAGAGAATAAAAGGACACCAACCCCAAAAGTACCACCCCACAAACATGCAGACAGAAACATGACTACACAGGCCAATAATAGACTTCTTCCCCAGGCATTTGCTTGCTGGTGTTTCATATCACTTGGTATTTTTCGCCTTCACGGTCAGGATTTTGTGATACCTTTGCTTCACAGCTGCACTGTGGTGGTTTTGTTTGAGCTTCTGAGGCTGCTTACACCAACCATCAACCCACTCACTTTGTCCATGATGCTTTAAGTTTTAGACATTGCTCATATTTTGCAAGTGAAAATATCCTACTCTTTCCCCAAAATGTGAGACAGGCTATACCTGTCTAATGTAATTGCACTAATCCAACTGGAAAACTACAGCAAACCACTGGGGAAAAAATAAAAAACAAAACCAAACACAAACTTCTACTAGAAGCCTGTTGTTAGTGACAGGTTTAAGAACTGTCATAGAAGTAATTAATCAAAGGCTGTGTACAAAAAAGACCAGTTTTGGAAAACTTTCTGCCATACCATTTTTGAAGTTCACAGACACCCCAAACCAAACAAGGCTTTCCTTTGAAAGCCTTCCTTCAGTTTTCCTAGAATTGAAAATTACTACAGAGTTTTTCAATCCAAGGACTTCACAGCCACCTCCAAAAAAATACTCGAATACTGTCCCAGGTTCCAAAAGCAGAACTGTTATGGATGTAAGAGGTCCCATCAATAGCAGGTGGAGGTATTTAATAGGTAATTTATGCACATTCATACGCTTCCACAGTCATACCGTATGAGTCTCTGGCAAGTCAGGGTTCACTGGACTTAAGTCCTGCGACAACCTCTTGGCTCCAGAGGACAGTTTTGTCGTGTCTGCCACTTCACCATTGGGCAAAATACCATCTGCAAACCAGACTCTCCTCTGCTCTCTGGGGCACAGCCCTGGGAGAGGGTAAGAAAACAAAAACTGCATGTTATTGCACTGTTCCAATGCCTGAAAGGGATAAAAAGTAAGTCCCTTCTCCCCACCAAATACATGGAGAATCTGTTTAGTGGAATTAAGCATAAGTAGAGTTTGACACCAGCCAGCCTCCAGTCAGGCAAATACATGCAGAAAAATCTCCTACTTGGGAGCTACCATGTTACAATTAAATCTATTAATCCATATCTAAGGAAGGCTACTTCCTCAATCATCCCGCTGTACTAAGGTAAGAATGAAGTGCATATTACAGCTAAAAGATGAAATACATCTAAAAAGTTAATTTATCACTTTGTTTAAAAATTTATTTCCATTGAAGAAGGTCAGATGTTTAACAAAAGTGGAACGAAGACACTACTTAGTCACTAATCATTTTTATTTACACAGACAATGAACCTCTACTGTTCCCTTTCAACTTGTCTCTAAACAGCTACTTCTTGTTTTTTACTGTAAGACTGGCTGTCACAACACAAGCCAAAAATCTCCCAAGACACGTAAAAATTATAAAAGTTACATAAAAGATTTATAATAAAAAAGAGAAGGCAATGAAAAAAGCAACATCCACATTTCATAAACAGAGATTTAGGACCAACTTGGACCTGGCACCAAAACTAGGAAGTGAAAGTAACTGTCCAGTGTCCCATTCAGAGAGATTACATTTCCCACAAAAAACACCACCAAAAATGTATAAAAAATATACCAACTAAAAATCCAGCATGCAATAAGTGACTTTTTCCAAAGAGACCCTGGAAGTGTTAGATCTATACTATTTATAGCATCTGTACCTTCAATACCAGGTTGTTTAAGGGCTGAGATAGGCAACAATGCAGAAAGCGAAGGGGAGCTGGCACTACCAGGCATCTGGGCTTCCTCTACTGGTGGAACAGCAGAATGTTCAGAGGAGACACTGGAACTGGGAACAAGACCAGTTGGACTCATCATCCTTTCAAATGCCTGTGCTAAAAAAATGTGGTTAGTTTTTCAGATCTCTCAATTGATTAGATTTCATTTGCAGTGTGGTACTTTGGGTGGGGGTTTTTGGCAAAAGTAGTGCACAATTTGTGATCTGCACACTCAGACTATTGAAGGGAAGAAAATTTACATTTGTTTTCTGCCTGCATATTTGCCAGATTGGTTCTCATGACAGAAACCCCCGGTACCTCCTGGTACTGCTGTAGTGACCATATCTTGGTGCAAACACACAGATCACATTTATCAGGTCAAATTCCATTCAGATGGCATATTAAAAATCTGACATGTTGTTATTTAAGTATGAAACAACAGAACATCAGTGTTTTCTCCTGATGTTTCCATAAGCATGCATGCTTAGCTTCCAGCTAAGGAAAGGTTATCTGATGGTTCAATTACTGCAGTGCTGTTATGTGACTTGTAAAAACATTAGGACAGGAAGCTACATAAAATGGGCAAGTAACATGTGAGAACAAGCAGGGACGTGGTCTTTAAACACACAGAAGGCTACTGTGGAGGGAGGATCACTTTTGCTAGAACCCCTGTCACAGATGACCCAACAGTATAGCTTCATATTTAGTCCTACAGAGTTAAACCCCACTTTTTTTTCTTTAATAAAAATCACTAACTTGCTACTTGAAGTTTAAAATAAGAACTGAAATCCAACGAGGAGGTACAATTATTCTCTTCATCCCTCCATCTCAGCAACAGGAAAGCATATACCAATTAAAGTAACCAAGCTCCCCCAAAAGGGCAAAGGTTAAAGGGATACTTTACTAGTTACTGTAATTACACAAAGAAAACTTTTTACCTTTATTAATGTCATTGTAACAGCCAGTACAGACTCTTGCCTCCTTCTCCATGTACTGTAGTTTGCATTTTCGTTTGCAACAGCTACCACAAAAAACCTGAATCAGAAAAGGACTGGATTAAATATTATAGACATATTGTGTGGTCTACAATTGCACAGGAATTAGAAAACTCTTCTGAGAAATACACTTGTTTCATTCTAAACCATCTGCAACCTTATATTCAAGCCAAGAAAAAAAGAAAACACAACAAGAACAAAAGCCACAATATGTGCACAATGAAAAGCAACAACATGGAGGACCCAAGTGGCATTATATTAAAATTCTTATCTGGGGTGATGAAAAGAATTTCAGGTTGCAACACCTATTCCTAAATTCACTCCTAGTTCCGTAACTACTTTACATTAAACAACAGCAACAAGGACTGAGCCCCGGAACTGGGGTCAGATTTGCTTTACTGCTTTAGAATCATCTCTGCAGCTGCACCAAATCTCTCCATAACACGTGTTACCAGTTTGCTATGAAATTACAAGCTGCGTCTTCCACCTCACGGACAACAACGTAAGCCAGAGCTTTCCGAGCTACTCACCCAGTCTGGCTCAGGTGCCATCTCAGCTAAGTAGGCTCTCCTACTCTCTCAGGAAGAATAAGCATCCTTCCCTTTATGTCACAAGCTCCCATCAGCAGGGTATTTGAAAAGAAAGCTGCTTTGAAAGAACAGAATGTGCTCTTCTACTCCAAAAGCATATACGTCTTGTCTTGTCTATTTTTAAGCAGAGATGGGGAAACAAGTGTGTCTCATTAGCTTGGACAACACCTGCACAATCCCCTTCAAAAAATTATGTCTTTACTAAAGATGGGTCTTTGCAAGAGTTGACATAAGTAATTAGAGCTTATGTTCTTTCAAGGGTGATCTGCAAGTTTTCAGAAGGTCACACCATTTTTAGCCATAAGCAGACTCTAG
Source organism: Corapipo altera (assembly GCF_003945725.1). Lineage (NCBI taxonomy): Eukaryota > Metazoa > Chordata > Aves > Passeriformes > Pipridae > Corapipo > Corapipo altera. The sequence continues at coordinate 28,524,187 of NW_020884875.1, read as the reverse complement.
AGTATCAGCCTTACAAAACGTCTCCTGAAACCTTGATCGGACAGAACCCTCCTACCGCTGACCAGAGTTCAGTAAGTGGAAAGAACATTCAAAGTCTTCTCTACTCCTGATTACGTCCGGGAAAACAAAGTGGATCAATTGGAAAAAAAAACAACAACACAAACCAAAAACAGTGGTGACAGAGAAAAAAAATCAAGTTATTACAAGTGAACTCATTTAAGTAGGAAAGGTCACTATAAAATCAGTAATAATTGACAGATGCAATCTGAGCTGAAAAAAGAAACTATTTCAAGTGCTTCTGCATTAGTGCCCCAGGTAATTTACCTCAACTGAAAACACACATGCTCAGTACAGATATTAACAGAGTAACTGATGAGGATTAATTGCTAATCAGTCACAATCCATTTTAGGGCTTCAAATGCTAAGGCAGCACAATCCTCTGCAATGGGGATTCTCCTCATACCCTTGGTGACACTGGGACCCACAGAGGATTGCAGGAAGATTAATCCTAATGCATCTAAAAGGTGAAGACAAACTAAGGGACAGGGGAAAGGAGGTAAAGATGGGGCTGCTGAGTGAAGGAATTGATCCTGGTTGAGCTAGGAAGGACACCACAACAAGAGACAAACACCTCAGTAAAGGAACTGCAAAGCTGTTTGGCCTCACAAGTGCTGCTGTTGGGAGAGAAAGTGTGGCCCACTAACCTCTCACTTCACTCCAGCACAGAGGCCAGAATCCACGAGTGTTGCCACGTTCATTGGTAAAAAAAGATGTAGGATAATAGGAATGTATAAAACTGTCTTCTAGAATAGTCCACACAGGACAACTGTGAATTCCTACCAGTTTTTCCTTATGTCTCAAGTGGCTGAAAACACAATACAACACAACAGCTTCACAAGGAATGTTTGTTTTTTTCTAAGACAAACAGTTACTATTAAAAAGACAAAAAGTCTGTCAAAAAGTTAAACTATTTCACATTCAGAAAAGCTATGCCAGAGTTACAACTGCATAGCACTGCAGTATCTGCAAGGTATAGATAACCTATACTGCCTTCACTTGCTCTCCTAATGAACACAGATTGCAATGCTCCCTCTAACTACATTGTTGTTCTGCCAAAAGCCCCTCAGCTAATACACCCACAGCTGTAAACAGGGTGTGCAGTGAAGGGTCTTCCATCTCCATCTCCAAACAAGGTGCAAGGAACTTCACAGTAAAATGTAAACCAGCAACCTAAAATCGGTCGGTCTCATGACAAAACAAAACCCACTCCAAAGAACTGCATTTTAAACCATCACAGAACATCAACAGCATATTCTGGCAGTAAGTTCAACGAGTTCTAGGTTGGCACAATGAGTTCTTCCTTATCTTGGCACTCAACATTCAGACCTACATTTTACGTCACACCTACTGCAATTGGAATAAACAAGTACCAAACTTTGAACACACAGTGCTAGAAGAGAGGTGGGGAAAAAGCCTACCAAGCCTCTCCAGATGTTTCTTAGCACCAGGGATGCAAAAAGTTAGTACTGACACTAGTCTTTGCTCTATCTCCTCGTTCCTAAATCTTACAGAGCAACACTGAACAATAAGTTCATTAGTATTGGCAGTATTTCCATTTATGCATCACTACAAGTGTAAGCCACAACACCTCACAACGGAATTCTGAATTAAGGATAAGATGTGGCATCACTTACTGCAGAAGACCATATGCTGAAAAAAATTCTACAACTACTTGCTTTTTTGGTGAGTCACATATCTTCCCCTGAGATGACTTTCCTGGAAAATTATACATCTAAACATGCAGGAGGACAGATTTAGGCTATAAATCCTTTACACTTGTACTACCGTTACAGTTCCTGAAAGACTGCAATCCTTTCAGGTTCATGGACAGTGCTTTACAGATAGTATAACCACTTACCTGAATTCTCAGCATCACCTCAATTTTTTAAAACTTAGATACTTTACTTAAAAGCTGAGCAAAAAGCTGATTCACTATGACTACTATGAAGTAGTCCATCATCTCATCTCCCTTGTTCTATGCAAAACACTAGACAAGCCAGCATTGAAAGATAAAGAATATTCTTTGTACTTCCCTTTAATTAGGATTTTCACAAAAAATATGACAAGATACCAGTCTTGTTCAACAGTGTTTAAGTTTCTATGATGGGAAAATGAAAATTATTTTTTGTTAAATAAATACTTTGAGCATAGAAAAACTGTGTCAATCTTCTTTGCCTCCTGTGCTTTGGTTATCCCTAAATCAGAATCCATTTCCTTTCAGCAGCACAGGACCCCTCTCCCATAACTCACCTTCCCACAAGCTCGGCAGTGGTGTCGTCTCTTTGTGAACGTGAACTTCACTTGGCAGTTCATGCAGTTGGGGGCCTCTGAATCAGGGACCCACAGTGGCTGTTTCCACAGCAGAGCTGCAGGTGTTTTAAGTGACTCTGTGTTTTCAGATGTTTGGTTTCCTCCAGCTTCAGAGATACTTTCCCCAGGGTCAGAGTTCTTACTAACACTTACACTGCTGCCTGAGAGAGGAACTTCTGGGGTAACAGAACCATTTTCCTGGTTTTCTCTCTCAAGTACATTTGTTCTGTTCAGTTGCTTCTGACCAGCAGCTCCTTGGGAAAGGCCAAGCAACTGCTTTGGTCTTGCACCTTCAGTAGGAACATCAGAAGCCAGAGCTTCACTACCACTCTCAGTTACATCCTTACCATGAGATACATTATCTTCTGCTGCAGCTTCCAAATAGCTGGCAGGAAGAGATGCTTTAACATTACTATTAATGCTCATTGTCTCCTCCAGTTTTGATTGCGTAAGTTCTTCAGTGACCTCTGTGAAATCCAGGTTGTTCACATCTGTTACATTCCCTTCATTTGCATTATTTTCTATTAAGTTACTATCATTGTCTGAAGACTTCAACACCTTGGACTGCAGACTTTGTCCATACAAGAAATCATCAAGCTCACTGTCACTGACTAGAATATCACTTTTAATAACACTCTCCTCCACACTAAGGTCAGCCACAACTGGGCTCATACTTTCATCATAGAAGCTGTCCACACCAACACCATATGGCTCAACCTCAAGGTCTAGAAAAGCAGAAGCAAAAGCTTCAATTTCCTGAGAGTCACCACCATCAATTACACTCTGAGCATTGCACTGCACTCCATCCTCACTGTTTTCCACAATACTTTTGCTGATTTCAGCTAAATATTCTTCCTGCTCATGCCAGTCAGTATTTTCACAGGATTCCCTGCCAGAGGGATCAGTTTTAGATGCTCCAGAATGAACAGCTACACTACCACTAATAACCTCTGCCACTGCTTTCTGAGGTAGAGGATTAACGTTTTCTTCTCTTACAACTAATGAGCTGCACATGGACACAGGGAGACATGACAGAGAGGTCTGGACATCCTCAGCTGAAACACGCAAACTGGAAACACTCCTTAGTGTCTCACTGCTGTTAAGTTCTTCACTACATACATTCTCTTCTGTGATTTTCTTTTCCAGTTGTACTTCAGCTCCTGTTTGACATGAGGAGCCTGGTGCAACACAAATTCCAGGTAATGTTGCATGGGTTTTGTGCACCTGATGCCTCTTGAGCAGATCTGAAAGCATGGATACAGCATTACTCCCATCTTTTGGGTCTCCCTTTCCTAAGGCATTTCCTCCATGCATCTCTTTGCTTACTGCAGAACATGCACTATCATCTTGTGATTCACAAGGCAGTTTTTCACAAGCTTTCTCATCTTTGGGACCATTTGCATTTGAATTCTGTGTTGTTACTGGGACACATTCAATATCAAGGTGAGCAGCTTGTTCAGGCTGATCAAGTACTTCACTGCACTTCACAGGTTCTATCCTGTGTTGATCATCACATGAATCCAAGATCTCTCCTGTAGTGTAACTGTCTGATTTTAAAGCTAAATGATTCATATCCTCTGTTGTAAGACACCCTGAATCTTGAAGCATTGAGTCCCCATCACTCTGCTCTGTGCTGGAAGCATCCCTGCAACCAGATGATGACACACAAATAGGAACAGGTATGCAAGACAGGCCAAAGCCAGCTGACCCTTGGCTGCACTGGAAGTCAGCTGGCTGTGACTTCTGAGAACCTTGGTGAGCATGGATTAAATCAGCCGTGTCATTAACAAGATCACACACAGGTATGCCACACCTTCCCAGGTTGGAAGCCTCCATTTCATTTAAGGAACCACTGTCCACAGTGGACAGAAGATCAGGTCCAGCAACACTCTGCTCCTGCGGTGGTGACTGACTGAGCAGCATGCCCCTTGTCCCAGTGTGGCTAACAAGAGGGGTCTTCTCTGGGGAAGGGCAGCTGTCAGCATCCTCTGGCAGCTCTGGTGCTGGGAATGCATGTTGTAAGCACCCCAGGACTGAGAAGAGGGAATGGTGCTTTGAGTCACATGGGTTTTGAGGTGTTCTGAGGCAGTCATATTCATCTGTGTTAAGGAAGAAGAGATCAAAGCAAAGTTTGTAAGACTCCTCTCCTTCCACATTGAACTCCCTCTAGATCCCATCTATTCATCCATACAAGCTCTCACTTAGTATATGCTATTTTCAAATTCCATGGTAACAGCCATTTGACCACTTGGAGAACAAGCCAGTGCAGGAACCAACCTGTGTTCTGCTCGAATTCATCGAGCAACTTGTCCAAGTCACACACCGCAGCTTTGAAGTAACTGTCCATTCTAGTCTCAGTTTGACTGAAGCTTTACCCTTCTTAAACCTACAAAGAACAACAACAGCATCTCATTCACAGTAATTTGATGTCTACAAAGCCCAAGTGTTAGTATCAGAAGACAACTTCTGGAAGGTATTTTTTTTATTAACATCATCTTCTCTCCTCCATGTAGGCAAGTACAAACAGGGCTGCAGCCCCTACGTACTTTGAATATGCTCTACATGGTGTACCCAGCACACTATGAACAATACACCCAAAAATCCACTTTAAATCATGAAATTGAGGCTCCCTTATAAAAAACAAGTGCATCTGAAAGCATGTACTATGGCATTACAATGTCAGCAAGTTTAAAACCAGAGGGCATATTAGGATCTTCTAGTTTGTCTCCATATACATTTTATACCACAGTTCACAGGCAAAAACCAAAATAGGCCATTATTACCCTTCAACATGACTGAACTGCATAAATAATAATAAAAATTAAAAATCCAGCATGGTAATTCAGCTTATCATTTCTATTCTACTCAAAACACAAAACCAATTGAAATTCTGAGACCCCAAGAACATAAACCACTTTTTTTAGACTTACCAGTTCATCAGAAAGCTACTTGTTAATCAATCACATTCTACACTGCAAAACACCCTGATTCATTTGCTTAATGAACCTTTCCAGCCACTCAATTTTATGCCTTTTTGGTCACTCTGAATTGCTTCTTAAGTCCACATCTATTTTCATGGCTAAATGCTCACATGGTTCAACTCTGTATAAATAAAATCAATATTTACACTTCCTTTGAGCAAACTGAAGGGACTCAGATCCATTCAGTCTAATGTCTGTAAACTACACCTGTGGAGGTTTCTCTAGTTTTCCTTCTACTTTTATCAGTGCATTCAATCTCTGCACTGGCTGACTTCACCTCCCACCTCAATTCAATGTATTTTGACCATCTAGTACTGCTGCTTCTAAAAGCTTAGAGACCAAACAAATACTCAAATTCACTCACATCACTTATGCCACACTGCAGCTACAGATTCACACTCTATACTTTAACTTCCTTTGTTGAGGTGTAAGGTTTCCCTTCAGTGAATCCTTCAGATCAGGTGCGTTCACTTACATCAATATGGAATTATTCACCACATTAATGTGCACGTGACAAGAATACTTTAAGGCAATGTGTAGTTCAAACAGAGATTTGCAAGGCATAAGGAAGGTGAAGTAAATAGTATGCAGCAGGGCAGCATTTTGTGCCTGTGCATAAACCAGAAGTGAACGATCTGAATACACTATTTTTTTTATATCCACTTGCATTCATTTGTCACAGCAAAGGTCTTCACACTGCACCATAACCCAGGTCTCTCACAGCTGTCTAGAGGGCATCAAGCAGCAGATATATACTTAATGCCACTTCTCACTCATTTGAATGCAGCCCTTGCCTGAACAATCACCCCATTTCGCAACCTCCTGGTAACTGGATGCATTACAACTTGAACTGGAAGTAATTTCAATTAGGAGACTTACAAGATTAACAGCTTTTGATGATCCACTGAGAGACATGGAAGTACAGATAACAGATACCTTAATGACACCAGAATTTATAAAAAAACCCTTTCATAATTCAAAAGAATACAGAGGAGAGGTAAGTAATTATTGCATCTATCTTTACCTTACACTTTAAAAGACTTAAATTCATTGTTTTGCACTCTTGAGTGGCACAAATTCTGAATTAACCACAAGTGCATTATTAGATTACAATGCTAAATAGGTAGATTAGGATGCATTTGTGTTGTCCAGCATTGGCCCACTGACCTCTGAAAAAGGAAAGAACTCAAAGAACTGTAGAACTGAAATCACATGCAAATATTTTCATCTACTTAATACAGAGTAAATCACTTCTACACCCAGCTCAGGAAATTATCACATCTCAGTCTGACCCAATAATGTTGTTACATTTTATTAAATCTGGTTTCGAAATAGAATAGTTCCATTTGACTTAATAAAGCATTTTTAGTAATTAACCTGACTTTGAATAACTAGCATATTATTCCTGTAATTTCACTACTCTTTCTTCAAGTTTTTGATAGGTTTTCAGCTTTTCTACAACAGACCTACAATAAAAAAAAACCAAATCGCACAATAAAATCAAAACCTTCCAAAAAAGGGCAGACTAGATCACCATAAAGTATTCTTTTAAGAATCATACTCCTAACAACAGAATTATACTTCTAATTATCAGAAATCAGCACCACCACTATATATGGTTTTAAGTAGACAGAACTATTGTCTTCCAAACATGTTTTCTACAGTTCTGAATCCACTCACTAGACAATCTCCAAACTGGTTCACAGATTAGCATTTTTTAAAAATAAGCTATTAAAACTTAATGCTTATAACTTTATCTGAGGCATTAAGCCTCAGATAAGCTTATAACATTATCTGAGGCAACAGTGTAGGGAAACATACAAGTTCAGGCTGTCACCAGCTCCGTTTTATAGACTTTTTTTTTCAAAGTATAAGTAACTTTTAAACAATTTTTAAATCACTTTCTGTTAAAGACTACATGCTTTGAGATTAAGATTAAATATTTATGTGCAAGGAGACTTGAAGCTAAAACATCAGTCCATCACAAAAAGGGAAAATAATAATAAAAGCATAAAATGTACTGAAAAAAAAAGCACCCTGGATATGTCACTTGTGCACCTAAATGTTTCAGACACGTTTCATGTGTGTCTGAACAGACTCCTCTCAGGTCTGACACACTCCTAAACACAGCACTTCAAACTGCACACAGAACTACCCCACGGAACAGAGGCAATAATTGTGCCACATTAAAACTGTAACAGTTTCCAGAGTTCAGAACCAACATTCCACTGGGGATTTCTCAACACACTCTCATTTAAAGGAGAAGATAGCACAAAGCTGCTGGGATACCGAGTGGTCAGGTAACAGGATGGATGTCAGGGGTTTGTTTTTACAGATAAACTCTCTAAATGGAGGTAGTTAGCTGTTTTCAATGCTGATAACTTGTAAACCAGAACAAGTAAGTTAATTATTACCAACTAACCAGTTCAAGGTCTGAAGATAAGCTGCCTTTTGGAATTTAAGAATTCCTGAGAACCACTCTCTGTAGTGTCAGCACACATGGGCGTTACCAGATCTCCAGTTTGCCACAGCTGATCTCCCCTGCAGAGGCCAGGCCTGCTTATGCGTGGAACTTCTAAAACAACACAGATTTAGACAGAGAAACTCACACACAGGGGCACACAGGTCTGCAGAGAGCTCACCACAGGAGCCACTTCAATTCTGGTCACCAGGGAAGTCTTTCCACTCACTGCTAAGTCACATTACTTCAGCTCCATCACTGTGTTTAATCATTATGCTTAGCCTGAGCAGAAAGCTGTATTAATACTGTTATCCTCAGGATTGAAGTGGATTTTTCCAGCAACTACCACAACTAGAACAAAGCCTCTGATATAAATGCAACCACCAAGTTCACAGTGCTCCAGGAGGGAGGAGCTCATGGAGCACAGGGTGCCTCTTCTCCCACCTTCAGGGTATTTAAAGACTTAATCACCAGCTTTATCCTTCTCAGCCCCTTCCCATACCCCAACACCTCAACCCACCCATAGGCTTGAGGCCCTACAGACAAAACATCTAAGCTTACTACTGCCCATGGAGCTCACCAACAATCAACCTGATGGAGAAGTTCAGCACAAGTGAACAAACATTGTGTACAAAATGCAAATAAAAACTAAAATTATTCTTGCAGAGCAAGACAACTTACTATCCATCCCAAAAGCTCCAGCTGCTGTTGCCTTAGCAAGACTATGAGCTGAATCAGGGGGTGAAGACAAAAGTTGCAGAAGTTTTCAGACATATAAGGAAAAAAATACGTGGCACACTATAAAAAACTGCCGTGCTCAAACAGCAACATTCTCTTAGTTCAACAGAGACTTCTTAGAAGGACAGAACTCCTTCAGCACCACTGTGACAGCTCTATCCCAACATCACCTTCAGCTCCTGGGGATTCTCTTTCATTCATACACCCAAAGAAATTTCCCACCCTGAACTCAAAACAGCATCACTCACACCACACAGAGAATCACAGATTCCAGAACAGCCAAGTTTGGAAGGGACCTCTGAAGATTACCCAGTCCAACCCCTGCCCAGGCAGGGTCATCCAGAGCAGGTGACACAGGAATATGTCCAGGTGGGTCTGGGATGTCTCCAGACAGGGAGACTCCAAACTTCCCTGGTCAGCTGTTCCAGGCTCTGTCACCTCCACGGAAAGAAGTTCTGCCTCATGTTGAGGGAGAACTTGTTGTGTTTCATTTTATGACCATTGCTCCTTGTCCTGTCACTGGGCACCACTGAACAGAGTCTGGGACCATCCTCTGACATCCCTTGGGGATATTTGTGTGGATTGACAGGATCCCCTCTCAGTTGTCTCCTCTCCAGACTAACCAGGCCCAGCTCACGAAGTCTCTGCTCACCAGGGAGATGCTCCAGATCCCTCATCACCTCTGTGGCCTCTGTTGGACCCTCTCTGGCAGGTCCTTGTCTTTCTTATCCCGAGGAGCCCAGATCTGGACACAATGCAGCAGGTTCAGAAAGCAGTTATGGACTGTCAGCAGTCCTCCAGTGCCACCAGCAGTAGCCAGTCCACCAGTGAGGAACCCACGGGCTCAGCTGCGCAGACACAGCCCCCACACACTGCCCAGGGCACCACCCTCACCACCTGCCAGTTATTATCTCATAGTTATTGTGAGCACTTATTACTCAGCCTTAGAAAATGAGCCATGAGAATGGGATTGCACCAGGCCTGGCACATTCCCTCAGCATTCCCATCTCCTGTGATTTACACTGTTAATGAGCAGATGCTCATGAGGCAGCCCTGGGACTGAGTGGGGTGCTCTGCTGGATCCAGACCCTGCTCCATGGAAATATAGAATGTTTGGCAACCTTTTAATGCCTGGAAGTGCAGGGGTAAAACCGTCCATTACGCCTTATATACCCTGTATAATCATCTCTTTCTATTATACTCTATATACTGTATAAATCTACCCTATATATACTCTACATAACCTATATGATACTCTCTCTCTATATATATATTATATTCTATCTACCCTATATATATCCTACATAATACTGTCTGTATATATATCATACTCTATACACCGTATATAACAGCCTCTATATTATTCACTACATACCCTACATAACACTCTCTCTATATATGATGTTCTACATACCCTATATATACTCTATATACCTTATATATAAACAAGCGGAAGAGCAGTAAGCAAAAACACCACCGACACGCTCAAACCTCCGGGGGCAGTTAACCCACTGAAGCAGCCTCAGATCGCACCGCGCCGTGTCCGTCCTCACCGGCGGCTCAGGGCCGTGGCGGCTCAGGACCGCGTCCCCTCAGGACCGCCCCGGCCCGGCCGGCGGCTCCGGCCCTGTTCCGTGAGCGCTGCGCATGCGCGGGTACGAAAGGCGCGACGTCACCGTGACCAGCTGTGCCCACCCTGCGCATGCGCAGCGGCGCCACTTCCCGCCACAGCCACTGGGGCGGAGCCGACGCGAGGGGGCGTGACCGGCGGTGTGACTGACAGCGCGGGGGATGGAGGCTGGGGAGGGGGCGGGGCCGGCAGTGTGATTGACGGGGCAGCTCACCCGAGGGGCGGCAGCCCGCGCCGTCGCTGGACGTCACACGCCAGCTCCATGCGGTGACACCTCTCCTGTCCGTGAACACCCCGCCTCGTGGCGTTCACACCCCCTCACCTCGCGGTGACGTCACTCCCGCTCCGTCAGCTCCCTGCCGGGTCTCGTGATGTCACACACACCCGCAACCCACGGTGACGTGGATGTGTCAGATAGTCAGAAACGATTAACAGTTTGTCCAGAGAGTTAGGGGGAATGACAGGGGGTTGATGGGTCAGGATTCTGCCTGATTGCTGCAAAACATGGAATGTGTCCAAGTTTTGCTAAGAAAGGATGTTCTGTGGTTTATCTATGTAACTTTCAAGCCCAAGAAGCAAGAGAGGCTCTTCTTGCCCTTGTTAAGATTTAGGACTGGATGTGTCTCAGTGATCTGAGCCCTGGGCTTGGGGGAAGGATTTCCACTAAGAGTGGGCACAGTGAATGCAGTATTTATGGGCCACAAGGACAGAACTCCCAAGATGAGGAAAGAACTAACAAAGGCAGCTCAGGACCTGGACTGAATCAGCTGCCACTGGATACAGGGTGATTCCAGTAGGGGCGGGTGTCACCACTGAACACAGAAACTCCCCAACCCAAAGGAAGAGAATGACTGAGCATGGGATCAATTAGCATGAGAAGTGATAAAGTCACTAAACAACAGAATATAAAATATAACTATAAAGAAAGAGTGATTTGGCATTGGAATGGGCTGCCCAGAGAGGTGGTGGGGTCACCATCCCTGGAGGTGTTTAAGAAGAGACTGGATGTGGCACTCAGTGCCATGGTCTGTTGACAACGTGGTGTTGGGTCATAGGTTGGACTCGGTGATCTCAGAGCTCTTTTCCAAACTGAGTCTGTAATTAATTCTGTAATTAATAAGAGAACCATGTAACTTGTAGCCCATGAACATTAACACCTTTGTTTGCTGAAGTGTATAAACAGCAAAAGATTTTGACTGTGGGTGTGCTGGATTTGTGGAAACATCCACCTTCCACTCTGAGCAGAATAAACAACATCTCCTTTCTAAACCTGACTCTGTGTGTTTAGACCCAATCGGCCCTCTCACTCCGTCAGCCCCCCTCATCCTCATGACAGCACATGCCCACCCCACAGTGACACCACTCTTGCTCTGTCACCATGTAGGGCTGGGGAAGGGCAGGGGAGAGCTCAGGCAGCCCACAGATGCTCCATCCAGTTTTAAATCACCATTAAATTGACCAACCCTGTCCCTCTCAGCGATGGTCAATGGGCCCATCACAGCAGTGATGCAATCACAAGGCAGCTTCTGGTGCTTCCACAAAGTGTTTCTTTTTTACAAAATCCACCTGCTCTAAAGTGTGAGTACACAGCCCCACTGTCCCCCTGGCACCACCCAAGGGCCAGGACAGTGACTTTTGCAGGGAGTTTTCTGGATTTCTGTGTGTTTCTGCGCTGGGAACTGAGGGGACACTGTTCTTGGGAGGGGGGCTGTGGCAGCAAGTGTGAGTGAGGCCTGACAGCCCCTTCCCTTCATTCTGTCCCAAAACATCCTCCTTTGACTCCATGGCATGGGCCAACATGTAGCTGACCTTTCTCTGGTGGGCCAGGGACAACTCCTTGTCATTCACCTCGGAGTTGTTGAACACAGAAAGGAGAGAAAGGCATTCATCATCTCACAACAAGGCACTGTTTGTAAACCAACGGCTGCATGTGCTCCCCCAAGGGTTTGTGATGAACAAAATACTGACCAAATCTATAAACATCTTCAGGATCTTGAGGGGATTGTCCAGCGCCTCAACCATCCTGCAGGCCCCACCCAATGAGAGCAGGCTGGACAGCTTCTGCCCCAGGTTGTTCTCATTCCCTTTTAACTTGACACACTCTAAGGAAAACAAAAGTACATGAACTGTGGAATTCATGGTAATTAGTTTTTAAACAGTAAGTAGCCTGAAAAAAACCAAAGATTCTCTGACACAGCCCATTTGTAAGATTTCTAAAAATATTAAAATATGTTAAAATTTTGGGGCATATGCACCAGGTTACAGAGCTTGAAAGCAATGATGTTGCTATAGCAGAAGTCAGGGTGTTTGCTCTTGTAGTACCACATCCCCAGAGTGCTCAAGGAATCCCCAGACTTCTAATCCTGGCAGCTCCAGCTCAGTTACCAACACAAATATATCCTGATGTCCCATTCCTAAATTCTACGATGGTTTTGACCAGGACATGAGAACTTAACCCTTTTTTTAAAGAATAAAAGGATTATTACAATTTGTCCTGTTTTACAGATTCGAATTCTTCCTCTTTTACAGAGGGCTTTGTAACTCTGTTACATATGAAGTGTAAGAATAATAATAAAAAGCAAAACGAAAAGCTAGAAATGTTTTTTAAAAAACCCAGAACAACAACAAACCCCCCTATCAACAACAAAAAAAACCCACTAAAAAAATCCTCCAGATACCTTGAAGTTCATACAGTCCCACCCCCTTCCACTAGACCAGGCTGCTCAATGCCCCATCCAGGCTAAAAAATCCCAGTATCTATATATTTATATATATTTTATATATTTTTTCATTTTTCCTCCTTCCCTAATTCTTTCATAGAGCTCATTTGCAAAGAAGAACACCCAGAACGTAAGCTGTTGGTGACATTTCAAATGGTCAGTTCTTGTCTTTTCTCTGCTGTTGTTATAACAAATATCTTTAATATTCAAGTATATTATTGTCATCCCAGGTAACAGTTTATTTCTTCCAGCATGTTTTCAGCCAGGTAGTAGAGTTCATGCATGTGTAATTTAAAACAGGGTGCTGTAAAGGCCTGGACTGGGTGCTCCAGTGTCCTATAGGACCTGTATGTTCCATTTACACACACGCACACTCTGCATTTCACATGTGAAATTCCTCAGTTACAAAACACACTACTTAATATTACACTGTGTATTCACAGCTTTGACATAGGTTTTTTGTTTCTTGACTCTTCATAAATCCCAGTCAGCAGCTGAGCCACAGCCACATATTTCACACAGTAAGAAAGTGCTCAAGCCACATGCTCGCTCCTTTTCCAGCCAGCCCCCCCAGACCCTTGACTTGCCCAGGTACCAGTGCCCCTCAGATACTTCCAGTTCTCAAATTTAGTTTCCTTTTTCATCTTTATCCCCTCTGCAAGTCTCAGGGCCTAGTCCTTCCTGTGCATCAGCTGCTGCTGAAAGGCAATTCTGAAGGCGTCTACCATGAGAAATGCTTCATCCTTACTTGTCTTCAGATTTTCAATCTGGTTTTTATTCAGGGAAAATTTAAAGTGCTTTGAGCAACTTGGAAGCAAAAGCAGATTTAAAATGCATATCAAGACACAGACAGCTTGTAAAATAAATATGATCAAGGAAGTAGTAGGAACCAGATGAAGAGTTTTCCTGACATGTTTAGAAAATATATTTTGACATGTATTAAATCCTTACTGTACATATGCACAAACTACCAGCCATCTACACAGACAATCATCTCTGTCTATTTGTCTCTGTTCATCTCGGCACATGCAGAAGAGATTGAGGGGGAAAAAGGAGCAAAGAAAAAGGAACCTATGTTGATACAAAAGGAACAGGACAGGACAGTCCTTATTTTCAAAACCAGTAAGTCAACAGGAACTTCTGCAGCACGATCACAAGAATGGTTTCCACATTTCCAGAGTCAAATACAAATAAAAGAAAAATTCTAAATTCACAGAATTTCACTAATTTGGTTTTTTTTTTTTAATTAAAAACTTAAAAGTCATGTTATTGATTTAAATCTGAGGTAAATATATATTTTCCAGCAAGATCAGCTTCCTGACATAGCTGTGGGTGCTGATGCCAACCCAAGGGAGGAGGGGGATGCCAAAGAAGGAAGGAAGGAAAAGGGTCAGGAGCAGTCCATACACATAGTATGTACATTTATGGAGTGCATACATTTAGGGTGTGTTTTCCTTTTATAAAAAATACAAAAATAAGGAAAAAGAATGCAAAAGGTAATTTTTTGTGTGTTTTTTTTTCTTACTAGTAAAGCTGAATAGACATAATTACAATTTTTCTACCAGCAAAAATTAGTGCATTACAAGCTGTGGTGGACTGACCTTGGCTGGACACCAGGTGCTCACCCAGCCACTCTATCACTTCCCTTCCCAGACGGACAGGGGACAGAGTAAGGTGGAAAAATAACTCATGGGTTGGGATAAGGCAGTTTATTTAAAGCAAAAAGCAAAGGGGAAGCTTATGCGCACAAAAGCAAAGCGAAAGATAACACAGTTTATTCTCTACTTCCCATCAGCAGCGATGGTCAGACACTCACGAGCAGCAGGGCTTCAGCATACATGACAGTTCCTCAGCACGCAGCCATTAGACAATGACTGCCTGCCTTCCTGCTCCTTGCCTTAGCTTTTATATCTGAGCTGACATCATATGGTATGGAATATCCCTTTTTGTTAGTTTGGGTCAGTTGGCCCACTTGAATCCCCTCCCAGGATCTTGCCCTCAACTGAGGAAGCAATGTTACAGTACTGATGCTGTGCTCAGCAGTAGCCAAAACACCAATGTGTTATCAACACCTTTCTAGCTAACAATGCAAAGTATAGCACTGTGAGGGCTACTGTGAGAAAATGAACTCCAGCTCAGGCAGACCCAATACACAAGCATCACAAACTTTACACTATTTGTGCTATCCCTTCTGGCTTTAAAACACCCAAGTTTGTGTCAGTGGTGGCTGAGTGTTTCTGGGCTTGTTTGGGTTTGAGCACAAGCACCTGGACCCCTGCTCCCACCCTGCCAAGCCTCGTTACCAACACATTTAACCACAGTAAAACCAAAATGGAGGAGTTAACCACCTCTCAACAGAAATGCAGACTAAAAAGCCAAAGATTGTTTGCACTTCAGATTTTCAGGCCCCAAGCTTAATAAAATAACACCTGCTAAAAAAGTATACTTCCAATATTCTCCAGATCTTTAAAAAAACCTTCCCCCCCCCC